>NW_022631091.1:25188-525583 GCF_010015895.1 Lontra canadensis
GGGGGGGGGGGGGGGGGGGGGGTGCGCTCACCTGTACCCTTGAGACTAGCATTCCAGCCATGTCCCCTTCTTTCTCAGCAGGCCCCTTATTGGCTTTGATGGGGCAGGATGGCACTTTGGGGCGGGGAGGGGTGTCTGGGGACCTGACCTTTGTCCTCAAAATGCCGGCTAGTCTTCCCTAGTGGTCACAAGGTAAAATGCTCCCTCTGGCTGAGAGGTGCCCATCCCACGGTGAGGCTGTGGCACCTTCATGCCCTCTCCTTGCGTGTGGAGTGAAATGCCTGTTATTTTTCCCACAGTCTCTTTGACTTGCCCTCGGAGTGGTATCTAAAAACCCGCCACAGTGTCCAGCAGTTCACAATCTGTCAGATTGGTGAGTGTCCTTTTCAGCCGTTTGCTAGGAGTCCCTGAAGGAGGTACCTGTGTTGTCTTTGTGTTTCCTGCTGGTAAAACGGCCTTGACCCCTTTTGGAGCAACTGGCTGTGGTTTAGGATGCTTGTTTGGTTTTTGCCTGTGTTTTGCCTGTGGGCCTCCCACTGTGTAATGCAGAAACCTAGTGTAGCAGCTCCATTCTCCTGCCTCAGTTTGTCAACATGAAGGAGTCTGTACCATCTTTCAAGAAAAAATGTGTATGATTTTTGTTTACAGAAAACTTACACAAATAAGATAATGTTATAAGTATTTTGCCCTGCAGCCTTTTTTGTTAATGGAGCTTAGAGATCTTTCTCTATGGGCATAGACAGCTCTCCATTTTTAACAGTCACTATTCCAAACTAAATGTATCGATTGACTCCGTTTCCTGATGATGCACATTTGGGTGACCTTTTGTGTGTAATAAAATAAGTTGTATTGATGTCCTGCTGTGTACATATGTATTTGGTATACTTCCAGCAGATTTTACCGACTCTTGCTTTTTCTATGAATGGTGAACATCTGTGTGTGTGTTGCTCTCTCTCCTTGTCCTTTGCTATTCTATTGTGGTTTTTTACTTAATAGTAAAATCTCTATAGAAAGTATGTGAAACAGCATGTAGATATGTTTCTGTTGTCCTCCCCTACTTTGAAGACTTCTTCACTTTGTGTAGGGTCTCTTTAGCAATATGGACATTTTAAAGCCGCTAATATTATAGATTTTCATGGTTTTTTAGCATTTACTCTGGTTAGTTTTTTAAATTTTTTTTTTTTTTACTCTGGTTAGTTTTAAAACTAGAAAAAAGGTCAGTATTCTGTGTTTGAAGAACCATTCACCATTCTCTTTTAATAATTTCAGTGTGAATTATAATTTGACAGTTCTTCTGTTCCAAGTCTGTTTTCTTTTTTTAAAATTGTATTAGAGCATGAGTCAGGAGAAGGGCAGAGGGCAAAGGAGAAGCAGACGCCTCATGAGCAGGGAGCCCCATGAAGGGCTCACTCCCTGGACCCTGGGATCATGACCTAAGTGGAAGGCAGTTGCCTAAGCAACTGAGCCACTCAGGCTCTATGTTTTCTTTCTTTAGGAGATACTGTGTATCCTTTAGAATAAGATTATCTTTAAGTGCAAAGTATTGCTCAAAGTGTTTCCTTTCTGAAGCTCACTTCTGAAGCTTACTTCTGGGACGTTTTCTTTGGTATTCATTTCCTCCTCTTTCTTTTAGGATTGTCTGTGTTTTCCAGTATTGAAGGAGAGTCAAACAAGTACGTGCAAAACACCTGGCTCTTGCCCACTGATCTTCTCCACCTGCTCCCCTGCAACTTCTGCCTCAGGGTCTGAACCAGCTGGCCCTGGACACTCCATAGTCTCCTCTGTTGCTGTGCCCTTCCACCCCGCTGTCTGCTGTAGCTTCTGGCTCATCCGAGTCTCTCCCTGCACAACATCTTTCCTGGGGGCCTTTCCCAGCACTTAAGTGCTCCTCTCCCCATTTCTGTGTCTGTGCCCTCAGAGCAGCAGTTAACATGGTGTCAGAATGAGGGTGTTGTGGCTCCAGGCATCAGCAGTCAGAAAGCGTGCTGAATGGTGGCATCAGGATGGGGGCTAGACTCTTACTGTTGGCAGGACCTCTGCCTTTTTCCTTTGGCCCCAGGGCTAGTTAGTGCTAGAAACATCCAACATTAAAATACTCTTAGAATGAAAGGAGCAGCCTGCTCCAAAGTCAGCTCTGTGAACTAGAATTTTAAAAATTGTTTCAGCTTTTCATTCTTAACATTTAAATTTTTTTTTAAAGATTTTATTTATATGACAGAGAGAGACACAGTGAGAGAGGGAACAGAAGCAGGGGGAGTGGGAGAGGGAGAAGCCGGCTTCCCACTGAGCAGGGAGCCGGATGCGGGGCTCTATCCCAGGACCCTGGGATCGTGACCTAAACCGAAGGCAGTTGTTTAATGACTGAGCCACCCAGGTGCCCCTCTTACATTTATTTATTTAATTTATTTTTTTATAGGTATGTAGCCCATTCGTGTAACTTCTTTCTCTTCCCGACGACATTTGGGATCTTGGATTCAGAATTCTCTTTCCAGGCTTCTAGTGTTCAGTTTTTGAATCAGTATGGCTTCGACTACAACAAGGTATGACACAGAGGAGGGAAGTGGGAAGGTTTTAAAGGTTCTCTGGTCCAGCTGGGCTAAGTCCATTTCCTGTCCACATGAACTGTACAAGGAAGGCGGCTTTTCCCTCTGCTCCCCTGCCCAGAGGATGCCTCTACTAGTCTCCTTGTTCCTCGTCTAGTTTCTCAAAAACGGGATCCCGTATATGAACGAAGAACAGGAGAAGAAAATTAAACACAACATCCTGACTGGAAACTGGAGAGTTCGCAGGTAAAGCCTGTTTCTCTGGGGCTTCGATAGTCTCTGGGCCGCTGTTGTTCTGAGTTTCCTGTGGGTTGGCGTGCTGGCCAGGGTACGGGTACGGTGGCTTCAGTCCATCCTCTTTAGCTGTGGCTTTGGCAGCGTGCGATCCGCCAAACACGACAGCTCAAAGTGCTGATGGTTCTGTTCCTCACCTGAGATGAGAGCCGTCCTTCTGCACTGAGTGTGACTTTCATGTTGAAAAGTGAAAGGGAGAAAAGGAAAGGCACCGGCTCTTCACTCCGTACTCAGATGAAAAAGCAGGAGCTTCATTCCAGTGCTGCAGGGGAAAAAGCAGGCTCTGGTGGACTCCCTGTGAGAGGTTGGGCTGGCCTTCAGTGCCATCTCAGGGATGTCTTGGGGGTAAATTAGAGGTAACCTTGATGACACCGGTCATGTGCCTTGGCCCGGACATATTGCCCTGTGTTCTTAAATCTGTATGCTCCTGAGGGCAGGTTTCTGCCCTTTAAAAAAAAATCCTTTATTTTTAAGGATTTTTATTTATTTGACAGTGAGAGACCACAAGCAGGGGGAGCAGCAGAGCGAGAGGGAGAAGTAGACTCCTTCCTGAGCAGGGAGCCTGATACAGGGCTCGATCCCAGGATTCTGGGATCGTGATCCAAGCCAAAAGCAGATGCTTAACCAATTGAGCCACCCAGGCACCCCTCTGCCTTTTTCTTGAGCTCCCAGTGCCAGTTATCCTACTTAAAACCACTACTACTACAGAGCTAGGACCAGGAGTGATGGAGTGACAGCATTGTGGTCCCCTGGGCCCCAGGCAGGTCGTGCTCACAGAGTCTGAAGCTGAACTAGTCATTTCAGCTCTTTGCACTTTAGATTTTTTGCCTTTATCAGGAGGAGAGGTTAAGTTAGACCCATTTTAAACTCTGGAATGTTATGATCGAATATTGGGTCCCGATAGCTATGTAGTATTGGATGGTTTCTTTTTTTAAATAGGCTGTACGACTAATGTAGGGCTTGAACTCAATCCCAAGATCAAGAGTCATGTGTCCCACTGACTGAGCCAGTTACGTGCTCCTAGAGGTGACTTTTAAAATTTTTTCCTTCCCTGAAATCCTTATTCTTGGGTTTTCACATAAAAATATAGCTTTTTGTATGAGAAGATCTATTTGAATTTTTCATCTTCTGTTATTTTCAAATGTTGCAGAAAAGTCTTTCCTCATCTCAAAATAACACCGTTTTCTTCTATTTCTAATGTAGAAGATGTGCTTACCAAAGTTCTGTCTTTTCCTTATTTCACCAGATGGTGCTTTTTCACCCCCAAAGCTGAATTAAGCAGACAGACCTGACAGTAGTGTTTAGTGTTGGCTAGCTCCCATGCAACCCAGTGAAGCAGAAAGGGATGAAACTTGCTCCTGCGTTTGGATGGGAGAGAATCGGCCAAGTGTTTGGTTCACTCTTGCAGACAAGACTCAGAAAATAGTCTTTTCTGGGTCCATTTTGTTGCTGAGATCCCAGTGTTAAACCCAGAGTCCTCCAAAACTCTTGTCGTGTTAACATCGCCTGAAGGTTCTGGTGGTTTTCTCTAGCATCCCACTTTCATGTGCCTGTTTCCAGTTCTCTGGATAAAGACCAGATCAAGGTGGTGATCGATGAGGTGACGCGGTGGCTGGACTTGGCAGAGGAGGGCGACTGGATGACTCTCCCTGGTATAACTGGTATGGAAGAGGCTGCTCGCCCAGCTTGGGGGTGTTGGGGCTGGTCACTGGCACATGCAGGGGTTGTTGGTTGTGTACGCCCTCCTTCTTGGGGATCCTCGGCATTGGCTCAGCACACATGTTGTCACTGGGGTTAGATAAAGCCCTGACCCCAACTCGAAAGTGGGAGGCTTTTGGCCTATTTTGACTTTTAAGGTTGAAGATGTCCAGTCCTGTTCAGTGTCCTCCTTTTATCCCAATCCTGAGAGCCCAAGTTACTCTTATTTACTTGTGTTCATCTCTGGACTCTTTTACCCTCGTGGCACAGTGTAGAATCACAATGAACTTGCCCTCAGTTAGTGGTCCTTGGGCCTGGTCTCTGGACCCCTGGGGTCTCAGACCCTTTCTGAGGGGTCCACCAGCTCAAAAGTATTATCAGAATCTCACTCTGTGGTCACTTGCCATTGTCACCAGGCATTTGCACGGATAGTGCTGCGGGGGGGTGGTGGCAGTGGGTAAAAGCACACGTTGGAGCAGGTCTTCCCAGTGGTCCTTTTCTTCGTCGCCACTTCCGGTTTAGAAACGTGAAATCTAGTTTTTATGAACTACCTTTGTGGTGCAGTAGTCACCTTTATTATAAAGAAGAAGTCTTTATTTTGTTACATCTCAGCCTTTGCTCATCATTTGATTTCACTGGGTGTAAATACATGTGCGTAAAACCTTGCTGTTGCAACCGCAGGGCAGCGCTGCTCTGGAGGAAAGCACTCACGCATGTCTGAGCTGGGAGCTCAGTCTGCGCCTTTTCTTTGAATGGAACGTCTTTTTTATAGGAAAGAAGGGACTGTGGTTATTCTGATTTGGGTATTTCAGTCCTTTTCTCAAGTGAGAAGAGTAAGCCTGTCACTTGCAGGAAAATAACTCACAGAATTTGCTAGTGATAAAATTTGAGCTTTCCATCAAACCCCCACATCTTGGAAAACTCTGGTCTGCCACCGTGAGCTTGACAAGCTTCCCAATACTGAGACCGTTCTGATGGTCCGTGGCTGTAGGTACAAGTGTCTTTGATCGTGTATAATGTGTGAACATCAGAAAATTCCAGTAACTCCGCAAATCAATATTTTTCATGTAACCAATGCACAGTGTTACAAAATCATGGGCAGCAGCATAATGGGTTTATTTTAAAAGAGAACTTTACACTGTTCAATGTAATTGTTCTAAGGCAATGAATGTCAAAAGCTCTAACCCCCACACAAAGGGTCACCAGGATCGTCCATCTCTGAGTGGCTCTGGGATAGACTTCCAGAATGGACATGAATCCTGTGCCATCCCTGTCGTGGGGGCTCCTGGGCTTGGGTACACCTAAGATCTGTCTCTCCTTTGTCTCCATGTATCTCTCAACTTCTGCTCCTGAGAGGAAGGTGAACCACCATCTGGGTGGTTCTGTGCCAGCCTTGTGTTTCCTTGCCACAGGCTTCCAGGCTTTTGAGGTCCAGCTGGTGCTGAGGCAGGCCCTCCCCGACATCTGGACGGTCCCGAGAGACCAGGGGGTGAGTTCCCACCTGTGAGCGGGTGGTCCGGTGGCTCCTTTCTCACTTATTCCGCCAAATCTGGCTTCTGTGAAAGGTTTTCTCCCGTCTTCTCCTCTCTCCTTTCGAGGTGAACCGCTTCTTTGGCTTCATTCCCAGGAACCCAGGATTCAGAGAACTTGTCTCTACTCTTGTCTCAGATAATAGTGAAAAAAGTGAGCAAACAGCATCGGTGGTATCTTGAGAACACCTCCTGTGATCGAGCGAGCTGTTGGAAGGAGAAGATCCTTCTCTCTGCCAGGGGTTTTTCAGTGTTTTTCCAGATGCTGGTGAAAGCCCAAAAGGTAGGGAAAAAAAATCTTTTTCTTGCTCTCTAGCAAGTATTTTTGACCATAAAAATAGGCTGGATCCTCCAACAAAAATAAGATTCCTTGAGATAAGTAGTTCTTTCCTGTCAGCAACTGGCTTCCTAGATCTAGCCTTGCTTTCCCCAAACAGTGACAGAGAAAGTTCCTGGGACAGGAACGCTGCGTTCCTTCCCCCGTTAGGCACACGGCCACTGCACTACTAGCGGACCTCGGACTACTGGGGGATGGTCTTCAGTTTAGAACCTCGGCAGGGACACCCTGCCCCACATCCCTCCTGCGCCCCACTAGACATCCTGGCACTGGAGGCACTGGGCCACCTCTCATGAGGGTGCGTGAAGCAGGGGTGGACTGCCGTGTGCTAGAATCGCTGTGGGTTCTAAAGCTACCCCCTTCACGGGAGTGTGTTCACCTTGGATGTCTGTTTTTACACCTCGTCGCTGCACCCATCGATTCCTCCAAGTAGCCCTTAGTGGGCCACAACATGATGATGGACCTGCTGCATCTCCACGAGAAGTTCTTCAGGCCGCTCCCAGGTATGGGCACACCTGCCATCCCCCTCTCCGTCTTCACTTGCCACCTTGCAAGGGGGTGTGGGCCAGAGTCGTCCTCTGCTGTCTCCCCACGATCCGTCGGCTTCTGCAGAGTCCCAGCACCTCTGTGCCTGTTCCCATCTTCCCGGAGTGGAAGTCAGGTGCTTTTCTGGCAGAAAAACATACTTTTGAATGGATACTCTGACCCCTGTTATGGAAGGTGTCCCAGATCCTTCTTTAAAACCTTATAAAATCAGAAACGTGAGCAGGAGAGAAGCTGCCTTCAGTCTCTGCTATAATCCTAACTCTTTGTTTTTTTCTCTGAGTTCTCACAGATTAGATCACACTATATAGTCCATTTTGTTTGGGTGTATTTCCACATACCCAAAGCATTTGTGTCATCGACCTAATAAATGCCGTGTCAGGGGCTGTGTGGCATTGTCTCGAGGCTGGGCCATACTGTTCCACGACTGATGGTTCCCTGGCTGGATGTACAACAGGGTCGTGTAGCCATAAAAACATGGACTTGGGAGCCATACTTGGGTCCTCGTTCCAGCCCTGGTTACGTTGTGAGCTCCAGCAAGGCACTTTCTCTGCTTCCTTGCCTATAAAATGGGTCATAACAGTACCGACATCCTAGCATCAGGGGATTAAAGGAAGTAACGTACACGATCTAGACGAAGAGGGTTGAGGTGGTTCTATGATTTCCTCAAGAAATGAATTGACAAAACATCTTAGTTGGACCATATTAAGAAAATCAGGAGAGAAGTAGGAATAAAATTCGTAAGCTGTGACCTGAACAACTGAGATGACAAAACAAAACTGCAGGGAGAACAAGAGCTGGGTAAGAAAGGGAAGGTGGGGAATGTGGCCTGGTCCTATGAGAGTGAGGAGGTGTGGGCCTGGGGCTGAGTCAGGAGTTAAGCTGTCCCCTAATGCAGTGCGAAGCCGCACGGAGGTGCCGAAACCTGGGGAAGTTGTCCGCAGCACAGCCCTGCCCGCTGAGCAATCTGGGAACACACACCCAGAGAAAACCACTGGGAAGTTGCTTGTTTAGGGAGTGGAATGAGGAGAGCAAGGCTTGTGTTGGTTTCGCAACAAACTTCTTTAAACTATATCTAGGCAGGCCTTTGATAATCAATAGCTTAATTCCTTATTGGGCACTTCCCTCATCGTTTCTAGCTGGATTTTCTTGGATCTTCTCTCAATAGTCCCTTACGAGTGACGATTTCATGTGCCTTTTCAACAGCACTTCTTTCTCCCTTTTTCTGTTGGCTAGAACCTTGCGAGCTATATTAACATTGACCGTAGACAATATCCCGAATTGAAAATGGGAAGCCAGTTGGCCTGGACCACCTTGCATGGCGATGGCAGTTGGGCTTGATCTCTCCGTTCTCAATAATCAGGGGAAAGGAAGTTTTTCACTCCCATTTTGTTCTATTTGTTGCTTTATTTGTTAGTGTTGGGGACAAGCTAGGTTGGAGACTCTCCCTGCCCATGTTTACCAGCCAACTCCTTTCTCTCTGGTTTGTCAATCAGAAAGCTATGATCAGTTTAAGCTGAACATCCACAGCCTGTTTCCTGTTCTCATTGACACCAAGAACGTGACCAAGGATATCTGGAAGGTAACGAACGGGACTGCTTTGGGTGAAGGAGTGCTCTGTTCCAGTCACACTTTACTTTGTCTCTTTTTAAAAATCGTTCTTGGAACCCTTCTCTCCTATTTTACAGCCAGTATTGGCTTCCTTTGTGTGTTAGCATTGGCTCGTCCTGTTAGCTTCTGTTTTCCTTCCCTCATTCAGGCTCCCATGTTTTGAATGAGTTATGTGGAGCGTGTCTGATCTAAATCAGCACTCCGCACGACACCTTGTGCAGGAGCTCCATGTAAGCATGAGGACTGTTTGCAGCCCGCTCCAAGAGCATCAGGCTGGAGGAGGCCCCGAAAGATCTTGACCTAGGCGTAAGGTCATGAGTTTTCCACCCTGAGCTCATTACAGTCCCCCAGGGAAGCCAATCCTGACACCGGGGTCCCACCACCAGCTCCCTGTGGTTTAGAGGGATGGGGGAGGGGTGGTATTTCAAAAGCCCCCAGGTGGCTTGTGTTGTGCAGTTAGGGAGTGAACCACACATGAAGAAGAGAGGCACCCAACTGGATTAAATGCTTCTTCGAAGTTAAACTGAGGAACAGAGAAAGGGGAATCAGATCAGCATTTTAAAGCCTCCTTGCCCAGAGTACGTTCGTTACCGTACTGCCCGGGTGTCTAGCTCTTACACGCCTCTGTGACGCTGCTCGTGTAGCAGAGTCCTAGTGTGAGGCAGGAAGGACATGGACTGATCTGAGGGGACCCATGTAGACTCCTTGCCACACAAGAGATGAGCTCTAGGGTGACCTGACATTGCCCAAGACTCTCTGGTTCTTGGGGCGCCTGGTGTCCTACGTGTGTGTCCTTGGCCATGGCCTGGCACCTCGGAGGCATACGTATATGGAACCCCTTAAACACTTTTTGAAGGAAGGCAGTAGGGGTTGTTGCAGTTTTTCTAGCTTCGGTTTTTGGAGACCTTCTAGGAAACCCAAGATTGCTAGGTGCCTGATCAAGGAATGAAGACACTTAGAAAGGGGTTTGTAGGAATTTTCTTGCAGGTTCTTTTAATGACCATTTGGTAATACCCAAAGCACATAAGAAAAGCACAAGTTTTATTCTCCCTGATTTGTTTTCCATAATTTTAGGAACTGAATTTCCCAAGGGTTTCAAATCTTTCCGAAGTTTATGAGGTCCTAAACAGGTAAGGAAGGATTGTTTTTGTTTTGTTTTGGAGCTGCCTATAGAGCAGGGTTCTCATGGTGGGGGAGGATTCATTCCCCAGGACACACCTGCCAGTGTGGGGGCATTTTGGGTTGTGACAAGTGGGGCCGTACTGGTATCTGGAGGAAAGGTCAGGATGCACAGAACAGTCCCCCATGGCCTAGAATCCCCCAGCCACAGCGTTGCCAGTGTTGGGGAAGGCAAGCCCTGTCTGGAAGGCCAGGAACCCGTGAGATACCGACAGCTGTTGACTTGTGTGGTGGCTTCATTTCTCTTGATCTGTGTCTGCTTGCTGGTGGGGTAGGCTCCCGCAGATTGGCCGGTTTCCTTCTGCACCCTGGTGTGTGTCATGGGCCTGCCGGCGGCCTGGTCGGTGCACCCCGAACACTTGAGTGACTGAATGACCCCAGTACTAGGGGGGACCCTGACCTTTTTGTAGGAGAAGCAGCTCCTACCTGCCCTCACAGCCCTGACTGACTGAGGCCTGGGTTGTCCTGATGGTGGGGGTGGGAGACGGGGAGAGGCACCGTGCCTGGGAAGCACCAGGGTCGGGGAGCTCAGCAGCTTCCTCCCCGGCTGGGAGGACCCGCAAACCCAGCAGCAGAGAGAGCAGGCGCCACATCGCGGCAGCTGAAGGGGGCACCTCTCTGCAGGGACAGCTCTCATCCTCTGGTGGTGGTGGTCCTCGGACCTCCCTCGTGGCGCTCCCCTCCCCGCAGTCGTCTCCTCTGGGGCCTCGTGCTTCATGTTCTCCTCCCTACAAGGGTCCCCCGAGTCCCCATTTCCAGGAAGCAAATACGAGGCCAAGTGCTGGTGATCTCTACTCCCTGCTCTCCCCCTGGAGACATTCATGGTGTTGTCTCTGTCCGGGTCTCTCCCAGCAGCCAGCACACACAAGCGCCTCCTGTGTGCGGGGCCCAAGGGAAAGGGCTGCCCTCCGCCTGCCTGTCCAGCGTCCTGCCCTGTGGTCCTCCCTCCCCTGGCTGGGCAGTGTCCCTGGCGGGGCCTCCAGGCTGGCCCTCTCCCCTCCCTCCCCGTCATTCTCGTTCTCCTGGCCCAGAAACCGCAGAGCCTCCCTCCTGACTCTGCTCCCTCTCTCCCTCCGCGGTCTTCGTTCTTCTCTTTGTGACACGCTTCTTCAGGGGCCTCTATGTGGCCTTGGCCCTCGGAGGTCGGGTTATCTTCCCTCACGGAACTCGCTCTCCTGATCTCACCCGGTGCAGGCTGCTCCGTCGTCTCAGTCAGGGGCCGATGCGTGAGGCACGAGGCACATGGAACAGGCCTGCTGACCGCTCTCTGGTGCCTGGCACCCTAGCCTCTCCCACCCGTGCTTCGGTGGTTCCCCTCCCTGGACTTCTGGTGGGTTTTCTAGTTTTCAGCCCGTTCCTTGTGGGCGCTTGTCCTTCTAGCCATTTCTTAAGTCCCTTCAGGGTTGCTCCTTGGCCCTCTTCTTGCTCATTACTGTGTCCCTTGGTGACCTAAGGCGCTTCCTTAGTGTCAGCTACCACTGCCCGTGACCGTTCAGATCTTCAGGACACCCCCCGCTCGCTGCCTGGCTGCCAGGCCTTCCTGCCCACACGGCCATGAGCATCTTTAACTTGGCATTGTTCTGGTCCCTCAAACCCACCTCTGTGCCTGGAGCAACTCACACAAAGGCCTTATGGCCCCAGGGGCCGTGCTGAGGGCTGTGTGCGAATGTGAAGGTTTTGCTGGAAATGCACAGGCTCTGAATCCAGATGTCCTGGGTTGAAAGCCCGGCTTTGCCCCCGCCAGCTCACGAGCACCCTTGAGAGAATGACTGCATCTCTCTGAGCCTCCGTTCTACCGCCTGTGAGCGGAGGACGTGGCTGCGGGGAACTCGCAGGTGCCGTGGAGATGAGCGTGCTTGGCCGCGGGAACAGACTCAGACCACAGCCTGCGCTCAGCCCGTGTCTACGTGACGTCAGCTGCACATACCCTGGTTCTGAGAGGTTTTGTCGGGAAACGAAGGGAAGCTTTCCTCGCTGAGCGCCCCCACCCGTGCCAGAGCCGGGAGCGGGCCAGCCGCGCCTTGTAGTCGGCGGACTCCTGACTGTCTGGACGTGCTCAGCGTCTCTGGCGTCTCTCCGGTCTGCCCTTCCCCTGCGCGCCCAGCATCCTGGCCTCCGCCCAGCCTCTTTCATTCCAGGGATGGTAGAGGCCCCACGGGTATCGTGTGGCCTGTCCTGGCTCATCACCCCTGCCACTGGAGTGAGGTTTTAAAATGTGAACCTGATTAGGCCAGGTTTCTGCTCTGTTTTCCTGATGTTCCTGAAGATCCTCTTTTCCGGCCCGGCCCAGCCCTGCCCACAGGGGCTTCACTGCACCTTGTGCCTCGGCCTCACCACCGGGCCTCGCTCCCTTTCCCTCGCTGCCTTTGCGTGTTCCCCACGCTTCAAGTGCCGGCCGCCTCCACATGGCTTCAGCGGCCTGTGTTCCTCTGGTTCGGGACTCCGGGGGTACCACCTGCGTCGGGAAGCCCGCCCGCCTGCCCATGACCTCTGTGTCCTGAGTGCTCCGTGTGGGCCTCGGGCGCTGCAGCAGCAGGCCGAGGCTTGCGGACACCCGTTGGACCATGGGGTCGCTCTGTGGTCCCAGCTGGTGTCGTGCGTGTCCCAGTGCCTTGGCTCAGCTCGGCATGGGGCAGTTGCCCTGAGCGACCCAGCTGCAGCCTCTAGCCCTGCTGGGCTCCTCCACCTGCCCTGGTGCCCGCCTACCAAGACCCAACCTGCCTGGTCCCGTTTGTCTTTTGTTTAAAAGGCACCCCAGTGCTGAGGACCCTTTTTGCTTATATGAACGCGGTGAGGAGAGACCAAGAAGGGCTTATTTGCAATGAGTCTTCTTTATCCTGTTTTTTTTCTCTACCAGCGACTTGAATCCTACCAGAAATTCCGGGCCAGTGGTCATTCACGCGAGCAAGTGTGAAAAATACGGTACGTTCCCGTGAGCGTAAGCCGCGCTGCGGTCCGCCAAGTACTGAGGTGGCAGAACGAGGCCTGGCCTCCCCGTGGGCGGGCGTGTGGGAGAGTCATGGGGGGGCTCCGTGTATCCCTCCTCACAAAGGAGCCACCCCAGAAGGCATCGCAGCTCCTGGGCTCTTCTGATCCCCTTGGGCATGTGGCTGGCCTGCCGGAAGGCTCTCGGCCTCGGCTTCCTGCTGCTGCGGGGCACCGGGCTGAAGACGGGTGTGTGTGCCCTTCTCCCCACCCGCATCTCTGGAGGAATGAGGGTGGTCGCTGTGCAGCTGGGTGGGGAGGAGACCCCTTGTCCCCGTGTTCTGATGGCTGCTCCGCTCTCCTCTTCTGGGGCGCTGCTGCAGTGGAGACCAAGTACCCCCACGAGGCCGCGTACGATGCCTTCCTCTGTGGATCAGGTGAGAGTTGCTGCCCTCTGAAAGGGGCCTCCTGCTTTATTCGTGGTACTCCCCCACCAGCCCCAGGCTCTCCATTTACTTCCAGGTGGGTTGTGCGTCACGGAAATAAAGCAGAAGTTGGCATCTTGTGATGAGGTGATCTGGTTGAGCCTGGACGTGTATCACATCTCTAGCTTTTCCCCCCAGTTCTTCTGAAAGTGGCCCACTTGCTCGCGTGGAGAGTACACGGGTGAGTGTTCCTTCCTTCCATCCTGCTCACGGAACGGCGGTCTGAACCCCTGAGCCCTTGCTGTCAGCTACGCCCTCGGGGCTCCTGTGGCTCCCAAAGATGGGAGGGCACCGAATGTTGTGGTGCAGAGACCGTCGCTGACTGGGCAGCTGCCCTCCTCCTCGGGATGGCGTTTCCTACCATCCCGGCCTGCTCTGTGCTGGCGCGGGGCCCTTGTCTCTGCATCGGGAGGAGTCGTGTGGTGGGAGGCCAAGGCAGTAAGGGCAGGTGCAGGGCCTCCCCCTGCCTCGGGCCTTCCCAGTGTGGTATGCTGGCTTTGTCTGTTGCCCCCCCCGCCCCCCGTTTCTCATAACCATGGAAATCACTGTGAGGTGGGAGGACACCTCCTTGGGGTCCACAGAGTTGGGCTGGGGAGAAGGGGTAGTGAGGTGGACTAAGGTGGATAAGGGAGAGATTCTTAAAATCCCAAATTGAAACCTCAAATGCATTTCCCTCATGGCAGCATGGCCCCTGATGCCCACAGCACCGGGCCTCAAGGCACCAGGGCCACACTTGGAATATGAATTCTAGAGCATAATCCTTGGTGTACGTGTTTGTTAAATAGGATTTAGGCCTGATGGAAGAGCAGATCAAAATTGTAACGGGGTCTTTGAGGCTGACTTGGAAACCTTCTCAGACTAATAGAATTAATAATGATTGTGGACTTGTTTATTAGCTTTGGTACCGCCTATGTTTTATATTCTAGTAATGGCTATTAGGCATAGAAATACCTTATGACCTACTGATGTGAGACTTATAGCTTACATAAGGAATCAAGCTGAAATAAGAAATCTGCCCCCTTACTCTTTCCTGTGCTTTGACAGCATCTGAGTGCTAGGGGGAAGGCACACGTGTGCCCGACGGGGAGGGCCACTAGCTGGAGGGGAGCCCCTATGCCCTGCACCTGGCGCCTTCCATCCTTGCGTTCTAATCCTCCTGACCTAAAAACCCTCCTAGGTGTAGTGAAGTTCCACAGCAGCCCAGACCTGCCCGGCTGTGAGGCCTATGGTTCCCCCCCAGACCTGGGCTCTGGTGTGTGGTCGTGTCTGCACCGAGCCAGGGCACGCGAGGATGAGGGATGAGGGACAGCCATTCGGGATGGAGGGCGATGTCCTGTGAAGTGGGCCTTTGGATCGTGGCCTCTCACTAACTGTCTGAACCACTGCTGATGTTGGTCAAGAAGTCTTTTTTTTAAAAGATTTTATTTATTTGACAGAGATTACAAGAGACAGAGAGGCAGGCAGAGAGAGAGAGGAAGGGAAGCAGGCTCCCTGCTGAGCAGAGAGCCTGATGTGGGGCTCGATCCCAGGACCCTGCGACCATGACCTGAGCCGAAGGCAGAGGCTTTAACCCACTGAGCCACCCAGGCGCCCCGGTCAAGGAGTCTTTACCCAAGTGTCCCCGACGGGTGGTGACCACCTGAAGCTCTACTGTGTCTGGGGCCCCGGAGAGCACTCTGTGGGGTCGGTGGGTTGGGGGAGGCCCGCAGATTTGGAGGGAGGGAGGGAGGGGGAGAGTGGTCTGAGGTGGCACCTGCCCCTGTTCCATCCCCAGACCCTTTGTTGTGGCTTAGGACGTGTGCTTGACTGCTGGTGTGTCTGAATGCTTTGGGGTTTTCTCTGTCTCTGTAGTGCCGGCCCCATGCCAGAGCCCTCCTTCCCTCTGTACCTCGACGTGCTGGCTCCCTATGTGAACCAGGTGAATCTAATCCGAGCCGGGGTCCCTAAGATTGTGAGTAGCACTTCGTTTGCTCCTTTCTCCTACTCAGGGAATTAGCCTGGTTTCCTTGGGGACCTTTCCAAGGTGGTCTGGAAACAACCAAAACCAGAGCGAGAGGGTGCTCCTGTCCTGCTAGGCTTGCTCTTTCTGTGTGTTTTCCTGCCTAAACCGACATGGCTGCGCACCTTCCTTCCGTCCCCTCCCAGCCCAGATACAGTCTCTCTTAGCCTCTTAGGGTTTTCTTTCTTTCTTCTTTTTTTTTTTTTTTTTTTAAAGATTTTATTTATTTATTTGGCAGACAGAGATCAGAAGTAGACGGAGAGGCAGGCAGAGAGAGAGGGGGAAGCAGGCTCCCTGCTGAGCAGAGAGCCCAATGCGGGACTCGATCCCAGGACCCTGAAATCATGACCTGAGCTGAAGGCAGAGGCTTTAACCCACCGAGCCACCCAGGCACCCCCTCTTAGGGTTTTCAAACCAGGAAGGTTGTCCACAGGGATTGCAGAAAATCTCCTCTGCTCTTCTCCCCGCCTTCTAGAATTTCTCAGGTCCAGATTGCCCCAGTATCCGACCTCCCATCCTCCTCCTCCATGTCCGGAAGTGGCCGGGGGTCAGCGAGCAGCAGGTCTACCGTGAGTTTCAGAATCTCTGCAAGTTCGATGTGCGGCGACTCTCGCGGAGCCAGTTCCTGCTTTTGACCAATAAGTTTAAGGAGTAGGTGCCTCTGCTCTCTGCATGTCCCCGTGCCCCGCGGCCGCCCCTGCCCTTTGCAGCCGCTTGGAGCCTGCTTGGAGCAGCAGGCCTGACACTCGTGTGCCTGACCTAAGAACGTCTCTCGGCAGTGCTCGGAGCATCCTGAAGGAGTACCGGGGCCACCCCACCCTGCAGGTGTCCCTGTACCGGTACTGGAGGCACTCCCCGAACATCAGCTGCCTGTTACAGTGAGTGACCTGGAGCGCTGTGCGGGTCCTGCCGGGGCGGAGCGGGAGCGGAGGTCACTTGCTGGGGGCGTGCGTGTGTTTAAAGATGGGTTTACTTGAGAGTGCACAGGAGTGGAGGGAGGGGCAGAGGTGGAGAGAATCTGAAGCAGACTCCCAGCTGAGCGCAGAGCACGCACAACGCAGGGCTTGACCTCGACCCTGAGATCACAGCCTGAGCCGAAACCAAGAGTCGGATGTTTCTCCAAGTGAGCCAGCCAGGCACCCCACCAGCATGTGTTGTAAAGGAGTCCTCGTCAAGCGTGGTGACCTGAATGTCCTTCAGTAACACCAGACAAGCATTGACAACGTCTGCTGGGTCGGGTACTATCGTAGGTTCTAGGCTTCAGTGAGTAAAGCAAAATCCCTGCTCTCCTGGAACTCACGCTCCGGTGGGAGGTAACAGCGAACAAGTGAATTGCAGGATAGATCAGGTGACAAGTGTTTATTAAAAACAAGAGCAGATCAGGAGGTGGGAGTGGGGGGGAGAAGGAGGATAAGGGAGAAGTGGGGACCCCATTAAGTCTCTAAGGAGGTAAGGGAATGAGCCAGGGGGAGCACTGGGGAGCATTGTCCAGGCAGTGGGGCAGAGGCCCTTGTGGGGAGGCGTCCGGGTGCCACGAGGAGAGGCTGGGGAGGAGCGTGGGCCCGATGGAGGGGAGGGCCGTGGGCGAGGGCTGCGGGAGAAGCTGCAGGTGGCCAGAGATTTTCCGCAGAGGTGGCTCTGCGTGAGGCAGACTGCAGAGGACGCAGAGGGCCGCAGAGGCAGGCGGGTGGGCAGTCCGGTTGGGGCTTGGGCTGTGTGGTCCGAGAGACCCTGTGGTCAGAGTCGGGTGCTATAGGGGGTCACGGCCCGCCGGGAGCAGGGTTGAGTTTGAATCAGGGTTTTTGGCCTGCATAACTGAAAGATGGGATTGCTCTGAGGGTTTTGGCCTCCTGGTTAGGAGCCATATCTATAGAAAACTGGACGCTTGAAGAAAAATGTTTGGCTCCTAGGCAGTCTTTTCTCCATCTGTCAAACTCTGATGTAAATCACTAGGAAAATGACTTGTGTGCGTGTGTCTGAGAGCCATTCTGCCCTCGAGGCAGAAGTTCATGCTGGGAGAGTGATGGGAAGACAGGAACATTTGGTGGGTGAGCTTCTTGGGGGCCTGTGCATGTGTCCGTGCTTTCGGACCTGCCCGTTCCCCAGCAGCCTGCCGCCGTCGAGGACCGTGACCTCTCTCTCCTGCAGGGTCTGTGGCGTGGTCACCACCTGGGCCCTCCTGGCGCTTCTCCTCGGAAGACCTGGCCACTGAGGGCAGCTGGCAGCCCTTTCTCATCACTGTATCTCCCTGGGACAGCCCTCCGTTTGGGCTTTTTGCAGGTTTTGTTTGTGTAAATCATATTTTACTTGCAAACCAATCTGCGGTCCTTATGAGGAACTTTGTTTTGAAGGTGAAATTCTGTAATGATTATCAACGATAAAGAAATCCTTAGATGTGGTACTTTTGTGGCCAGAGCTTTTCTTTCTATAAATGGGGAGATGTCTGCATCTCTGGGAATTTCTCTAGACCCCCGGAGGGTCTCACGTGCAGACAGACTAGCATGGGAGCTGGACAACAGGTGAACCAAAGGCTCTGTTATTTCTGGGAGAGAAATTCTTGGCCACTAGGCCATTTCCCAGACCTAAATCTCTACCAGCCTGAGTTTAGTAAAGGGGAAAAAAATGAAGCTAAGTGTCCGTGTGCATTTGTGATGTTTTTGGTAATGTTTTTTGGGATATAATATTTAACATGCACCTCAGAAACACAGATTACCCGTGCCACAGCTGTGTACCTTGCCAAGGCCCAGCGTGATCTGGTTACTGTATTCCCTTGTGGTGGGGCATGCTGGGGGCCACACCAGGGCCATGCTGTTCCACACCTCACCTTGTGTTATACTTTTTTAAAAGATTTTATTTATTTTATTTGACACACAGAGAGAGATCACAAGTAGGCAGAGAGGCAGGCGGAGAGAGAGGGGGAAGCAGGCTCCCCGCTGAGCAGAGAACCCGATGTGGGGCTCAATCCCAGGACCCTGAGATCATGACCTGAGCCGAAGGCAGAGGCTTAACCCACTGAGTTATACTTGAGTTATTGTAGCTTTTCTCTATGGGGAGCTGAACTTGGCTGGGCTGTTTGCTCAACTGTGAAGCTCACTTACTGACTTAGCAAAGCCTCCTTAAATTTGGGGTGAGGGGTGGGGTATAGAGTTTTTCTCTGAAAGTAGCATTAGTGGCGGCAGCCGTCCCAGTGGAGGGTGTGGGATCCGTCATTCCAGAAATCCCAGGCCCGTGACCAGCGGGCTGCTGTGCCTGGAGGTTCAGGGCAGCTCGTGGTGGGACCAGTGAAAGCACACTCTCGGGGGTCGGTGGGGGGAGGAAGTTTTATCCTTTTGTCCAAATGGCATCCTAGTGGGATCCCCCTGCCCCCCATTGAATGTAACTTTGTATGCACTGAGGAGCACCCCCTTTGCTCTTGTGGGCTTTTGGGGCTCGGTCTCGTTAGATGAGCTCTGGGTGCGGTAAGCAAACGTGAGGCGTGAACACATGCTTAGCAGAGTGTACTGAGTGAGCCTTTTAACTTCCAGGGTTGGAGCAGGACCCGAACCCTAGGAGCTGGTTTGTGTAGTTCCGCAGTGAAGGCCGCCCTGAGGGACTTGATGGGACTTGACTCCCGTAGCTGTCTTACCGGTTTGCACGTCTTTACCGGCCGCTGCTGCACGCACCCGCGGTGGGGAGTGTGCTGGCCGAGGTGGTCTGGGTCTGCCGGTCACACCGTGGGGACGCTGGCCACGCTGCCTCTTGTCCCTGCTGCAGGAGTGGGGTGGGGAGGGTGGGCAGGGGTGGCTGAAAGCCTGTGGTTGTGATCAGCTTCGTGTGCTGAGACGGGGAGAGCCCCCGACTGCCTTTTGCTTCCCCCGCCCCTGCTTTCTCCTCCTCTGGCCTGGGTCTTCATCCCATGCTTTTCGTGCAGTTCTCTCTTCCACCGTTGAATGAAAAATCCAAAGCGAACGGTAAGCCGGATGCTCTACCCTCCCCCTTCCCTCTGTCCGCCTCCCACTGTGGCTCTGGCCCACGGCCCCTTTCAGCTGCGTTTCCCTCCTCCATAAGCTGCCTCCAGCCGCCTGCCCTCCCTGCGCCTCTCCTGCTCAGGGTCCTTCCCCAGACTCTGCACCCAGGTTCCCGAGCCCCTCACCTGCCTGCTGGCTCCTGTCCTGGAAGCTGCGTTGAGCCCCCTTCCTCGTCCCTCAGCCTGGCTCCTGCCACTCGTCCCTTCAACTCCATTCAGCTGGCATCTCCTCTGGGTTCTGGATCTGTGCTTTCCCGGTGGCCCCCTCAGGGGTTGGGCTTCTCCTGCCTCTGTTGGAACGCCTGCGCTGTGTGGCCGGGCGCCTGGTCTGTCCCCTTGCAGGTGGGCACTCTGCTCTCTCGTCCACAGAACCTGTGGGGCTCTCTCTGTCCTCATGAGCCATTGTTCCCTGTGCTACAGGAATGGACTTTGAATTCTTTGGTGCTGCTCATTGAGGCACCTGAAAAATGGGGAGTCGCCTCATTCTGCATAATTGACTTGGTTCTGCCTCTACAGCTGAGGAAAAGGACACATGGCTGCTCCTGCCCCATCCCGGACCGAGGATGTCCTCATGACCCATGATCCTATAGAAGTGACGGGACTCCAGGCCTTGCTCTTAAAGAGTCGGAATCCTTTTTGTAAATGATGAGATTTTTAGTATTAGAAAGCTCATGACTGGAAATAGCAGCAGTCCTAAAATGGTCATCTTAATGTTAGCCTTTTTGTATCTTCCAAGTACCTTTTCTCAGAGAGATAAAAGTTCATGTCATTCGGGCACCTGGGGTGACTCAGTTGGTTAAGTGTCTGACACGTAGATCCTAGCTCAGGGCTCGATCTCAGGGTTGTGAGTCAAGCTCCATGCTGGGCATGGAGCCTACCTTAAAAAAAGCAAAACAGAAGTTCATGTCATTTGTGATCACTTATGGAATCCTTCCTAAGGACCAAACAAAGCCTGTTACTTTCTAACCATCAAGCATCTCTGGTCCAGTTTTCCATCCATTCGTCTGGATGTCTGAAAATCCCATGCAATCTAATTAGAATGCTAAGTCCCTTTTGCCTCACACGATGCCATGATCCCACGTTCTGGGATGAGGATGTGGGTGTGTCTGCGGGCCAGTATTCTGCCCACCCCATTCTCCAGCAACACTGGCCTAGTTAGCTCACCACAGTCCTGCTGGGTAAGTGTGTGTATCCACACCTTACGATGACAGAGGAGAGGCCGAAGCAAGCTTTGCTGGAGGCCACACTTGCAGGCAGTGACCCACAGTCTCTGTTGGGGACCCCACATTGTCACCGCGGTCTCTGGAACCCTGTGGTGTTTCAACCTGCGGCAGCTCACGCACACAGATTTCCATCACCCCAAGCCCTCCTGGGTGAACTATCATTTGCCTTGCCCCCCTTTCCTAAAGAGAAGTACCGGATCCTAACATTTGGGAAAGAGGGGCTGCAGGGGGAGACGTGGGCTCAGCCTGCTTTGTTTATACTGAACCCTGCTCAGAACGCGGGGTCTTGGGGTAACACCCATACGGCTGCCATCCTGACCCCCTAGCCCACACTCTCCTTGCTTCCGCGGGAGGGTGGCCCTAGCACCTGGTGTAGACTTGGGCCCCCATCCTCCCAGGAGATCCCCCCCAGGGTGTGCGCCCCACCCCAGAGTGGAGGAACAGAAACGAAGTGCCCTCAGGACAACGGGAACCCAGCAGAGGTGGTTCCAAGGTGAGCTCCGACCCTTCTGCCAAGTGCACGGACACTTCTGCTCATGAACTTGTAAGGATGATTCCGCTAGCCTCCCGTGTACCAGCCCAGCCTCCTGCCCCATCCTCAGCCATGTGGAGAAGCACGGGCCATCACTGCCCGTGGGATCCTGGAGAGAGCCACGCTCGTGTGGTGTGTGCTGCTCTGAACTCTGTAGAAGCCAGAGTTTATACATTTTTACAAATAAAACATGTGGCAGAAAACAGAAAAGGCAGGCACTCATTCTTTCTCTACCTTAATACCATTTTGGACTTGTTCTTTGAAACCTATCTGTTTGAGGCCGGTACGCATCTCAGAGACCCTGTTCTCTCATCACAACGCTTGCTCCCCGGCCGGTCTGTGGCGGGCGCCCTCCAGGAAGGCATAGGCGGACACGGCCAAGATGAAAGGGATCTTCCGTTTGGGAATTCAGAGCCGGCAGGGGAGAAGCTGGAAGACGGGGGTAGGTTGCAACCTTAGAGTGTTTGGGAGGCTCGTGGAGGTGCTGTGTGAGCAGGGTCGTTGCTGCAAAGGCCCTGGGGTGGGGGAGTGTCTGCCCATGGTGGGGGGTGGGGGTGGGTGGGGTGAAGTAGGAGCTGAGTGCGAATCAGGTGGGCCCTCATGATGCTTTATTTTTTTTTAAAGATTTATTTTTTATTTATTTGACAGAGATCAGAAGTAGGCAGAGACGCAGGCAGAGAGAGAGAGAGAGAGAGGCGGAAGCAGGCTCCCTGCCTAGCAGAAAGCCCGATATGGGACTCGATCCCAGGACCCTGAGATCATGACCCGAGCCGAAGGCAGAGGCTTAACCCACTGAGCCACTCAGGCGCCCCTCATGACGCTTTTTTTCAGAGGACTGAAGCCAGGGAAAGTTCTGAGCGGGGATAGGGTACGGCCGGCTTAGGTTTTATTTTTTTATTTTTTATTTTGATTCCAGTTTCAGTTGTAAAGGATGGCTCGGGCTGTGTGGGGCAGAGGGTGAGGGGTTAGGAGGCTGTTGCCGTGGCCCAGGGATGGAGCAGGGGAAGCGGCAGTGGTGGGAGGCCGTGGACTCTGCATCCAGGTGCCTTTCGCCGTTTAGAGCCCCTGTGTTTCCCGACAGAATGAACGTGGGATTGGGGAGCGAGTGGAGCCAGAGATGTGTGGTCTTGGGCCTGAGCAGCTGGAAGTGTGGGTCGCCGTGTGAGTGTGTTGAAATCGCGCTCTTTCAGTGCCTGCGGCGAGGGGACACTTGTACTGTTATTATCAAGATAGTGTTTGTCATTTATCTGTGGTTAGTGACTCAGGTGAGGCAGCAGAAGGTGAGTCTTGCCCCAGGGTCAGGCTGAGGGCCAGGGTGGCTGGACCGCGTACCAGAGCTCTTCCCGCCACGCTGCTGGGCCCCGTGCTGCAGCCGCTTTGCCTGCTCTCACGTGCTTCCATTTTTACAGGATGCTGTGTGGTTCGTGTACTGCCCAAGGAATGCTTCGGTTTTAAGAAAGGCTTCCAGGGGGAGGAAACCAAGGGCCACTGCCGTGCGGGAAAGGAAAGTTCCTCCAGGAGATGCTGCTGGTTGCTGAGTGGGTTGCTGAGGAACTGCTCAGCTGCCTGTACCCCGAGGGGGCCTCACGTGCTCAGGGACCAGAACAGGCAGCAACCCCTCCCCACCCCCCGCTCAGGGTACATCTTAGCTTCTCTGCTGGTTCCCATAGGCTCAGCTGGGGTCCCATCACGGCTGCCCACATGGACCTGGCCGCCAGCAGGAAGGGGTGGGGGGCCGAAGTCCCAGCAGCCTTCTCATCCCCCAGCTGTGCACTCTGATGGCTGAGATGCTGCATCCCTTGGAGGAAGGGGACCGTGTCTGAATCCGCACAGAACACCTAGGTGAGTCCAGAGTCGGGGAACCCGAGGAAGCCTTCCCTGCTGCGGGGCTCAGCCCTGGGGCCTGGGGCCAAAGCTCAGCTCATAGAGAGCTCCTTTGCCGCCGGCTCTGCAAGGATCCCCTGGCAAACCCAGGGAATGTCGCCGGGCAAGGAAGTGTCCCATGGTCCCCGCATTCCTTTGCCCAATGCCTTCATAGCATCACCCTGCAGTCACACCCGAAGTTATTTCTAGCAGAATTCTAGATGCTTGGCCGTTAAGTTGCAGGCCAAATGGGGTCCTTTCCAGTGCCTTAGAAACTGCCCACACTGGGGAGTATTTATTTACCTGGGGGTCAAGCTTGTGCTAAAACCCAAGACCTACATTGGCGTTTGGAAAAGAAATAGGAGAATCTTAATTGTGTTTATTTTCCTTATAAGTCTCATTTTCTTGTGTGCATGTCAGTACATGGAGCTCAGCGCACAACTTCTCAATAAATACGCATATCTGGGTTAATGCTCAGTCTTGATAGTGATAAGAGCAGAGAGCTGACATCATTTGGAGACTGACCATTTCCCTTCCGATGTCAGTGTTGACTTTGACAGGGAGAAAACCACCCTTGGGAAGCCGGCCATCCAGGCAGGACACTTGAGGATACAGACCACTGATGCTCCCGGTGTTCTGGGCGGAGCACAAGCCGCGTCACCGTGTGGCAGGTGGATGTGCCCACACTCCGGGGCGGAGTCCTCCGTCCTCAACTCTTCAGCTGTGGGGGGTTCTAGACCTTCTGCAGCGCGATGCTCGGCAGGCACAATTATCGGGTCTGATCCGGGCAGTCGTGTGGGAGAGAGCTGGAACCCACCAGTGGACAGATTCCAAAGAGCATGAGCTGTCATTCCAAGTGCTGACTGTTGTCCGCTGTCTGAGGGGCTGCTGTGAGAGGCCCGGGGACCTGCAAAGTCAGCTCCCTGAAACCGGAGCTGCAAGCTCCCAGCTGTCGTGGACCCCACGCCTCCGCCGTGTGGCCCACCCAGTCCATACTGGTGGTTGCTGAGTGGGTTGCTGAGGAACTGCTCAGCTGCCTGTACCCCGAGGGGGCCTCCCGTGCTCAGGGACCAGAACAGGCAGCAGCCCCTCCCCACCCCCCGCTCGGGACGCATCTTAGCTTCTCTGCTGGTTGAGCACCATGAGCACCTTCCCCTGAAATCCACCTAACTGTGGTCCGGCGGCCAGTGTGAGAGCCTCCACAAAGCCTTCCCGGGCTGTCTCAAGAGTGGTTACCACGGACACGTGCAGATGGGGTGCGCATCTCCGTTATGTCTGGAATGCCACTCAAGTCACTGCCCCAAGCTCCTGTTTAGCTCCGTGCGAAGGGGAACCCATGACAGAGGCAGGGAAAGTCTGACCCATTCGGGGCTGTTTCCCCTTTGTCTCCCCTTCCTTGCCCCTCAATCCCTAGACAGGCTCTAGGAGGTAGAGGCTGATAGCACACTGACCTGTGGCCCTGGCGTCATCAGGAGCCCCAGCCAGCTTCTGCAGGTCCAGGCCCCCTCCGTGGGCACCCCTCTGTAGGATGGCTGGGCATCCCGGCTTCTTGGAGTTTCCTGCACGCTCTGAGCAGCACCTCCGCGCTGGTGCCCCAAGGACTTTCCCTGATGCTCTGACCTCCCACCTCCAGTCCTGGTTCCTCCCTTATTCCCATAATGCTTTTAGTAGCTCGGTTTTTCAGGCTGAACCTTGCCCGAGCAGACATGCTCCATTCCGCTGCTCCATCACCCTCACAGCTCACGCCTGTACTTCCCCATCGCAGACCAGCCAGAGCCCCTTCCAGTCCTTGGGGCTCTAATGCAGCTGCAGGCAACAATTCCTAAGAGACTTGCTTCCCTCCTTCCAGATCCAAGGCCACGTGGCTCTCTTCCTCGCCTCACTGGTCTCCGTTCAAGGTCACGTCTACAGGGAGGTCGCCGCCACCACCACATCTAGTATATAACCGCCCCCCCCGTCCCTCCGCTCTGCTTTGTACTAATTAGCACTTTAAACACACTTCATTGTTTATTGCTTGTCTCCCCACTAGCATGTGGGCTCCGTGGAGGCGAGGTCGCTGTCTTGCTTACCATTGTGTCCCCAGTGCCGACACACAGGGGCTTGGTGAGTATTTGTTTAATGAAGAATCAAACTCCAGGCCTGGAGCATCTGATGGGCCAGAGGGTCTTTGGCTGCTGGGACAAAGGGTCATAGACTGAAATGAAAAATATCCTCTTGTATTATTTTATCACAAGCCAGGAGTGCAAGTACTAGGTAACTGACCCTCTAACCTGAGCACTGTCAGGAAGAAGGACTTTAAAGTCACTTAAACCAGGGACACCTGGCTGGCTCAGTCCATTAAGTGTCTGCCTTCAGCTCAGTTCATGATCCCGGGGTCCTGGAACTGAGCCCCGAATCGAGCTCCCTGCTCAGTGGGGAGTCTCCTTCTCCCTCTGCTCCCCCCAACTAACACATGCACGCACTCTCTCTCCAATAAATAAAACTTTTAAAAAATCACTTAAAACCGGAACAATTTTTTAAAGCCAAACTGATTTTTATTTTGCCAAATATTTTCTCCAAATTTAATTGGTCTCAATTCATAAATATAGTCAGCAAGGGAACCAATGTCTTTACTCAGAGGTTCATTTTGCAACCTACTCGTAGTAGTGGCTGGTTCCCATGGATGAGCTACAACTAATCTGGCATAGTGGTGGGTACTTGCTTACTTTGCTCTGAGAGCCTTCACAGCCCCCCGAGATGGGCTCTCTGGGGCGACTTTGTGGTGTTGATCATTTCTTCTTCACGTGCTGGGGAAGAACTCCTACGCAGACAGGATAGTTCTCTTTCTAAGTGAATCTGGGTTAGGGTCCTCAATTACCGCAGAAGATCCTTAACCCTGGCATCTGACCACTCCATTTCAAAATCCGTGTGTCTGTCCTTAACCAGCTCAGATCTGTTTTGCCTGTCCCAGCCTTTTCAGGCAGTGCGCACTTGGGCTGGTCCCTGCTCACTTTCGACCAAGTGCCCGTCTGGAACGAAGTCGCAAACATAATTTGAAGGACTACCTGTGCATTTCATTTCTTAGATATGCTGTGAACTCCACTGGACCCAGCTGGATTACCAGAAGCCTCCGACTTGATATCTACACCCCAGCATCATGCTCTCTGCTTAACTTTACAAGAGACATAGATCTATGGATACAATAGAATGTTATTTGTCAGTAAAAGCACTGATCTATGCTACAATGTGGATTGAAAACCTTATGCTAAGTGAAAGAAGCCAGTCACAAAAGCTCGTATGTTGATTTATAGGAAGTGCTCAGAGTATGCAAATCCATGGGGACCTCGGAGAAAGGAAGGGGAATGGGGAGTGTGAGCCAAGGGATACAGGCTTTCTTTTGGGTGTGATAAAGGTGTTCCAAAAATAGACGGTGGGGATGGTTACACAATTCTGTGAACATACTAAAACCCACTCAACTGTACACTTTATTTATTTATTTTTTTTATTTGACAGAGAGAGATCACAGTAGACAGAGGCAGGCAGAGAGAGAGAGAGAGAGAGGGAAGCAGGCTCCCCACTGAGCAGAGAGCCCGATGCGGGACTCGATCCCAGGATCCTGAGATCATGACCCGAGCCGAAGGCAGCGGCTTAACCCACTGAGCCACCCAGGCGTCCCTGTACACTTTATTTTTTAAAAAAACATTTATTTATTTTAGAGAGGGAGAGAGAGAGCATGCAGGAGTGGGGGGGAGCGAGAGATTGAGAAACCCAAGCAGACTCCGTGCTGAGCACAGAGCCCGACGCGAGGCTTGATCTGGCAACCCTGAGATCAGACCTAAGCTGAAACCAAGAGTCGGTGCCCAACTGATCGCGTCCCCTAGGCACCACTGATTCGTACATGTCAAGTGGGTGAATGTGATGGATGTGAATTATATCCCAGCAAAATGTGTGGAATGACAGAGGCGTAAAAAACACCACCTGATGACTGATCTCAAAGTCTTTGCTCACCGCAACCCCTGGGAACAGCCATGGTAGAAATTCTGTTCAGACCAGGGTATGTGCGCGTCCTCCATCCCGGCACGGTGGCCCCCCCGGCTTGGGACTAGTCAGCTGACACAGAACACAAGTCATGGACTCTATTGTTTTTTTCTCTTTGTTCTGATGCCCAGGAGCTTAGCGCCCAGCAGCTGGTGTCCCGATGACTCTGGTCTGCGTGTTTGTAGCACTTTCCCCTTGACCCTCCTCTCCTGTGCTGCGTGTGCCCCCCCGACTTTGGCTTTTATCCTTGTCCACGTGTTTACTTAATTTATGGGCCTTTGCTGCTTTGCATCCTTTGTGGAATACAGGCAAGTGAAACACACACACACACACACCCCTGTAGACATTTCCCGAGGGCTGCATACAGGTAACAACTTCCTCGAACCTTCCACGTCCCCTGCGATGCACCTGGTGGGTGAACCAGGGTGACTCCCTCTTCAACATCTGGTTTTGGAGACCCAGTGGCAACTCTCCCTGGAGTGCTGGGGTTAGTCAGCCACTAGGGACCTACTGGTAACGAAGGCCCCAGGCCCCTCTTTACATGCCATTCCCCCCCCCCCCCCCGACAAAGGAAAGGAGACTCGGATATGGATGACCCCCCGTATGGAATTGCCAGGGGTCTGGCTTAGAACTGGGCACTGTAATGTTAGGGCTTTCTACCCAAGAATCATGTTTCAAAATGCCATTAGAAAAATCTAGTGAGTTGACAAATTTGTATCACGTATGGCTAATATTTCTGGTGGAGCCATTTGGCAACTGTACCCTGAGACACATAGACGCCCTTAGAAAAGTTCTGTACTTTAAGGAAGGTTGTCAAAATCAGGCTGCGGTCATTTTAGTTACGTTCAAGAGAAAGATGACAGGCACTAGAGTAATGACTACAATCATTAGAACCATTTGTTAGAAACAGAAAAGCCACATAGTGGCAGCAAAAATCAGAAACCAAAAAGGGGTTTCCACTGGTCAACTATTTTCTCTCGTATATTTGGTATGTAGGCCTGTCCTACAGGAATCTCCTTTAAACAATATGCAATGGGCAAAAATATTCAAGTCCCAAACTTCCATTCTTCCTCCTCCTTGTTTCTTCCCAGATACGTTCATAAAGAAGGTAACAGGCTTGTTTTCTTTCTTCCTCCTCAATCGTTTGTGTTGGGCTTCCCTTTGCCTTCGGTTGTCCTCCTGGACACGCCCCCTTCCTTCATTACATGCCCTTGCAGGATTCCTTTCCCCTGGCCCCCACACGGATTTGCTCTCTCTGAGTGGGAGCCAGAGGCGCTGGTGGCAGGGGGGGAGTGTCACAGACAGCGGGATGATGCTTTTGTTCCCCAGACGAGGGGGCCACAGTTGGGAGCATCAAATTCATGGAAAAGGTTTTGAAGAAAACTTCCTGATGCCATCCCTGTGTCTGTCAAAGCAAAGACAGAATTGAGTTGAGTAAAATGTCTCTCAGTCTTTTA
This sequence comes from Lontra canadensis, assembly GCF_010015895.1. Lineage (NCBI taxonomy): Eukaryota > Metazoa > Chordata > Mammalia > Carnivora > Mustelidae > Lontra > Lontra canadensis. The sequence goes on from NW_022631091.1 coordinate 53,430, forward strand.
AAAAAAATCCACACTGGGTGGTACATCTCTTCCTCTGTATCTGCGTATCCTCGCCAGCCCAGAAAAAGTTCTTTTTATTTTATTTTATTTTTTATTAATCTATAATGTATTATTTGTTTCAGGAGTACAGGTCTGTGATTCATAGTTTTACACAATTCACAGCACTCAGCATAGCACATACCCTCCCCAATGTCCATCACCAGCCACACCATCCCTCCCACCCTTTTCCCTCTGGCAACCCACAGTTTGTTTCCTGAGATTAAGAGTGTCTCATGGTGGGGCGCCTGGGTGGCTCAGTGGGTTAGGCCTCTGCCTTCAGCTCAGGTCATGATCTCAGGGTTCTGGGGTTGAGCCTATATCAGGCTCTCTGCTCAGAAGGGAGCCTGCTTCCTCCTCTCTCTCTGCCTGCTTCTCTGCCTGCTTGTGATCTCTGTCTGTCAAATGAATAAATAAAATCTTAAAAAAAAAAAAAGAGTGTCTAATGGTTTGTCTCCCTCTCTGGTTTCATCTTGTTTCATTTTTTCCCTCCCTTCCCCTATGATCCTCTGTCTTATTTTGCAAATTCCTCATATCAGTGAGAGTGTATGATAATTGTCTTTCTCTGATTGACTTATTTCACTTGCCATAATACCCTCTAGTTCCATCCACATTGTTGCAAATGGCAAGATTTCTTTTTTGATGGCTGCACAGCATTCCACTGCATATATATACAACATCTTCTTTATTCATTCATCTGTTGATGGACATCTAGGTTCTTTCCACAGTTTAGCTATTGTGGACATTGCTGCTATAAACATTCGGGTGCACGTGCCCCTTCGGATCACTACATTTGTATCTTTAGGGTAAATACTCAGTAGTGCGATTGCTGGGTCATAGGGTAGTTCTATTTTCAACTTTTTGAGGAACCTCCATGCTGTTTTCCAGAGTGGCCGTACCAGCTTGCATTCCCAGCAACAGTGTAGGAGGGTCCCCTTTCTCTGTATTCTTGCCAACACCTGTCGTTTCCTGACTGGTTAATTTTAGCCATTCTGACTGGTGTGAGGTGGTATCTCACTGTGGTTTTGATTTGTATTTCCGTGATACTGAGTGATGCTGAGCACTTTTTCAGGTGTCTTTTGGCCATTTGGATGTCTTCTTTGCAGAAATGTCTGTTCGTGCCAGAACAAGTTCATGACCCTCAGGTAGTTTGTAGGGTGAAAACAAAGGTTTCACTCAGAACACGAATGGTGATTCTTACATGAACTTGGGATTAAAATTTTATTTGATTTTTTAAAGGTATTTTTAAAAGATTTTATTTATTTGAGAGAGAGAGAGAGCATGAGCAGGGGGAAGGGGCAGAGGGAGAGGGAGAGGGAGAAGCAGGTTCCCTGTTGAGCGGGGAGTCTGATGCGGGGCTGGATCCCAGGGCCCTGAGGTCATGATCTGAGCCAAAGGCAGATGCTTAACTGTCTGAACCCCCTGGGCGCTCCAGAGATTAAGATTTTAAATCTCCACAGCAGGGGCTATCAGTCCTGGCAGTCGCTTGCAGAATGTGACAGTCACTGGGACAAGCTTCTGTGCCAGTCGTCAGAGGCGCCCACAGCAGCCTCACCCAGCAGGGGGAGGAGTCGCAGTGCTGGGAACTGAAGGTGCCTGCTCAGAGCCACAGAGCTGGGGGATGGTAGAACCAGATAGGATCTGAGCCCAGGACAGCTGCCAGGTAGAGGGCAGGGAGATGGGGGCAGTTGCCTTGCTGGGGACGGGCTCGAGGCAGCCGGCGGTGCTGCGGTCCCTCAGTGAAGGGCGGACAGATCTTGTGTTCTGAAGGCTCTAGAAGCTGCAGCATCTCCCGTCTTGTGAATTCAGAGCCACCAGTTCCACCCCTCCTGCCCCTCATGGCTCTGTCTGTAGGGGACAGCGGCTCTCTCGCTCCTGGGCCTCGGATACCCGTCCCAGCAGCCGCGGCTCGTCCTCTGTGTCTTCGTTAGAGTGTGTCCTGTTTGATGGGAACATGGTCGCTGTCCAGTGTATGTGGTTTATTAGTGCCACTGGGTGGCATCTGTGTCACGTCAGAGCCGTAGAGAATATCTCCTCTGTGTAATATTATTACTCACGCACGGGCCAGCGCCGGGTGGGCTCCTTTAGAAAACTGGGAGTCACTGCCCGACTGTTCTGGGCGGCTGCTGCGGACGCCCTGCAGATACCCGGGACTCCTGCAGTGTTGTTCATTTAGATTCCGATACAGAACAAAATAATTGCCTGGGACTGTATCCTTGAACAGCCTGATGATCTACTTTTATCAAGAACCTACCTAGAGAAATCTGAGTTTATGGAAAATATTTTGTGAGGATTGTCAGTCCATTCCTAGGTGATGTAGCCTTTGAAGCTCATTCTAAGCTGGACCTCTAAAAAGCTGCGTACTTGGGCTACAGTGTTTTTATGCTACAAAAGCATTCATTATTCCCTCCAAAGAAGACCGGGGAGAAATTGTATTCAGCTCTAAATGCAAGGAGAGCTAAGAAAAAAACATCACTGTAGTCTCCTTTTGGAGAATGCCAACGACGTTTCCTGTTTGCTTTGACCACCAGGAAGCTCAGATCAAAATCTGTAGATAACTGTGAATTCATATTAGTATCTGTGAGACTACAGTCTGGAGAGCTACGTGCTAATTTTTCCTTTGGACTCAATCTTACATCTTACCTGTGCTTCTAAGGTCTTAATTTTATGTACATCATTTATAAGCATTCATTAAAGTCATCTCGAATGTTTTATGTAGTTGAGAAGGCTGGAGACAAAGTAATAAATACATACTTATGGACAGACATGTCTTTTTTAAAAATTTTATTTGTTTGTTTATTTATCTATTTTTAGTGGGCTCTATGCCCAATGTGGGGCTTGAACTCGGGACCCCAAGATCGGTAGTTGAATGCTCTATTGGTGGAGCCAGCCAGGAGCCCCCTTGGAAGGACATTTCCTACAACTGCGGGTCTGTAGGGGTTTATTGTGTTCCCCTTCTTTTTCCTTGCAGCCATGTGACCAGGGCTATGGGAACAGGGCTAATATTCCTGTGGGTCACCACAGCGGCTGGGGAAGAGAGGGCAGGGGACAAACGTACCTGCCTATCCAGGAACTCTGGCCCTGTTTGGTCCTGCGAGCTCCCGTTTGCCGGATGGCCTCTGGCTCGCCTCCCACTCCTGGAAGATGTGGGGGTGACCTCACCTTCAGGACTGCCAGTCTCCAGTCTTGAGCCACAATCCTCTGCTTTTGTGTTTCCTACCTGAGAAATGCATTGAGAAAATATAATATAGATAAATGGAAGAAGTTTGCTTTTCATGTGCAGAACAATAATCAGTTTTGCCTAGTATTTTAAGACATCTAGCAGCCACATTCACAGGACGTGGGGCAGCCCCAAGGATCACTCTGAGTTTTTTGGTTACAACAGGTGTTCCTGGGACCCTGGGCAGAAGCAAGCAGGACCCCTGCCCGAACCTCCCTGGAGAGCCAGCCCAGCAAGGCCCCAGAGGTCCTCCTGGGGGCGCTCTAATGATAAAGCAGAAAAAGAACTCTTCTCTGGTCTTTAGAGCCTTCTTTATGCCATGATAGCTTTTGTGTGCTTGTCTTTTTCATCATGGCTCTATTAGTGATGTAGGAGCCCACCTTTCAGTGTCCCCAAAGGGAGAGAGGGACAGTTGTCATTGGCTGCCTTCATTGTCAGCCATCTTGGGGCATAAGAGAGGAAGTCAGGCCATCTCACAAAAGGGGAGTGGGGCTGGGCCGGGTCCAGGCTTCGCCCACCCTCATAAGTCTCTGCTCGAACCTTTGGAATTCAAGGAGGAAACATCGATGAGAAGATGTGGACAACTGGGGCGATATATGAATAGCGTGATGGTGTCTTGTGTGGGAGACAAAGGGACTTCGTTAAAACCCCTTTTGAGTGCTGCCTTTTAGAAATTCAGAATCTCTCACTTGCTTAAAAACAGCCTCTCTCTCACTCATTTAAAAACAGATTTAATTTGGGGTCTGCCAAGGTAAGGGGATCTTCCTTGGTTTGGGGTGGTGAAATTCCCCTAAAAATAGCTGAAGAGATAAAAATACCACTTCTTATAGAAGCAGGGAAACCGAAGAATACATATAAAAATTACGAGAACGATTTCCATTTTTTGAAAACCTGAGTCACCACTTGAGGGCACCAAAAATTAAGAAATCCAAAAGGGCTTCTCCTTGCCTACAGGTGGAGGCGTTTAAAACTCAGTTTTTTTTCCCAAATGGAGGGAGGGATGCTATTTTTTGAACTATGTTTTGATGTATTTTTGTTCTCAGGAGGTTTTGCGACCTGTGTCTGTCTTCCTCTGCCTGAGACAGACATCACTGCTCACATGAGGGTTTAAACCAGTTGGAAAAAGCTTTCTGAGACGCTCCAAGGAACGGCTTCCTGCGGGCTGTTTGGTGGGGCTGTGGGTATCAATAGCTCTGGCCAGGAGGACAGGACCCAGAGAGTCTATTTTAAGATACATCGGACATTCAGGGGTTAATGCGGGTCGTGAAGCCCCTGTTGGGACCAGTGTGGGGCCTGGGGACGAAGGCTGGAACGTGGGATGCTTGACACGGAGCCCGGCGGTGGAGCGCCCCGGGGTCTGAGAAGGTGCAGGAGAGGCGGTTTGCCCCGCTTCGGGTCTGGAACCCTGGGTGGAGGGGTTCAGGGTTCTCCAGATACCATCCCACCTGGCTGTCGGCCTCTCCTCGCATCCTGCTCGACGCCAGCCCTCAGGCCACGGGATCCCTTTGCTGTCTGTGCTCTGCAGGGGGAGGGAAGGAAAGGGGTCTTCAGGGAGGGACGGCTGTGTTTGGAGTGGGTCTTCAAAACAGCTGAACTGAAAGTCTTCTTGCCTTCCTACCAGAGAGAAACTATTTAAACTGGAAGAGATGAGTACTGTTGGGGTGCCGAGGTTAAGGACCCCTCCTACCCAGGGCAGGAGGCCATGGCGATGGAGACAAGCGGTTGGTGATGTGGCCTGAGCCAGGGGACACTTGGAGCCAGCAGACGATGGAAGAGTCAGAGAAGGACCCTTCCCTAGGGACTTTGGGGGGAGAATGGCCCCAGCTGGTATCTTCCGGTCTGCGGAACAGTGACAGGATACGTGTCTGTTGTTCTAAGCCCCCAGTGTGTGGTGGTTGTTTCTCTAGGAAGCGAACGCACTCTCCAGTGTAGATGGTGAGGGTAGGCCCAACCCCAGCGATTCTGGCTCAGAGAGGAGCGCACACCGTCTGCAAATTGCGATCTCCACGTCCTAAAACCAGATACCGGCCCCCCACCCCAGGCTGGCTGTTATTAAACACACAAACACACAGCGAGGATGTGGAAAGATCCAAGCCCGCCGCCGTTGCCCACCCGGCCAGCACCCGGCCCGGGGGGTCCCACTGCTTAGGAACAGACCCCAAAACCCACAAGCGAGGACTCCACACCATGTTCACAGCTGCTCTGCTCACAGCAGCCGGAAGGGGAGCGGCAACCTGGAGTCTGTGGCCTGAAGACGGGGTGACAGTGTGATGTCCCGTCACCCCTCTCGCCCCCGCCCAGTATGATGTGGCCTCGGGGAACTCAGACACTCGCTGCAACGTGAGCGGACCTGGAGGAGTCGGCAAACGGGAGACGCCGGAGCACAGAACGGATACTCTGTGCGGCTGCCTCCAAGGGGCTCCTGGAGACAGAGCAGGGCTGAGGTCTCAGGGGGTGCTGGGCAGGGGTGGAGCCTTTCTGCTCAACAGGGGCAGGGTTTCTGTTTGGGAAGATGAGGAAGTTCCAGAGAGGGTTGGTGGTGGTGGTTGCCCAACAGCGTGACTCCATAAGGCTGCTGAATGGTGCCCTGAAAAGGGGGGAACGCGATCAATTTTATGTTATGTCTGTCTTACCCCACACCCCAGCTGCTGCACTGTTCGCTCCGCCCTGTCCTTCTCCCTTGACAAATCCACCTTTGTCACAGTTGGAAGGCCAGCTTGGAGTTCTGTGCAGAGACACCGTGGCGCGGGGCATCTGGCCCCTTGGCCCGTGTCCCGCCCTGTTCCCTGCCTGCACTTGGCCCTGTCCCTCACCAGGAGCGGCCTCACGGACACAGGCGTGGGTACCCTGGCAGCACGCTGACTGCACACAGCCTGGTTTGGGGGCCGCTCCCAGCAGCACCGTTCATCCGCGGGTGGGTAGACCCAGGGTTAAGGTCTCTGCACGTCCTGAAAGCAGGCCGAGTGCTGCCTGGCTGATGGTACCCAGAGTGTGACCTCCAGGAGGAAGACACAGGCCAGGCACACTGCTTGGTGGCCATGGACTATGGTGAATGGGACATGATGGAAGTGAGCCACGGGGGGCTCAGGGACAGGATCCCACTTAATCAGGCCAAAGTCCTTATTGGATGGTTTGGGACACCTGCTACCTGGGCTGAGGCTTGCCATAGGCCCGGATAGGTGACTAAAAGTTGACGTGGAACTTCATCCCTCCTTCTGGCCGTGCAGAAGCCGGGCAGTTCCCATGCCAGGAGACAGTCCACCCTGGGAGGTCTCACACTCCTGGCCTACCTCTCTCGGGGCTGTGGGCATCTGCCCTTGGGGCCGCCAGCCAGCCAGGTCTGGTCCTGACTTTGCCTCAGCTGCTGGTGACAAGAGGGAGCGGGGACACCAGGAATACGCTCTCTGGTGGGGGCGACTGGTGGCCGGGGAGACTCCGACGAGCCCAGGGCGGCAGGACCGCGCCCGGTGCCGGGCGCTTTGCTGGTGAAGGAGACACTGAGTCATCAGAGGCTTGGCTGAGCAGCCGTGTCCTGACCGAGCTAAAGCGGCCTCACGATTTTCGCAATCATGCAGTTGTTTTTGGCACCCTCGCTGAGCCCAGAGTTTTCTGTCCTGGAGGTTCTGTGAGCTAGCTATATCCTTTGAATAAATCCCCTTTCCACTCAGATTAGCTGAAGTCTGTCTCAAGACCCTACCCAAACGGGTCCCCGGGCACACGCGTGGTTTCCGGGCAGCAGGATCTGCAAGGCACCTTCCGGGTGTCCTGACGGTGGCTTCGGAGAGGGGTCCTAAAAACTAGATGGAAAGAAGGGGGTGTAGGCATGTCCCCCAGGCAAACTCTTCAAAAGGACATCCTTCAACAACCCAAGCTCAGCGACAGATAAGTGGATCGGGAAAATGTGTTGCGATCACATTCCGCTCCATACAATGGGGTCTTAGGGAGCCGTAAAAAGGAAGGCGAACCTGATGCACACGACAAGGGGGCCGGACCTCGAAGAGATCGTGCTCTGTGAAATAAGCCAGTCACAGAGGGACAGATACTGCACGCTCCTGCTTACAGGGGGCACTTCGGGTGGTCGGACTCAGAGACAGAAGACGAGAGCCCAGGGGCCGAGGGGAGAGAGGGACACGGGGTTCCTGTTTCATGGGGTTAGAGCTGAAGTTTGGGAAGATGAAAAACATCCTGGAGGCGCGGAGGTTGTGTGGTTGCACAATGCTATGAATGTGCTTAACACACTGCATTGGGGGCTTAAAATGGTCAACGTGCTAAATTTTATGGTAGGTACATGTTAACATGGAAAAAGTACGTGGAAAATAAGAGGTTTTCCAAAGAGCTGCTTTCGGGTTCATCTGTCTGATGATGAGACTTGAACCTGCATCAGGCTGCATTTCCTAGTCCTCAGGGGGGCCTTGGCAGGCCGGTCTTGGGAGCAGGGGTCTCCTCATGGCACTTCTCACCGGGACCGAAACTGAGGCTGGCTGCCGGGTGCACGGCCTTCTCTGCTGGTGGTTCCTCATGGATGGTGTGGACGCTCGCTCCTGCAGGGACCACGTGTCCAGGACCCCAGGGAGAGCTCGAGAAAACTTGAGAGGTTAGCAGGGGTCTGCCATGGGGAGAAGCCTCCCGAAAGGGGCAACCAGAATGCTCGTGGGAGAGGAGCAGGGTCACAAGCCCTTTGCCCCAGGGGTGGACACGTGTTTGTTGTGTGTGTGTGATGGCACACATGGGGCCACATCTTGCTGGAGAAACAGACTCAGGACAGAGTCCCAGCTCCTCTCTTGTGGAGGGAAACCAGGCTTAGGGCACCAAGAGGTTCTAATATTTCCATTGTCCCTCTCTTCGTCATGGTACCTTGAGGGCTCTTCCCCAGCCCCCTGCCTGCATTGCTCAATCATCGGAGGCAGTGACAGGGGAAAAAAAAAGGAGGCTGCAGTTTGCTAAGATGGAAAGAATCAGGCACGTCCTTGCAGAGCAATTTTTCCACTGACCGTGACTGGGTGAGTGATAAGGGGCTGGAAAGAAGGGGGAGAAGAGCCATGAGGACCGGCGAGGGGCAGGGCGGGGGTGTGTGGGCTGGAGGGTGTGGGGGGCCACCCCTTCTTGCTGTTGACGGCCCCTGAGGTCAGTGTGGTGCACAGCCCAGCTCGGCTTGTGCCCAGCTGGGCCAGACTCCCCCAGCAGTGCCACCCCCTTGTCGAGGAGATGGCCCCTTGCTCCACAGTCCTCCAGAGCAGAGCTGGAGACTTGGTCATCCTCAGACTGATAAAGGGAAAGGCTCGATCCTTGCTGGAGGGAGGACAATTTTACACACCGACAACATGAATGCTACAAAGCCATCCGCTAAAATGCCCAGTGCGTAATAACGTTATACCTGTGTTTTCTATCCTTTCACTCTTTCTTGTTTCTGGACATTTTGGTTTTGTGTTAGTTTCAAAGAAAAAAAAATTTTTTTGTGGGTATATAATTTGCATACAAAAAAGCAGCTCATTTTAAGTACCCAGCTTGGTGACTGTTAACAAATGCATACACCTGTATAACCACCACCCTATTCAAGAGGGAGACATTTTTTCTTTGTTCTCTCTTATGTTTATTTTTTTCTTTTTAGTTCCTTCATGTGAGTTCCTTGTACACATTTTAGAACTACACATTATTTTATATGTAGTGTTTTGGTATGGCTGTTTTAGTAGTTGCTTATAAACCCAAGGCTACTCACGTCATCTTTTTAAAAATTCAAGTATAATTCACATGAAGCGTTATGTTAGTTTCCGGTGTTCAATATCATGATTCAGTGCTTCTATACATTGCTCAGTGCTCCTCGTGATAAGTATCCTCTTAATCCCCTTCACCTAGTTCACCCGTCCCCCCGACCCCACCCCGAAAACCACAAGACACTTTTCTATTGGGATGTAATTGATATAGAACACTGCAGTAGTGTTTTTTGTTTTTGTTTTTTTTAAAGTAGGCTCCACACCCAGCATGGATCCCAGTGTGGGGCTTGAACACACGATCCTGAGATCAGGACCTGAGCTGAGATCAAGAGTCAAACGCTTAACTGACTGAGCCACCTCGGTGCCCCATGACATTGCATTAGCTGGTTTTAGGTGTGCAATGTAAGATTTTTTTAAAAAGATTTTATTTATTTATTTGACACAGAGAGAGAGATCACAAGTAGGCAGAGCAGCAGGCAGAGAGAGAGAGGGAAGCAGGCTCCCTGCTGAGCAGAGAGCCCGATGCAGGACTCGATCCCAGGATCCTGAGATCATGACCTGAGCCAAAGGCAGAGCCTTAACCCACTGAGCCACCCAGGCACCCCCAACGTAAGATTTGGTATATGTATGTATTGCAAAATGATCACCACCACAAGGCTAGTTAATATCCATACCACACGTAGTTACGTCTTTTCTTGTGGTCAGAACTTTTAAGATCTTAGCAACTTCCTTCTGTACATTACGGTATTGTTAACTATCATTACCTTGCTTGCCTTACATCCCCAGGATTTTATTATCTCAGAACTGCAAGTCTATAGCTTTTGACCTCCTTCCCCCATTTTGTCCATCGTCCACCCCCAGCCTCTGGTAACCACCAATTCTCTGTTTCTGTGAGTTTGGCTTTTTCCCCCACATGTAAGTGAGATCATGTAGTATTTGTTTTCTCTGTCTGACTTACTTCCCTTGGCATAATGCCCTCAAGGTCCATCCATAATGCCTTCAAGGTCCATCTGTCCAACCATTTGGTTGCAGATGGCAAGATTTCCTTCCTTTTTATGGGTGAATAATATTCCACTGTGTGTGTGTGTGTGTGTGTGTGTGTGTGTGTGTGTGTACAAACAACAATGTGGAATATATGTAAATGTGCTGTATAATACATTTTCTTTATCCATTCATCCACTGAATATTTCGGTTATTTCCATAGAAATGGCTTAAAAGGATAACACCAAAGGAGAACCACTTTCTTTCTTAACGAATCCCTTTTCTCCCTAGTCACCGGCCCTCAACACGCACGTGAGATTTTTCAATAATATTAAAATGCTTTTGTGTTCCATGAGCATGCACCAGCGGAGGGCGGGGTTGGGGTCCAGAGCATCCCAGTGTCAAGGACAGCTGCTCACGGCACACAGGATACCCTGTACCCCTGAACAGAGGTGTTGGTGTCCCAGAGCTCCCTAAGCACTGTCCAAAGGACAAGTTCCATATCGTCCTGGGATGTAGGAGGGCAGTAAAATTCAACTCTGTAAAGCTGTTGTTTCGAGCTGAGTCATGTGCCCCCAAATACCGGTTGATGTGCTAATGCCCCAGTACCCCAGAACGTGACCTGATTTAGAAATCAGGTCAATGTAGGCATAATTAGTTCAGATGATGGAATCCAATATGACTGGTGTCTTCATAAGAACACAGCCACATGAGGACATCTGATAATGGAGACAGAGATTGGATAATGTAGCTGTAAGCCACAGACAGTCACGGATTGCCATGGATAGTCACAGATTGCCATGGGGCACCGGGGATCACCAGAAGGCTGGAGGAATTTGGGAAGGATTCTATCTCCAGAAATTCAGCACAAGGTCCTAGCAACACCTTGACCTTGACTCTCAGGTCCAGAACTGTGAGTGAATCCATTTCCATGGTTTGAAGTTCCCCAAGTTTGTGGTATTTTGTTACCATGGCCCCAAAACCATGCCACCTACCACGCCTTCCCATTCTGTTTTCACTGCATCTCATCGGTTAAAAAGACTCTGCTAAACCCTAGTTTTTATAGTTTGTATTCTAAAAACAACTCGCTGACTTCTTAAAAATTTAGGCTGAATTTTAAAGGACACATTCTCTGAGCCACACTAACCCAACCCCACTACAGCCACAGAAGCAAAAAGAACAAAACAGCTAAGACTTACGAACACTTGGAGGATTCTTGCTGCATCTCCCATTTAATGCCCACAGAGCCTGATGGAGGGAGTATGATGATGTCCCCATTTTACAGGTGAAGCAGTTGAGGCTTTGGAAAGTTAAAATGTTGTCTGAGGACTCCAGAGGTGAAGTGGATTGAAACCCTGGATGGTGTGAACATGAAGTCTGTGCTATGACATGGGCCTGCTTGTCCCCACAGCTCCTTCCCTTTCCCCTGCTCTGTACAAATGTCTGCCCAGCCCCTACCTTACCAGCAGGAACTCACCATGTTAAGGTCTGGTTGGAGGCTGATACGAGGAGCAAGACTTTACTGTATGTGTAACTGGATTGTTTCTTTTTTTTAAATTTTTATTTATTTATTTTTAAAATTCCTTTTTAGTGTTCCAGAATTCATTGTTTATGCACCACACCCAGGGCTCCATGCAATATGTGCCCTCCTTAATACCCACTACCAGGCTCACCCAACCTCCCACCCACCACCCCTCCAAAACCCTCAGTTAGTTCCTCAGAGTCCACAGTCTCTCATGGCTCATCTCCCACTCCAATTTCCCCCAACTCCCTTCTCCTCTCCATCTCCCCATGTCCTCCATGTTATTCCTTATGCTCCACAAATAAGTGAAACCCTATGATAATTGACTCTCTCTGCTTGACTTATTTCACTCAGCATAATCTCTTCCAGTCCCGTCCATGTTGCTACAAAAGTTGGGTATTCATCCTTTCTGATGGATGCATAATACTCCATAGTATATATGGACCATATCTTCTTTATCCATTCGTTCATTGAAGGGTATCTTGGTTCTTTCCATAGTTTGGCGACTGTGGCCATTGCTGCTATGAACACTGGGGTACACGTGGCCCTTCTTCTCACTACATCTGTATCTTTGGGGTACATACCCAATAGTGCAATTGCAGGGTCATAGGATAGCTCTATATTTAATTTCTTAAGGAATCTCCATACTGTTTTCCAAAGTGGCTGAACCAACTTGCATTCCCACCAACAGTGTAAGAGGGTTCTCCTTTCTCCACATCCTCTCCAACACATGTTGTTTACTGTCTTGTTAATTTTGGCCATTCTAACTGGTGTAAGGTGGTATCTCAGTGTGGTTTTGATTTGAATCTCCCTGATGGCTACTGATGATGAACATTTTTTTTAGAGAAGTGTCTGTTCATGTCTTCTGTCCATTTTTTGATGTGATTATCTGTTTTTTGAGTGTTGAGTTTGAGAAGTCTTTTATAGATCTTGGATATCAGCCCTTTGTACTGTCATTTGCGAATATCTTCTCCCATTCCGTGGGTTGCCTCTTTGTTTTGTTGACAGTTTCCTTTGCTGTGCAGAAGCTTTTGATCTTGATGAAATCCCAAAAGTTCATTATCACTTTTGTTTCCTTTGCCTTTGGAGACATATCTTGAAAGAAGTTGCTGTGCCGATGTTGAAGAGGTTACTGCCTATGTTCTCCTCTAGGATTCTGATGGATTCCTGCCTCACGTTGAGGTCATTTATCCATTTTGAGTTTATATTTGTGTATTGTGTAAGAAAATGGTTGAGTTTCATTCTTCTACGTATAGCTGTCCAATTTTCCCAGCACCAATTATTGAAGCGACTGTCTTTTTTCCACTGTATTTTTTCCCACTTTGTTGAAGATTATTTGACCATGAAGTTGAGGGTCCATATCTGGGCTCTCCCCTCTGTTCCACTGGTCTATGTGTCTGTTTTTGAGCCAGTACCATGCTGTCTTGGTGATCACAGCATTGTAGTAAAGCTTGTGTTTGGATCAACCAGGAAATCAAAGAAGAACTTAAACAATTCATGGAAACCAATGAGAATGAAGACACTTTGGTCCAAAACCTATGGGATACAGCAAAGGCGGTCCTAAGGGAAAATACACAGCCATCCAAGCCTCCCTCAGAAAACCTGAAAAATCCAGAATACACCAGCTCTCTTTATACCTTAAAGAACTGGAGAATGAACAACAAATTAAGCCAACCCCACACACAAGAAGGTAAATAATCAAGATTAGAGCAGAGTTGATCAATGAGATAGAAACTAGAGATACAGTAGAATGCATCAATAAAAGTAGAAGCTGGTTTTTGGAAAGAATCAATAAGATTGATAAACCATTGACCAAACTAATCCAAAAGAGAGAGAGAGAGAGAAGGCCCAAATTAATAAAATTATGAACGAAAAGAGAGATCATGACTAACACCAAGGAAATAGAAATAATCATCAGAAATTATTATCAACAGTTATATGCCAATAAGTTAAGCAACCTAGATGAAATGGATGCATTCCTGGAAACCTATAAACTTCCAAAACTGAATCAGGAAGAAATTGACAACCTGAATAGACTAATATCTAGTAACGAGATTGAAGCAATGATCAAAAACCTCCCAAAAAACAAGAGCCCAAGACCTGACAGATTCCCTGGGGAATTCTACCAAACTTTCAAAGAAGAAATAATACCAATTCTCCTGAAGCTGTTTCAAAAAACTGAAGCAGAAAGAAAACTTCCAGACTCTTTTTATGAAGCCAGCATTACCCTGTTCCCCAAACCAGGCAAAAACCCCATCAAAAAGGAGAATTTCAGACCAGTGTCCCTGATGAATATGGATGCTAAGATTCTCAACAAGATCCTAGCTAATAGGATCCAGCAGTACATTAAAAAGATTATCCACCATCACCAGGTAGGATTTATCTCCATGGGATGCAAGGGTGGTTCAACATTCCCAAATCAATCAATGTGATAGAACAAATCAATAAGAGAAGAGAGAAGAACCACATGGTCCTCTCAATCGGTGCAGAAAAAACATTTGACAAGATACAGTATCCATTCCCGATTAAAACACTTCAAAGTATAGGGATAGAGGGAGCATTCCTCAACTTTATAAAATCTATCTATGAAAATCCACAGCAAATATCATCCTCAATGGAGAAAAGCTGACAGCCTTCCCTTTGAGATCAGGAACATGACAAGGTTGCCCATTCTCGCTACTCCTGTTCAACATAGTACTAGAAGTCCTAGCAACAGCAATCAGACAACAAAGAGAAAAAAAAGGTATTCAAATTGGCAATGAAGAAGTCAAACTCTCTTTTCACAGATGACATGATACTTTATACGGAAAACCAAAAGACTCCACCCTCAAACTACTAGAACTCATACAGCAATTCAGTAATGTGGCAGGATACAAAATCAACGCACAGAAATCAGTTGTCTTCTTATACATTAACAATGAAAATACAAAAAGGGAAATTAGAGAATTGATTCCATTTACTATAACACCAAGAACCATAAAATATCTGGGAATAAACCCGAACAAAAAGGTAAAGGATCTGTACTCAAGGAACTACTGGATTGTTTCTTGATGTAGCTCAGGGCACAAACAGCATAAGAAGCCGGCTTCCAGATGCAGCACTTAGAGACCCACCTTCAGGTCATGGCAGGCAGTAAGGTGCCGCCTGCTCTGAGGCTTTCTGATGTATCAGAGTTGAAAAAAACCTCAAATTTCATCTCTAGGAAGATCCCAGGGAGGGCCCATCGCCCCTGGGAAAGCAATGAGTCAAATGGCGTGTCATCTTGTCGAGACTGCACCAGGTGTGGGGTGAACACAGTATCAGAGGATCTGTGTCTGTGGAGTTGGTCAGGAAAGACTTTCCTGTTCTAGAACTTTCACCTCAGGTTATTCGTTTTACAGTTCCAGGGGATCAGCCCTATTTAAGGGATTTGACAGTAACACAGATAAGTGATGACATCAACCTGGGTTGGGCTGAGCTGGACCTATGTTAAGAGGTCCCTGCCCATGACCCCTGACCTCTCCCTGCAGGCTCCAGGGATTCCCTGAGGGATGGAGGTGCACTTCTCAGGGGTCACTCATTTTTGCTTTGTGTTTGGAGGCCTTCTGCTTCCTTAATCCTCCATACCTCTCCTCTCAGCACTCAGCAATCCCCTTCTGTACCACTCCCTTCACCCCTGCATCTTCTGACACATGGACAGCGACCCACCCACACATCCTTGTCATCAGAGCACAGGGAGAAGAGAGAATGTTCAATGGAACATTCTGAAAATCCCTCAATCTCATTTTGGCAAATAGTACAACCTCCCTCTCAGGCACATTCTCCCAAAAGTATGGTGGGCATACCCTCCTCTTGTTCCTCTGGCTCGGCTTTATACGGTGATGGGTCTGCAGGACGAGGATAGAGCAAAGGCTGGAAGGACCAGGTCAAGGACTTGGAGAGCCACTGACCAGTGGTCCAGTCCGAATCACTGGAACTTGACTGTACTTTCCTCTTCACCCTGAACAATGATTGAAGTTGGGCCAAAATTGAGAAGGTTGATTTTATTTATCTTGTCTCTTTATACTGTCGTAGGCTGGACATTTTTGTTTCTGATACAGTTTTTATTAGTAAACATGGGGAAGCTGGGCAACACTAAGGGAGATACACCTGCCAGAAATATTTAACCATTGTTTTCTTGGCCACAGATGCTGAGTGTCTCTCTTTAGGGCAACATACGGTTGTCAAATTACTGATAATGAGCCCCATGAATGGTGTGGAATTTGGGTGTTAACTCCGATTGTTTTCAGACAAGGGAGGCAAGGCTCCATTTTCACCTCTGTAAACCACCACTAAAACCATCTGCGGAGTGTCCATCAGGCCATGACTAGACACTCTGGTTCAGCAAGAGAGAGATAGCAAGTCCTCATCTCTGTACTATGACAGGTGGCGATGACTGATGCCACGCATACCCCAAACAAACCTCAATCATCAGCATGGTATCGCGTTACACTCAGGTGACTGGTTTGCTAGATGCTGCGGGGTAACCAGCCAAGATAGACCGTTTCAGCAAAACATCAACCTGGGGCCCCACCAGCATTCCACGGAGCCCAGTACCTGTCCAGTTGCCCGGCAACACTCACCTCCACTGTTCTCAGCCCTGTACGGGCCACACAGGGAAGCCCAGACGTGGTTCCTTTCCCGGGACTTACAGTCTATTGGGAAAATCAGATGAACACTCAAAAAATCATAAAACAATTTTATAACCATTATAAAACCGTCATAAAGCAACCAATATCTGAAATTGTGGCAGCAATTCTAAACAGAGTTGGCTTATCTAATTTGTTCTTTTGCTCAGCTAGTACTAAATGAGTAAGGCATTGCCCCCACCTCACGGAGCTCAGTTTTGTGGGGAGAATGGACACGTAAACAAGTCCCTCTAAAAGTGTCATTTAATAGGTGCGACCACCGTACTTAGAGAATTCTTCTCTGCACGGGTCCAGTCACTGCTGTGGAAGTTAGATACTCGTGGTAGACCCAACACTGCCTTTGGAAGTGACTGACCTGTTTCCAGCTCCTTCAAGATGTTGTAGGTAAAAACGAAAATATTGTCCAAATCCACGTTCAGGAGCAGGAAAGGGATAACGAATGCAAGTTTAATGGTGCCCACATACACCCCTGACTCAATTTGTGATTGCAGACATTTTTTCTTTTAAATAGCCCTGGGGTCCATTTTCAAATGCAGGTCAAATATGTTGCTTTCCAACAGAAAAAAAAAAAGAAAGCCCAGTTACACAGCTGATGGAAGCTCAGCTATTCCTAAAGCAGCAATCTCCAGGAGGAGACTCTGTAGGTCTGGTGGGAAGGCTGCTAGCCAGATCCTACATGAACACAGTTTTGATCTTTTTATGTCTCTCTCTCTCTCTTTTTTTTATAGAGCCTCTAAATGCTAGCTGATGACTATCTCCAAAGGGTAATTTAGAAATTAGAGTTTTATGAAGGGCCAAGACAATGCTGGCCAAGTACGCAGGGCTGAACCCAGGGTAATATTTAGAACATCTAGAGGAGTGGATAGACTCCATGTCCCAAGGCGAAGCTCCAAAAATATTCTTTCTCACAACTGGATTTTTTTCATGATGTTTGGACAAGGGAGAGCACAGGATTACAATCTAGGTAAAGAATCTAGAGGATAAAGTGTCTGTGTAGCCGATTAGGTGCTGATTGGGAGGACAAGGAGATATTCCCTTTGTTCAAATTAGGGAACCTGCCTGAGATGTGTCTTTGTGGAGGAGTGCCATACAGGAGTGTCCCCACGTCCCCACACAGCCTCATCTCACATCCTGCACACTCTCCTCACCACCTTGCAAAGAGTCTCCTTTCTGGCACATTCTAAATCCGGTGGGAGGCTGGAGGCCTCAACTCTCACAGCTGGGTCTCATCCTCCCAGGGTTCATAGAAGACGGTGACCTCTGTGACCTCCTGGTGGGTTCGCTTCCCCGTATTATCTTACCTGCTGTGGTCTCTGCCCCACCACGGGGGCCTGTCTCCTTGCAGGAAAAGAAATGACAAGGGGGAGAAGTATGCCATTTTTCTTTAAGATTTGATGTTTAAGAAATGTGTACTGAGAGTGAGGCTCATTACTTGGGAGAGACCCAACCAATCCCAGACAGGGCAGGCTAGGAGAAGCCTGGAGAAGATTGCCCGAGGCTGATGGGATTCAGATCAGCCTGGGAGAGTTCTGTTCTCAGGGTTTTATCTTGGATTTTTATCTGGCCTGTGAGATCTGAAGTCTCCCGTGCAGGACTGCGGGCAGAGGGTGGGGCCTGCCCTGTCAATTAAACAGATGAGTGAGAGAATCACACTCATCACTCTGGTCAGGGTGGCAAGTCCACATTTCTAACATACCTGAAGTTGCTCGGCTCCCAAATGCTGGAGCAAGACAATTTGTACAGGAAGGGCCGTCTGCCGCTCTGAGATCTGCCGTTTCAAACCCAGACTCTGAGGTCTGTTATCTTCCTATGAAAATGAGCCCTTGCCCCTGCCCCAGCCCCAGCCATCCTCTCTCAGTATTCTGACCAACACCCGCCCCCGCCCCCGCATCTAACTCTAAGGGGGAGTGCTGGGCTCTGGGGAAGCACTTGATGGCTGTCTCCCCGTCATCCTGAGCTCAACATCCAGGGTAAGGCCGACTTCCTTCCAGCGGAGGAGTACGTTCTAGGATGTGAGTGGAACTCACTGGGCGTCCCTGGGTTTAGCACCGGAGCAAGCGCTCCATGGCACTGAGAGCGTTTGGAATTGGAGTGAGTTCCCCTTACGGGTTCTACCACTTAGGGGTCCATTCTCTGGCCTTCTGGGTTACTAACTCCCACTTTTCTTGTTCCTATAATGCCCTTCCTGAGGCCCGAGGCCCCATTTCCCTGTTGTTTGTTGGGAGAAAGAGGAACGGTGTTTCTCTAGAGAACTTTGGAAGGTGGGACTTGGCTCATGGAGGTAAAGCTAGAATTTTCTTCCACGCTGGACGTTGAGGACCACAGACTTCACTTCCCCGGGCTCCGCTGGCTCTGTTCCCTATTCTGTCTACACCTCCCTCCCCCAAACTCTCCCTACCTCTCAAGAGGAGATGATTACTCACAAAGACAAGCCAGGCACAGAAATAGCCAACCTATTTGTGGCTTAAATGCAAGCAGTTTTATTTTTACAGAGAGTTGCTGTATTTTCTCTAAGTAGAAATCATTATCTACCACAAATGAAACCCCAGCTCCATCTGCAGGGGCCCCGCTCTTGTTAGGGGTGCCAATTAGTCACAAAGCAATCGGAGCCTCCTACCACCCACTCAGTCTGGGGGCAGAGCGCACCCTCTCTTCCAGGCTCCCCCTGACTGGCCCCTGCCCCTCTCCGCCCTCTGCCCTCACCTGGGCACCACCTTGTCTCTCCACCATCCTGGTGGCCTGGTCCTTGTTCACCCCGTGACTGTCACCAATTTACAAATTGGGCAACTCGTTCTCTGCCAGCATGGACAGACTTTTCTGTTCTGTGGGGAGCTGGAAAAAGCGAACTGGTGAGGCCCTGTGTTCTGTTGACTTAAATAATGACGTTGGAGTCTTCCTTCCAGTTGGTCACTCTGCTCAGGGTTTCACAGCCCCTGTAGGGACAAAGCGAAATGTTCATAAAATCCGGACAGTCCCTGAGCTTCTGAGAAGCAACAAATGTGGAACAGAGGAGCAGAGTGGATCCTTCTGGCCCTGCCCGCTCTCCTTCACTCCCCTTTCCCTTCGGGGCATCTCCTCCTTCTGGATCTCGACTTTGCACCCTTCTCAGCAGCCTGGTACTTCTCTCCGAACTCCCTCTGCCTGCACCTGTCTGACCCCCTTCCCGCCAAGTGCTCCTTCTTTTCTGCCTCGCGGTTTGCTTTAGGCGCTCCCAGGTCTCTTTCCAGCTTCTGATGATCCTCTGGGAGTGTGAAGTCCCGGAAGGCTGCCCCTCTCCTCCCTTGGAACGTCAACACCAGGTAATGCGAGCGCACTTGGGCTTCCTGGGCCAAGCACCCCCGAAGTTCTGATTTGCTGCAGAAAGCACCTGCATGGTCCCCCAAACCTCATTTTGAGTTGCTCGTGGCTTGGAGGTCCTGAGGGAAAGCTCCTGCTCTCCTTTTTCTTCTCCGCCACCCACCCTGGGGAGGACAGAGCCACCCGTCCTGCTTCCCACAGGAGCAGCAGGGCTCACTTCAGCCCTGCGGCTTATGGAAACAGTCCGAGGAAAGCCTGATATATGGGCTCCCGAGTCTGCTTTCCCACAGAATCTGAAATCGCCTTCTTGCCCTGTGTCGATCTAATTGGTCCCCAGGGTCCCTCCCTACTTTGACACAGTAACCGTGAAGGGGTGCTTTTGACGAGGAAGAAATAGGTGGGTCTTTGTGGCAGGGCTGGGTGAGTCAAACCACCCAGAATTTTCCAGCTTGGCCTTTAAGCCCTTACACTGGGGCTGTTGGAGAGAGGACAGGGGTCAGGGTGAGGTAGGGGAGGTGGGGGAGGTGGGGGAAGGGTAACATGACTGCAGGGGTGAGAATGCATGTCACGGGAATAGGTGCTGGAGGGGTGAGTGTCCGAACCAGGCGGAGAAGCGGTCTGGGCACCCAGGTCCACCGCACCGTGCTCGTGCGCTAACATGGGCTGTGACCCTGAACACAGGCTGTAGGGAGGGAATGGGCACTTAGTGACCAAACAGCGTGTCCCTTACTATGCAGGTTGACATTGACACCCACACCTCATTTCCTCATTGCAACTTCTGGCGGTAATAGGATTGGCCCCATTTTACAGGCGAGCAAACAGAGTCTTAATGCGCTTTGCAGAGACCAGTCAGCTAGTTCCAGGCTGTCAGGAATGACAGGGGTCTGTCTTTCTGCCCCCTGTGTGGTTTTGCCCTTCCGTAGAACACTCCCCTGGGTCACCTCTCTCCTGGGCCCTGGCTGGCCCCGACGGTTGCCGGGGGTCGAGCACCCTGCCTTCTCAGCAGCTCGTTCCCACTCCGGATCCGCGTGAAGATTTCCCCTCGAGCGTCTCACTGAATGATGCCATTTGAAGCACGGCTTCTGCTGATAAGCGTGGGACCATCTGCTTGGCACATCTCAAATATTTTCAGCAGTGGGAGAGCGGTTCTGCTTTCTCCAGGGAAGGAGGCTGCCGCCGTCCTCGGAGACGTGGGGACCGGAGACCCTGCAGGCTGGCGGGGTGGCGGGGCCCCAGGACGCGAAGGGGCACCGTCCCTGCTGTCACCTCTGACCCTCCCTGAGCAAATGGAGCTAGTGAGTCTGCGCCCCAGGTTTGAATTGTTCAGCCGCCCTTGGCAACCAGAGTAAGATCTTCCCTCTTCAAGAACCTATTGCCCGGTGAACTCTTTCTGTGCCGGCTGTTGTGACGGTGTGTTAGGCATTTGGGGTGTGTTGGTCCAAACCTCTATACCCCCCTTCCTGCCTTTGTTTTGAAAAATGTGCTTCTTTGCCGGGTGAACTGTCCTCAGATGCCGTTTTTCAACTTTGGGGTTGAAACTTCTGTGTTGGCTTTTTCTCTTTGGCTCATGATGGGGGGCAAGAACCGGAGGGTTGATTCATGAGGCTGCTGTGGCCGTGGGGGCGGTCAAGGCTATTTAATTTGTTGCTACGAGTGATAAAAGAGTTGGGGTCTGAAAGGCTTGTTACTATATTTGAGTCCTCTGGGGAAATCACTGGACTCTGGACGCAGCTGGGCAGGGCCAGAGGCAAGCTGGGTTTTTGTTTTCTTTTGTTCTGTTTTGCCTTTCCTAGTGGGCACCAGAGTTCGTCCCGGCTTCTGTGGTTTATAAACTCGGACGTGCAGCCCATGGTGGCAAGGCTCCACCGAAAGAAATCTCCGGCTCCGTCTTGTCTTTGATGTCTCTTGGCAATTATTTCCGGGACGGGGGTGGGGGTTGTTTGGAGGGAAAACGTATGGGATGTTGTTCAATTGCTTTGTAAGCAGCAGCGAGAAGGTGGTCTGAAGCCTCCGTCCAGAGCAAGGTTTCCCAAGCTCGCACCGTGACATTTCGGCCAGATCCTTCTTTGTCGTAGGGAGCGGTTCTGTGCGTGGTGGGGCGCTCAGCAGTGTCCCTGGCTGATAGACCCCCTCTCATCGGCAACAACCCAGATCTCCAGGTGCACCAAATGACTTCCAGGGGACAGGGTCAGCCCCTTGCCTCTCCTTGCCCTGAGACCAGTGTTGTAAGTTGATCCTGCTGTACACTTGGAAAGGGAGCAGAAAGCTTTTGCGTCTCCATGCACGCGGCTCAAGTAAGAGGAAGCCGGACACGAGGCGTTTAATACCAGGACAGATGTCCCTGCCCTGCACGTTGCCGTCAGATCCCTTACCTACCATGGAAATTCCATCTCACAAATAGGTTTCTGTTTGTCCAGCTTGCTGCACACACACAGAAGGAGGAATTTGTCCTTTCCTCTGGAGCTGCACACCTGGGAGGTCCAGCCTAGGGTCAGGCCTCTCTTTTTGGTTGCGGAGGAACAAGAAAGGGTTTCAGATGACCCACTATGGAGTTTGTTTTTTTTCTCTCTTTTTTTGTTTTGTTGGTTTTTCTTTTTCCTTTTCCTTCCTTCTTTCCTTCCTCCCTTCCTCCCTCCCTCCCTTCCTTCCTTCCAGCCTTTCTTCCTTCCTTGTTTTCTTCCCTCCCTTCCTCCCTCCCTCCCACCCCCTTCTTTCCTTCCTACCTTCCTTCTTTTCTTCCCCCCTTTCATCCTCCCTTGCTCCCCCTTCCTTTCTCCTTCCCTCCCTCCCTTCCTCTTTTCCTCCTTTCCTTCCTCCCTTCCTTCCTTCTTGCTCCATCTCCCTTCCCTCCCTCCCTCCCTCCCTTCCTTCTTCTAAGAGTGATGTGGCAGGCTAGGAATCCAGGACCATGGGAGGACTGTGGCCATTGAATGGGAATCTCTAGAGAAAACTTCAGCAAGCAAAATATATAGCATTTAAAACTTTCTGCCTTATGCCCCGATAAAGCTGAAGAAACCCCACAACTCTCAGCTGTCTTTGGTTTTCCTTGCTTGTCTGTCAGCTCCACTGTCCATCTGTTCCTCTCTCTTTCAGGGAGAGGGAAGTGCAGGTAGCAGTTTCAAGGAGACCTGTCAGGACATGGGCTCTGTGAAGCCCACATCCTTAACTGTCTATGGAAACCACCAGGCTTGTTTTCCCTGCTTGCTGATTCGATATCTCCATTTGGCATTTCCACAAGTCTCACAACTGCAAAGTGCTTTTCATTACCTAGGTTGTCTTACACCCCAGCCTTCCAGAAATACATTCAAATGCCAATTATGCAAAGCAACTGAGGATCAGGGGGCCAAACTGCTCTGCTTGGGACTTGCATCTAGGAGTCACTTTGACAATGTGGCTTAGGCAAAGCAGCCTTAGGCACAGGCAGAAGAGGCCCTTGTCTCTACAGTGTGGTTTGAACAATGTCAAATCTCTCTTCTCAAACACCTCTCTTGCATTCAGATGCCAAATGGCCTATAATTCTTTTTTTTGGGGGGGGGGCATATAATTCTTTTGATGTTTGCAAGAGGGAGGTGTGTGCTAAGTGTACCCTTTACCGCCATCAGCCTGACTCCCGTGGCCTGTGTGAGGTGTTGAGCTGCAAGCCCGGTGAGGGGGCAGCAGCCCAGCCTGGGGGAGGCCATCTGCACAGCGTGGGGAGGGAGGGGTAGAGGGGACTCGGCCCTGGCTTCAGGGCTTCTGCTGGGTGAGGAGTGGGTCCCAGAGCAGAGGCAAGTGGCAGCGGTGGCCTGACAGCGTTGGGGGAATATTGGTTCAGGGGTGGGGGAAGGGCAGTGGCCCACGTAGGAGGTGATTTACTGCCCGGTGGATGGACCAAATAAGTAAATATGTTGAGGATAATGGCGGCCAAGTTTCTCACCATCAGAGAAGAGAATTAGAAATATGGAGAGGAAGAAACTAAACTGAACTCAGTGGTGTTGGATTCCAATCAGAGATATGGGTGGGAATCCATTGCACACACTCACACAGCAGACACAACCACACAGACACACACGTGGTTGACCCTTGAACAACATGGGTTTGAATTGCTTGGGTTCACTTACATGCAGGTTTTTTTCTGATAAATACAGTACAGTACTGTAAATGTGTTTTCTCTTCCCTATGATTTTCTTTTTTTTTTTTTATTTATTGATTTGACAGAGAGAGATCACAAGTAGACAGAGAGGCAGGCAGAGAGAGAGAGAGAGAGAGAGAGAGAGAGAGGGAAGCAGGCTCCCTGCTGAGCAGAGAGCCTGATGCGGGACTCGATCCCAGGACCCTGAGATCATGACCTGAGCCGAAGGCAGCGATTAACCCACTGAGCCACCCAGGCGCCCACCCCTATGATTTTCTTAATGACATTTTCTTTTCTCCAACTTATTTCATTATAAGAATACAGCATATAGGGGCATCTGGGTGGCTCAGTGGGTTAAAGCCTCTGCCTTTGGCTCGGGTGTGATCCCAGGGTCCTGGGATGGAGCCCTGCATGGGGCTCTCTGCTCAGCGGGGAGCCTGCTTCCTCCTCTCTCTCTCTGCCTGCCTCTCTGACTACTTGTGATCTCTGTCTGTCAAATAAACAAATAAAATCTTTAAAAAAAAGAGTTAAAAAAAAAAAGAATACAGCATATAAGGGGCGCCTGGTGGCTCAGTCTGTTGAGCGTTGGACTCTTGAATTTGGCTCAGATCATGATCTCAGGTTCGTGAGATGGAGCCCCACGAAGTGGGGGGGGGTCCAAGCTCAGTGGGGAGTCTGCTTGAGATTCTCTCCCTCTGCCCCCCTCCCTCAAATGAATAAATAAACTTAAATAAAATATAACATATAATACATATAACATACAAAAGGGACAGGTGCAGGGAACATATAAGAGGAGCGGTGCCCCAAAATATCTAGTTTTTTGGCTTATAAGACTGGGAATACCAGAGCAAGCGTAGAGTAGCCGGGAAGGTCTGATCTCTGCTTTGGGTCAGCTGGGGCTGGTGTGCCTCTGTGAGTGGCCCAGCTGGAGACATCCAGATGAGGGGGTTACAGGGTCTGATATTCTAGGGAGCTGTCTGAGTTAGAGCTAGAGATTTTGGTGTCATCAGAGTGTGGTACTATTGAAGGAAGGAGTTTGACAAGGCCACCTGGGAATAGACTGGAGAGTATGAGGGGAAGAGGGTCAGCAGGGACCCCAGAAGCCCAAGAGCTATGTAGGAAGAGATCCAGGGAGGAGACAGAGAAGAAGCTGCTGGCAGCGAGGAGGAGAGCCAGAGGGAAGCAAGCACGTCTAGGCAATGGTGTCGTCATGCAGCAGAAACATGGAGGAAGAATCCATAGTCCTCTGTGTGTGAGCTGGGGAGCAGGGTGAGAATGATACCGCCTCCCTTTTGCAGGACTCTTCTAGAAGCACAGTGCTGATGACTGGATGCAGCTCATTCTTATTATTTGTCCTCATGAAAGATCATAACCTGAGTGTTCCCTTTTGACTTCAATTATCACTACCTGAAAGGGTGAAGTATGGTGCCCTTCATCAATAGAAGTGTTTGTTCATAGTGCTGATGACTCTGGGTCATCCCACGTCACAGAAGAAACAGGGATCAGAAGAAACTGAAAGCAACTCTAACCTGTTTTGTTGTTGTTGTTGTTATGAGTTTGGCATTGGGTGGATGGTGCTTTAATAAATAAAAATCCATCCTCTAATAAATAATATTCATCTTTTAGTAAGCAGTTATTATCCTTCAATAACAATACACAATCCATCCTTTTATTAAATAACCTTTAACAAAAGTCCATCCTTTGAGGCACTTATTTATTTATTTCTTTTAAAGATTTTATTTATTTATCTGATAGAGATAGAGTGAGAGAGGGAACACAAGCAGGGGAAGTGGGGAGAAGAAGAAGCAGGCTTCCCAGCAGAGCAGGGAGCTGGATTTGGGGCTCCATCCCAGGACCCTGGGACCTGAGCCAAAGGCAGACGCCCAATGAATGAGCCACCCCAACTTTGAGGCTTTTAATAAACTGACAATCAAGTTGATGGTGGGGATGGTTTCTGATGACATTAAGGCCATTATTAAATGTCCCAAAAGATGACGGTATGTATAGGTAGTGAGCTCCCCATGTCCATGAACCATTGACAAAGAACTGGCATGGGGAGCAGAATCAGCACTCACGTGGACCCAGGCAATGGAGGCTCTGGTTCGGGCCTCAGCGCTCACTAAAGATGTGAACTTGGGCTCCTTGTGGCTGAGCTTCCTCATCTGTGAAATACCAGCTTCTTCCAAGTTCCAAATGTCCCCAACCAACACAGAGCAGTCAGACTTGTAGCAGTAAGGAGATGGTGTGAAGAAGAAAAATAAATCATCAAAGAAGAAAGACAAGTGAATATTAACCATGAAAGAGCCTCCAGACTCATTAGCAATCAAATAAATGCAAAGTAAAACAGGAACCTTTTATCACCTACTGAATTTGCAAATTAGAAAAATAAATGGAGACATTGGGTGGTGAGGAGAAAGTTTATGCATATATACGCTGTGGGGAAGAAAAGCATAAATATACTGTAGATGTCCGTGTCATTGGTCCAGGTGTTTTTTGGAAGACAATTTGTTAATAGGCTCTTAAAATCTTCAAAAATATTTGTACCCTTTCATCCAGCAATTCCACTTTTAGAAATATGTCCTAGGGAAATAATTAAAGACGTGCACAAAATTTGCATCCAAGGAAGTTCATTAGAGTGCTTTGTTTTTAGAAATAATGATGAAGAATACGAAGCAATGGGTATGTCCAAGGTTAGAGGATTATTAAAGCTAAATGATGATTCATCCCCACAGTGACTAGGAAAGTCATGTCTTTGGAGACCATGTTGACACAGAAAATGTTTACAATACGGTATTGACAGTGAGTAGAAAAAAGAAAGCAGGACACCAAAACAGATTTAAAAAGCAATTTCAATTTTAAAAAGGAGCATGTGTGAGGCACAGGAACAAGATGAAAAGAAAGTATCCCCAAACGTGAACGCAGATTAATTTTGATTAGTGGTTTTACATGTGATTTTTTTTCCCCAGTAAATGTTCCAGATCTTCTTTGATGAACACATACTGTTTTATAATTAGAGAAAAAGGCAATAACATTTAGAAAATACCCCCTTTCTGGGCTGGGATGAGACATTATAAAATGAGCGTGTGGGGGTGCTCTTGGGGGCTGAGCCCTGTCTCCCGTCCCTGGGGCTAATTCACTCCCAGTGGTATTCTAGTGCAGAGAGCACTCAGCCCCTGGCTCCCATCCTGGCAGACTCACAATGAGAAAATCATCAAGTCTTTGGGGGAAGAAAATCCCCTATAATATTAGGGAATCTGATGCCTTCAATTCCTCAAGTAGGAAGATTGGAGGCAGACTAGAACAGGCTATAAAAGGCAAAGTCTTAAAAATAGGGTCCAGCCCCAGGGCAGAGTGGGAGGAGTTCCGGAGTCAGCCTCCAGCGCTCCCAGCCACAGGGCGCCCTCCACCTGGATGTGACAGGGGCTCTCCCAGTGTCTCCACTGCAGGCTTCCGTTTTCGGGTCTGTAAACCTGAGGGGGTTTGGTTGGACTTCTTTCTGGGGGCTCTCCTCCCCGATGCCCTGCAGGGTCCCGGGAACACCCTGGGGTTGGGCCCTGGGGAGGTGTGTGAACTTGGTCTGTTTACTAAGCCTTCCTTCTTCCCCTATAAAAAGGGGGCAATAACAGCTTCCTTATCATTTCTGGAGCTGATTGGAGGATCCAAAGTTAACTGGGAGGGAAGATGCCCCAGCTACCTTCTCCTGCTCTGATGTATTACTTTTTCCATCCGGGTTCTGTGAGAAGGAAGAGAGAGCAGGAAGGTGCTGCTTTGATGCTGCCAGTAGTTCATACCAATAGTGGTGCCATCCCCCACTCAACTTGCCGTCTCTTCCGACCCAGATCTTAGGCTGTGTTGGGGGATTGACCACATCGGGGCACAGAGGGCTATAGGGACGACCTCTCCTTCCCCCCTGGATTGTTACCACCAGGTAAGACACAGCACTGCAAATATGACATCTCTCTAAAGATGAGATGTATTAAAAATAAACGATTTGCATGTCTGGTCAGAGTGCACAGCACTAGACCCGTGCGGACATGGAGACGGGTTACCTTCAGTGTTACTCCTGTCTGGTAATTGCGTCCCCGTGTCCTCAGGGTTTTCTGAGAGCTCAGCTGTGTGCTGTTCTGAGCTAGGTGGTTTTGTCGACGACCAGCAGCAGCCACCCTTCCACCATCCTCCTGGCCAGCCTCGCATGGCCAGCCTCGCATGTCCTAGCCAGCCACCGACAGGGGGGATAACGCACAGAATGGCCAAGGAGCCCCGAGGAAGGGGGCAGGCAGTGAGCGTGTTGGGCCAGCTGTGTCCAAGGCGCTTCTGGCCACCTGCTACTTCCCTGGGAGGGGGGGGTGCTGAAATTCAGTTTGGTCTGGTAAGACTAGGAATGCATTTTTTAGCAATGCGTCATTTAAATAAAACACCACTGTAACAAAACAACGTGGAGAGTTATCATTAGTGTTTTTGTTTTTTCAGAGAATTTATTTATTTGAGAGAGAGAGAGAGAGAAAACGCAAGGGGTGGGGGGAAGAGGAGAGGGAGAAGCAGGCTCCCCAATAAGCTGGGTGCCCGATAAGGTTCGATCTCAGGACCCCAAGATCAGGACCTGAGCTGAAGTCGGACACTTAACTGACTGTGCCCAGACACCCTGAGTTATCATTAGTTTTTAATAGGAATGAGTTTTTATGGGATTTTCATTTGCTTTCCAGTCACATTCTGGCCAAAATCAGCCTTGGGATTTTTGCAACAGAACTTTCTACTAACTGCCACGTCCTGGACTAGAGCTGGCGGTTTTCTCCCTTGGACCGCTGTGATGGGCTTTATTTCTTGGAATAATTCAATATGTACTCATTGGATTCCTACTGGGTGCCAAGTGCTAGAGATTCAGGGAGGAATAAGATAAAGCCCTGTTTTCCACGAGTTTGCTGGTTAGTGTGGGAGATGCAGTTTGAGCTCCGCTGCAATGAGGAAAGTCATGGAGAAAGAGCACCAGAGTGGTCGAGGGAAGCTTTGGATGGTTGGTGCAGAGAACTGGGAGACAAGGAGGTGAGGGGGAGATAGCTCCGGAGGGTCCGGCCCAGAGTTACGGGAACGGAAAAGGGGCATGCTGAGGGTTGGTCCTGCATTTGAAATTCACAATCAGGCAAATGCACTGTGATCAATAATGTTCTGAAGATCTCACACGTTTATCTATTACCTTTTGTTTCATGGACTTCTGCTTACTGAAGAACACAGTAAGGGGAGCCAGGCACGTACGGACGCGCCCCTTCCCCCTCCCCGATCCTGCCCTGATGTGCCCTTCCCATGCTTCATGGGCACGCAGCGCAAGGCAAACCAAGCTCTGTTCCCTGGCTGGATAAGCCGCTACCCTCCCACCTGGGTGTCCCCAGCAAGCTGTTCACTGACACAGCCCCCTGCTGGCTTCTTCGCTCCATCCAGTATCTCCCTCCATCCAGCCTTTAGACTAGGACCAGGGTAACCTTTCTGAAACACAGCTCAGGGCATATCTCAGCCCTGCGCTGAAACCTTTCATGGCTCCCCAGTGCAATGGCAGAGGATTTCCCAGCACGGCCCTGGCGCACCTGCATCAGAATCCCCTGGGCTGTGGAATTACTGATTCCAGAGCCCCAACCCAGGCTTTCTGAAACAATGGGATCTTGGAATTTGCATTTTTCCTAAGCAATCCCAGGTAATTTTTAAGCACCAAGCTGGATGAGCATGGTCTATAGAAGAACCCTAACATTCAGAGAAGAATCGTAACCTGTCATGCTTCAGCCCCGCTGTCTGCCCCGGGTCCACCAGCCTTCTCAAACCCCCACCCCCAGCACCTTGTGCCCTCTTGCCTCCATGCGTCAGTCCATCTGTTACTTTTTCTTAAAACGCTGTTCTTCCTTCCCTCAGCTAACAAACTCCTACTAACCCTTCAAGGCCCAGCCCTGGAGTGCCTTCCTTAAAAGCCCGAGACGTCGTCTCCCGCTGCATGCTTGCCTGGCGCACAGCCAAGGTCTCCTACCTTCCATTTCCTGTATTGAGTTAGGTTTAGTTCTGTTTCCCCTACAAAGCTGTGCAGAAGACTGTGTCTTATTTATTTCTTCATCCTTAAGACTTTGGACAGTGCCTGAAATCCAAACGTTTGTTGAAAAATCGACAGACGGTGATCTCTCCAGAAAGTGAATTTGGTTATTTTGGTTTGACTTTAAAAGAAAAATAGTTTGATTTCATGTGTTGAAAGACCTTTCCTAACTGGCTTTTATGGGGAGTACATGACAGCTCTCTTGCACATAACGAGTATCGGAAAGCTGAACGACGCTGTGGTCTGTGAGAAGTTCAAGGATGTGAGCCTGAGTCAGAAAGATGTTCTTGCCAGTTTCCTTAAACATTTTGATTACAAATCAATTAGAAATTAGAAAAGTTCTGATTTGACATATCTAGTCTTTGATTTAGGTTTGCTGTGAAAAGATGAAAGCATTTGATTTCCTTGTGATGGTTCCCTACCTGGGCTGTCCATTATGGTAGCCACTGGCCCCATGGGGCTATGGAGTCTGTGAAATGTGGCCAGTATGAAGGGAGATGTGCCTAAATGTATTGGAGTTTAAAGACACACTGTGAGAAAAGGAATATAAAATATCTTATTAATAGTTTTTATGTTGATTATGTTTTGAACATATATTTTGAACACATTAGGTCAGATAAAATAGTTATTAAAATTCATTTCACCTGTTTCTTGTTAGTTTTTTTGTATGTGGCTACTAGAAAAATTTAAGACATATGGCCTGCATTATCTTTCTACTGGCTAGTGCTAATCTAGACCCTTCTTAAACCTCTACCTCTCTGCACTACAGATTATTCTGTTTCCTCTCTTCTACCTCTAAAACACCACCCCCCAAAACAAAAGCACCTATCATCCATCTGTGTTACCTATGACTCTCCTCACCGTGACTATTTATATACACTCCTGGTTTGCGTTCCCAAATTTCTTGAAGAGTTTCACACCTGGTTCTTAGTCCTTCCTCTCCCCCCAAGCATATTACACTATTCCCCAGTCATTTCAATGTTTATGTAGGTAAGTCTTCCAAGTCTTTAAAGCCTGGCTCCAGGTCCTGATCTCACCTCAGATGACCTCGTCCTCCACACTCCCTCTGCTGTTCTTTCCCCTGGTCGAGCTCTGCAATTGTCAACAGCGATAAGCGCAAATCTACGCCGCCACAATCTTGGTTGCAATCTCGGTTGCAATCCCTTTCTCCAGCCCCACCTCCTTTTTTCTGGTTCCCTACCTTTAGCACTTGGACTTCCACAGTCCTCTGTTAGCACTGGGTCTATCAGATGGCTCCTGTGTCCTGGTCACTGTCATCTTTCTCCTGACCTCACCTTTCTTCTAATCCCATTGAATTCTGTAGTCCGTCATCGCACCCATTCCCTTCCATGTCCTTTGATCCCGTCGGCGCTCCTCTCCCACCATTGCACCAGCCTGGGAAAACCCGAGCCCTGGCTAAATCCAACCCCTCCTTCACTGTGCTCCCACCTGGACAGCTGAGCTGTAGCTGGAGAGAAGCACATTCATGATGAATTTTTAAATTCCTGGGGGTTTGAAGACGCACTGGTGGGCTCTAAGGTCTGCCTGAAATCTCACTCTTTGGGTATTTCCCTGGTCCTTTCCCTCGTTCACTGGATTATTTCACATGCTGCCCACATGAAGAGAACCCTCCACCTCTCCCTCCACCTCTCCTCACTCTTAGCTGATGATCTAGCTTCTTACTTTGCTGAAAAAGGAGATACTGTGCATTCAGAAGAGAATGTCTTCCAACTTCTAACACTCCTGCTGTCAGCCTACCTGCCTAACTGCATTTTTAACTACACACTCTGCCTTCCCTTCTGCTCTGATGAATAAATTATGCTACCAGCAAAAGCCAGCAACTCCACCAAGCTCTAGACCCCTAAGTCATGAATCATCCATTGTTTCTTTTTTCCTGGAAAATTCTTATTAGTTTATCAACTCACCCCAAACCCCTGCAGCCCTCTCCAGTTACTCCTCCATTTCTGCTTGAATTTGCACTGAATTTCCTCAAGAGGGTTGTCCATACTCCCCGTCTCTACTTACTCTCCTCCCATCCTCCCTGGAATCCATGTTGGTTAATCAGACTTTCACTTTCTCCACTGTGCATGAACGGCTCTCATCAAGATCAACAATGACTCTACTCTAATGGTCCATTTCCAGTTCTTATCTAATTTGAACTTAGAATAGAAGTTAGCACAGTTGATCACACTATGAGAAACACCTGGACATCACTCTTCTGTGGTTGTCTCTTATCTCTCTGCCAGATCGTTCTTAGTTTCTTTTGCTTCTTTCTCATCTCCCTGACCTGTGAACTTGGAAATGTCCCAGGGATTGGTCTTTGGACCTCTTCTCCTTTACATGTACCTGTATTTCATAGATAACCTCATTTAGCCTCCTGATTTTATTTTATTTTATTTTATTTTTTTTTAAAGATTTTCTTTATTTATTTGACAGACAGAGATCGCAAGTAGGCAGAGAGGCAGGCAGAGAGAGAGAGGAGGAAGCAGGCTCCCCGCTGAGCAGAGAGCCCAATGTGGGGCTCGATCCCAGGACCCTGAGATCATGACCTGAGCCGAAGGCAGAGGCTTTAACCTACTGAGCCACCCAGGCGCCCCGTAGCCTCCTGATTTTAAATCCCACCTGGTTGCAAACAATACCGGTATTTCTACGCCCAGACTGCACCTGTCTCCCCAGCTCCTGACACTACTAGACATCTCCATTTGCATAGGCTTTTCTTTTCTTTTTTTAAAGATTTATTTATTTATTATTTGAGAGAGAGAGAGGTGAGGCAGTGCAGAGGAAGAGAGAGAATCTTAAGCAGACTCCCCACCAAGAGTGCAGCCTGATGCGGTGCTCGATCCC
Source organism: Lontra canadensis (assembly GCF_010015895.1). Lineage (NCBI taxonomy): Eukaryota > Metazoa > Chordata > Mammalia > Carnivora > Mustelidae > Lontra > Lontra canadensis. The sequence continues at coordinate 85,886 of NW_022631091.1, forward strand.
ACTACCCCGAGACCATGACCTGAGCCAAAATCAAAAGTCAGATGCTTAACCAACTGAGCCACCCCGGCGTCCCATGCATGGGCTTTGCAAACTCAATATACCTCTCCTAACCCACTCCAACTGTACCTTGTCCATTCAGTAAATGGCTGAAAACTCATTCTCTCTCTACAATAACACCTCTCATCCATCAACGAACCAAACTGCATCCGGAATCCAACCACATCTTGCTGCCTCCACAACCACATTCTGGTTCGTACGTGGTCTGTGCTTTTTCTGTGTGGCATTTATTGGGACTTGATGTCTTTTTACTTGTGGTTTTTGTTTGGTTATTGGCTGCCTTCCCACTGGAATAGAGACTCTGAGAGGTTGATGCTTGCTCTGTTTCCTTCACTGCCGTGTCACAACGCCTAGAACAGTGCCCAGCAGGAAATTGGCTTTGAGTGTGTATTGCGTGGGAGAATGTGGGGAACGTGACCATCTTGCTTACAGACTTCTAACGAAGGCGGGTCTCTCAGCAGGTCTTCGGTCTGTCATGCCATGGTGTTCTGGATTCTGGTCCTGGTGTTGGCTCCTGAGGGTATTGGGGTCTATTTATTCTGTTTAATTATGAAATGAAAGGAGAACTTGCCCCAGCGAAAATCCTTTCCAGTACCTCATCTGAGTAACCGAGGGAAGTGTTAGTCAGGAGATGAGGGATAAGAACAGTGGAGGCAGAGGCCCCAGGGGCTCCTGAAGCACACCACTGGGGAGTTAACTCTCCTTCTCAGCCGGCTGCCTGTGAATCTGGGTGTCAGGCACAGCTGTACTGAGCTCTACATGCAGAGATGTGCCAATGCTGGGCTTCTGCTGACTCAATCCTGAAAACATCTAAAATCACTGAGACATGCAAACTTCACAAAACATTGCATCTCTGCACTGTTCTGCTTCAGGGAAGCTTGTGAGGAAAAGGCAGATATCTATTAATTTAAGATACTGGTTTGATTAACTTCCTAAAGGTTAATTATTTTGCATATGGAGGGACCTTGGTCTACAAGGTCAAAATTCAAAAAACAAAGGACAGTATTTTACCGCCACCATCCAAATGACAACAACAACAACGACTTGACAAATTCAAGGACAAATTAAAGTTGGCACCAGGCAGAGGATCTCTGTCGCTGCCTACCTTGTCCTTTCTCCAGTGGGGGAAGTGGCATCTGTGTATTTGTTACATAACAGGAAGAAGGCGGGGACTGTGCATATATTTATTTTGCAATTCATAGACATGTGATAGGAAGTTTCTGAGACTCTTTGCTTTGCAGTTTCAAATATTTAGTGTTTCTATTGGTTTCCGGTTAGTGCTTTGTTGAATGTCTGTTAGTAGTGTTTTCCTGCACGGTCTGGCCTGTGCTTTGTGGCGATGTGACCACACCTTGTTAAGGCTCACCATCTGTCACTCAGGTCGTTGGTTTGCCTGGCACACCTAGTCTGGAGAGGTGCCCAGTTTTGTCAGAGATATTGAGACCACGTAAGATAAATGCCTTCTAATTGTTCACACTTACAAAAATATCGGTACGTGATTGAACAAAATTTTGCTAGCTATTCTCTCTCATTTACCCATCACTTATGGTACTTTATGCATTAAAAAAATGACAACAACAACACTGACCAAAAATATATTTTGTCTTTGCTCCTGAATGCAATTAATCTGGTTCCTCAGATGGGAGACAGGTGAAGAAGATGAATGATTTTCAGGATGCCCTTCTGAAAGCATGGGCCAGACCAGATGTGGACACCAGGCACTCTGACCCTCCCGCTTTGCCAGACCCTTTTGACACTGAGCCACAAGCAAGTAATAATACAGAATTAAGGGCTATTGGAGGACCAAAACAATCATGAAATCAGTTCTCTTTTCTGGTAAAATGTCTAATTTTATCATTGTCAGAAAGATAACTGTAGAGTCAGTTAAACATATTTGTTAACAACATGACGTTCATGATCCGTTGCTGAAATTTTCCTTTCTCCCCCAATGCATCCATTTTCATGCTGTCTTTTTTGTTTTTGTTTTACTTATTTATAGAAAATTACCTGAAGAGCCCCTGCCTGAGGCCTCCTCATGGATGAGTCGAACGTGACGTCATTCGTTGATGAGAAGTCCACCAACGCCTCCACCGCCAGGAATACCTCGGCTGGGAACCTGCGCCGGGAAATCCCAATTGTGCACTGGGTAATTATGAGCATCTCCCCTCTGGGCTTTGTCGAAAATGGAATCCTCCTCTGGTTCCTCTGCTTCCGGATGAGAAGAAATCCCTTCACGGTCTACATCACCCACTTGTCTATTGCAGACATCTCATTGCTCTTTTGTATTTTTATTCTGTCTGTTGACTATGCCTTAGATTATGAGCTCTCTTCTGGCTATTACTACACGATAGTCACATTATCAGTGACTTTTCTGTTTGGCTACAACACGGGCCTCTATCTGTTGACGGCCATTAGTGTGGAGAGGTGCCTGTCTGTCCTCTACCCCATCTGGTACCGATGTCATCGCCCCAAGCACCAGTCAGCATTTGTCTGTGCCCTCCTGTGGGCACTTTCGTGCTTGGTGACCACCATGGAGTATGTCATGTGCATTGACAGTGAAGGGCAGAGTCACTCTCAAAGTGACTGCAGGGCAGTGATCATCTTCATTGCCATTCTGAGTTTCCTGGTCTTCACTCCCCTCATGGTGGTGTCCAGCACCATCCTAGTGATTAAGATCCGAAAGAACACATGGACGGCCCATTCCTCGAAGCTGTACATAGTCATCATGGTCACCATCATCATCTTCCTCATTTTCGCTATGCCCATGAGGCTCCTCTACCTGCTCTATTATGAGTATTGGTCAGCCTTTGGAAACTTGCACCATATTTCTCTTCTCTTCTCCACAATCAACAGCAGCGCCAACCCTTTTATTTACTTCTTCGTGGGCAGCAGTAAGAAAAAGCGGTTCAAGGAGTCCTTAAAAGTGGTTCTGACCAGGGCTTTCAAAGATGAAATGCAACCCAGGCGCCAGGAAGACAATGGCAACACCACCACAATTGAGACTGTGGTCTGAGGACAGTGGCAGGAAACCATGGACAAAAATGGTGGGGCACAGATTATTTGTACTTTGTGCTTGGACTACCACTTCAGTGTGTCCTAAATATGGCATGGAAGGATGCCTCATCACCTGCATGAGATACTCATTGATGATAAGACCCTATCCTTGTACTGTATCTTCTGAAAAAACTCAAAATATGTTGGACCTCTATCATTTCTGTACCTATGAAGAAACCTTCGGTTCCTCCTCAGCTCTTCCAGCAGCACGTCCCATGAATTGTAGAAATCACTCTAGCAAGAACATGTACAGATGAGTATTGGAAAAGGTAACAAAAGCTTTTGTTGGAAATTAAGAAGGTGGAGCCATGTAGCAGGAAGAACATGGGCTTTGGAGTCAGATCGACTCTTATCATTTGCTGCCTGTGGGAGTTCAGGCAAGTGGTTTGACCTCTCAGAGTCTCTTGTCCTCACTTATAAAATGTTTAATAGTAATAGTCCATTCCTCCCAGGCTAGTGGTGAGGATGAAATGGGGAGTTACGATATGCTGAGCACTTGGCACGTTGTCAATGCTCAATAAACATCAGTCTTTCCACCTTGAAGTGCAAGAAGAGAGACCAACTTCTGTTTTGTAACTTGTGCATGTACGCACACACACATACACACAGTTCTATCATGTACAAATACTGTTATGTGTTTTCCAATGTTGAATGTACATTTATGAAGGTCTTTTTGCTTGAAGCATGAGAGCTTTTCATGGCACAACTCCTCTGCTGGAAACATCTGCAGATGTTACAACATCCAACCAGCCACGTGTTAGAGCATTATCTCGGGTTGTGAAGAATAACATTTGGCCACCAGTAGAGGAGTTTCTCGTGGCTTTTCCTTCCTTCTGTGAGAATGCTTGATGTAATGAAAGTCTGTGTGGAAATCCTTTGCTTGATGTAAGTTTTCATGAATGGAACTTAAGTCACAAGTCTGTGAGGGTGATTATGTTTTTGGAACCTCCCCTCCCACTCCCATGAAGTGATGGGGTATTTATAGCCACAGAGTTGTCACCAGCAGCCAGATGCAGGTTTCTGCACTTTCAACCCCATCTCCTCCTGAGCGCTTCTTTGTGTTAGTCCTGGGAGGAGGCCCTGCAGCAGGGGCTGATGAGAGTTTTGACCACATCTCAGAGGTTACATGGACATTTTTCCCAAGAAAATCTGTGCAGAGCTTGGTCAATATCTTATTGCTCTGCTGCTCTCCTGCCATGACTTGTGTCTGAGTCTTCAAACAGCATGTCCTGGGTCTCCCCTAGGAAACCCATCAATGGCCCATAGACTATATTACCGTGTTTTGTTTCCTTCTGCTCCTTCTAAGTGCTCCACAAAAATGGCAATGCTTCATGTGGTCCTAAGGGAGTAAAATGTTCATGCTTATAAAGGAACCCATTGGGATTTATCTTAACCATTTGTCTCCAAAGGGTCAGAGAAGCCGTGATGAAAGGGTTCTGTTGCTGTTCATTTCTTCTCCATCCTCTGACTCTCGAAATGAATGATCACCTGTGATCTGATCATGGGAGGGGGGTGGTGGGCAGCTTCATTGGGGGAGATGCGCAAGTCTCTCCCACCCAGCCGAGCTTGGAGGCAGGTGGCTCTTTAGTGGGTGATGACATCTGATTCAGAAACCAGGCAGCTTGCTTTCAGGAGCCCAGATGGGTGTGGAGTGCTGACATTTACAATGATCTTGTTTTTGATGGAAAACAGAGCATCTTCCCTGGGTAAGAACAGAATATGGAGGTCAGAGCGGCCCTCAGATTGCCACCATCCTCCAGGTGCTGCGTTGGCTTCTGGGTAGGAAAAAGGGATCGGCCTCATCTCATCTCAAAGGGATCTTTGGTTTCAAAGAGGAACCTAAAGACCCCAGGGAACAAGGACTTTTCACCCATGGAAAATACAGTGAACTCATGAGAAGCCTCCATTGATTGCCTTCCTGCAGATAAAGTGGGGAAATTGAATGTGATCATAAATATAAAAATTCTTCCAAGCTTTTAAAGAGCAATGTCTTGCAAACAGGTAAGATTCAGAGTTTAGCAGTGTTCCAAGGACAAATTCCTCTCTCTTAACTAAACCCATTCCCCAAAGTGAACTATAAGGTTAAAACTAAAACAGGAAGAGTTAAGTAAATGTGCACATATGGAGGAGAGTAGGCTAGATATTTTGTACCCTTTGTGCATGTAGACACTTTGGCTGAGTCATCATAGGCTGTGTGTGGGGGGGTGCGTTTCTATGACTTCCCTGGGCCCCAGGAGAAGGTTGTTCAGATACAACGATTGTCCTTGATGAAGGGAACAGATAATCACAGATTGCCTTCTCTGCCAGACTCCATGATGTGAGCAAGGCTAAGAGGAGCGAGTGGAAACCCCCTGTGGTCTAGAATAGGAGTGAAGGACGCACATGTGTACTACAGCTCCAAGCTGCACACGAATCAAGGATAGGGGAGTGTTCTAAACGAAGTTGTGTTGAGGTCAAGAGGAAGGTTAAATCCCATGTTTTGTAGTAAAAAAAAGACCATATCATGGAGATGCCTTTTGGTTGCTGGAGGGCAGGTAGGATTTCAGAGGAGCAAGGAGGTGGGAAAGCTGGTAGAGCACGACCTGAGCAAAGGCACACACACCACCACCAGGGAGAAGCAGGGCCAGTTGCTGTGTCTGCCAGGAGCGGGCTGGAGAAGCAGACCTTGGAGACTTATATGGTCGTGCTCACCAACCGGCTCTTCTCTCTTGGATGCTCTGCCTCTGGTCTCCTGGCTTCACATCCTTCAAGACTATTGGAATGTAGCCCCCAGGACTTCTCTCTACATCCTTTCTCACCAACATCCTGCCTTGCCATGGGTGGCAGTCTCAAGTTCTTATCTCCACAGGTCATCCACTGGCCTTGATGAGGTGGCCAGGTGACCAGGTGACCCAGCTCTTCTCCTTTCTGGGTGATACTCTGAGTCTTATGGCAACTCATTATCAATCTACTTCTGAGAAAAAAAATCCCCTAGGTCTTCTGACTATGCTCTCCCATCCTTCACATCACTCACCTCCTGATGCCCACTGCCTTGGACTTATATATCCTGAGACCTCATGTCTCTGACCTCTGTGTCTGCTGCTTCCAGGTGTCCCCTCTGTGTTGTCTTGTCTCTGTGCTGTCAGACCTCTGGTGGCCCCAGTCCATCACTCTTCCTGTGCCCCTTGATTCTTTTGCCCCCTTGCTCTTCCACCTGCTCTTTGTTTGGTTGCCCCTGGCCCCAACAAATCTTCTGAGTGGCATGGAAAACCCTGGCCACCATCAGTGGAGGGCTCCTGCAGAGTCAAGGTGCCAACAGCTTGGCCCCTCTTCATGAATCATGCCCTGGGCAGCTCTTCCAAACCCTCTCCCTCCTTGTCTCTCTATCGGATGTCTTTCCCCTCACTGCTACTCTTTCCTCACCACCTTATTCATGGATCGCTGGAAACAAATCCAGGCCATTAGGCAATAACTCTCCAATGCTCCCTACTGTCCAGAGTGACCTGATTGGTGCTGTCCCTTCTTTTTCTCTTGCCTGAAGGTTTTTCTCCCCTTCCACGTTTTCCTATCCATTGGCTTCTCGGCTTGTAGTCTTACTCCTGTTAGCAACCAATGTTATTTTCTTGTTGCAAGTAAAAAGCCAAGTCCTTATAGTGATCTATACAGGGTTCTACATAATCTGGGTCCCCTCACTCTCCCCAGGGTTAGTGGGGCTCCTCCTCCAGACATACCTGCCTCCTTGCAATCTTTCAAAGATGCCAAGTACACTCCCACTTCTGGGCTTTTCACCATGATGTCCCTTCTACCTGGAATGTCCTCCGTCCAAGTCTCTCTCATTTCCTTCTTCCCTCAGGCTTCTGGTCAGAGGTCACCTCAGCAGGGAGGCTCCCGCTGCCACCCCACACATGGCCACCAGCCTCTCTGCCTCTCCCTCCCCACGTGGCTCAGTTGATGAGCTCCTCAGAGGTCATCACATTGCCACTTGGCACATCCATCTGCATGCTCGCTTGTTCTGGAGGATAAGTTGCTGGAGGGCAGGGACTTCCTTTTGCTCTCGGCTATGGCCCCAGCCCTGGAGGAGTAGGTGCTCCTTACTTGTGGTGGTGAGATCACGGGCCTCTTACAGGCTCAGGTCACTCCCATCTTAACACAAACAAACCATCAAAAACCAAAAGCCAATCCCTACAATCCTGTTCAGCATCTATCTCATCTCCCTTGCTTCACAGGGAACCTTCTGGAAAGGCTCCTCCACACTTTCTGTGTTATGGTTCACTCCTCTACACTAGCCGGCTGACTTATGACCTTACTGCCACACTGAATCTGGCCCAGCTTGGAGTACAACATTGCCATGTCTGTAGGGTTCTTTTCTACCTTTTGTGGCACTGGACATATTGACCATACTCTTCTTGAAAATATCTTTTCTTTTGAGTTCTAGTTGGTCATTTTCCCTTTAACTCTCATTTTTAATCCCAGTCTACCAATCTGGAGGTTTACCACCTGTTAGCTTGTCCTTCCCGGCTCCTACCTTAAATGGCCATATCTTCTGTGATTCAGCAGCTGGACCTCTGCTCTCTTGTTTTGCACACTCTCCGTTGGTATCCTTACCCATAACTGCTTACATATTTATGATCCTCACATCCCACTGACTGACTTAACTCTGTCGGGTTCCAGTCTGGTGTATCCAATGACCTAAAGGGCATTTGGATGTGATGTTTGCAAATACCTCAAGTGCACCATTCCTCCTCTATTCTTTTCTCAGTGGATGACACCACTAGTCACCCTGTCACCCCAGCAATGCTATTCCCTTTGCACAGACTGCTCTTCTCTCTTTTTAATCTAGCAAGCTCCATTCATTCATCTACATCCAGCTCATGGATCAGCCACTCAGGGGTGCCTGAGTTCCTGGATGACAATTTCACAGTTTGCTTTCTTTTTCACAAGAATAGAAGCAACTAGAAGAAATCTTCCTCATCTTACCAACATCATATCTATGGATCTAGCTGCATGTCTCTGTGCATAGGCTCCTCCCTTTTTATTCTGAAGGAACTCACTGTGTCCTTGGCTAAAGTGAGCCCTCATACCTGGGCTAGCTACAATTTTGGTAGGTACAGTTTTGAAAAATGACTCCAAAAATTATTAACCTCTTTTCTGTGACTAAAACCAAGATATCATCACTTCTCAAGGTTTTGTGGGTTGACTGAGATCAGCTGGGTTCTTCCTATTTGGGGTTTCCTATGACTACAGTCAGACGTTGGCTGAGGCAGCAAGGGTCTGAAGGCTGGACTGGGTGTGGCATCCATGATGGTGCCCTCATGGGGTTGGTAGATAGTTGTGGGCTAAGCTGGAGAGATTGTCCAGAGTTCCTACACTTGGCATCTTGAGGTGGCTAGAGTTTTTTACAACACGACAACTGTGTTCTGAGAGGAACTTTCCTGAGAATGAGCTTTTCCAAGAGGCAAAAATCAACTGTTGATTTCTCACTTATTTGAATGAATTAACATGTGGTTCAAAATACAAGTTTTCCCTCTTGTTTCATTCATATATAATTGACATGTATGATTGGGTTCGTTTTAGGTGTATAACATTACAATCAGTTTCGATAAAGACACAATGAAAAACTTTCTCGTAATTCTAATTTCACTTTTCAAGATAATGTATTTCCCACCAGGACTGACTATGAAATCTTGGTCCTCACTTTAATAAGATTCCCTTTTGACAAATATTTACAAAAACTAGTCATACTTGGATATGGATATCTTCTTGTGCTATTTTTAAATGTGTACATATAAGTGTTAACACAAAGGGTTGAGTTGTCAAAGCAGACTCTTTGTGAATTACAGATCTTACCTCATGGAAAGGTAATGATTCAAAGGTCACAGGCAAGCACAGGCACAAATGAAACACTCTTTTCTGGAGGAACCCCAAACTGAGGTGCAGCTCCCAAAACATCCCCTTTTCCTATGTGAGAATGTAGCTTAGCTTTAAGCTGGTGAGTTCTGAACAATGTAGGTGAACACGTTGTTTTCAAAGGAAGGCATTTAGGTTTGAGGTGTGTCCATTTTGCAATTCTGTTTATCACACAGAAAATGTGCATGTCACTATTCCTTCTTCTCCAGTCTTCTGTGTCCCATAAATCTATAAATTCTAAATTTATTTACAATAACCGATCTTGATAGATCAGCTGTATCAGGTTGAAAATAGGACTAGTTTCCCAAGTATAATACTTTTATAAAGCCGTGTGAATGAGATTAGGGTCTTTACAAGGAGTTCTGGTTGAAGTCATTCATTCCCCCAAGGCACTCCCTGTAGGGAAGGAGCAAGTTACACCTGATGCTAAGGTTTCCTTTCTAAGGTCTCAGCTAACACCAAGACTGTGAATGCCTGAGGCAGAGACTGTTCTTACTGCAAGGCAGACAGAGAGGAGGACCCCTTGCAGCAAGAAGACTAGGACTTAAAGCCTGACTCATCAGCTGTGTGCGAGTCAGCAAGTTTCCTCCCAAAGCAGATTCTGAGGCAAGGATTTGGTGCAAGTAATTTATTTAGGAGGTCATCCTAAGCAGTGATGGAGGGATTGAGATATTTAGACAAGAAAGAGAGGAAGCCAATGTAGAGTGAGTTAGTGAGTAAAGGCCCAGGAGAGTGGACACTCCTGAGAGACACATGTAATCCACTCAGCACCACCCTCCTGGAGGGATGAAGATGGTGCTGAGCCACCACCTCCTGCCTCTTGTAGGCAAAGGTTGCTCTTAGTGTGACAACTCCCAACTCCTCTGGGTATGCCCTGGGTCCAGGCAGTGCACAGTTTGTGGGGAGAACACTGTAAAGCAGAGAGGCTTAGGAAACTTAGGCACGTGCAGCTCCGCCTGTAGGTGACCTCAGGGTGCTTTCAGGGCTAAAAAATAGCATTTGCTCTAATGGGATAAAAATAATCTGCCTCACAAAGCACAAAGCAGTCATGCCAGATATAAATGAGATAATGTGTGTGAAACTCTCCATAAACTGGGAAACATCAATCAAAATGCAGTTATTCCTTGGGGCACCTGGATGGCTCAGTTAGGAGAGCAGGCAACACTTGATCTCGGGGTTGTGGGTTCAAACCCCACGCTGAGTGTAGAAATCACTTAAAAATTAAAGAGAAAAAATCTAAAAAAAAAAAAAAAAGCTAGTCCTTGAGGACATCATGCTAAGTGAATAAGCCAGGCATAAAAGGGCATGAGATGCCTGGAACAGTCAAATTCATAAAGACAGAACGGAGAAGGGTGGCTGCCAGGGTCTGGGGGGAGGGGCATGGAGAATTCATGTTGGGTGTAGACAGATTTTCAGTTTGGGGAGATGAGAAGGCTCTGGAGACGGACGGTGATGATGAGTGCAGAGTATTGTAAATGTACTTAATGCTACTGAAATGGACACTTAGGAATGGTGAAAATGGTAACTTCTATGTCCTGTATATCTTGCCACAATAAAACAATTAGTTCTTATACGTTCAAGGCACTGGTTGTGCTCCTCAGAATGCTTGAGTGTCTGGCCCACCAATGGGCCCCCAGCCTGTTGATGACAAGGAATGAAGACAAACTCGTCACTCTGGGGGGTGTAGCACCAGCAGCATCTCCGGTGTGAGCAGACACGGGGCCAATTCAACAATACCTCTCACAATCTGTACTTGCAAACGAGTGTGCAAGCCCTGCAGGATCTTGGTGAAACCACTGCAAAGGACCAGAGGGCAACCATTTTGGGGCTTTGTGTTGCAACGTGTTGCAATGACTCAACTCTCTCTTCGAGGGAAAGCAGCCACGGACGATAGATCGGCGAGTGAGCATGGCTATGTTCCCATAAAACTTTATGGGCAGATACTGAAAATTGAATCTCGTGTAATTGTCACTTGCCACAAAAATTTCTTCAGCCGTTTGAAAATGTAAGCAACTACTCTTAGTTTGTAGCTTGCATAAAAACGAGTGGCAGCTCGCTTCGGTGGTCGCGGGGCTTTGCCACCCCGGACCTGGAGTATTTTGGGATTCCCTCTTCTGGAATTGCTTTTAATGTGGCCGGAGCACATCTGTCTATAGTCCTGATCTCAGTGGTGGCCAGTCGCCATTGTGCCCTGAAGATCTGGCTGCAAAAGGAACAGCAGACACCTTGACTCAAACCTGATGGATGAAATTGACAAATCTGAATAAATCAGAGAAACATAAGGTGATACTAGAAAATGAGGGAAAGATGTTCTTTGGTAGCTCACTTGGCTATAAATATAATTCCTTTTCTGTACTCGGACCATTTTATTCAGTCATAACAAACTAGATGCTCTGGATTTGGAAAGAATTCTTGGAGTTTTTCAGAGACGAGGAATGAAATGTTCATGTGTAAGAATTCATGTTGGGTTTTTAGAAAGATGAAGATCTCACATATGGCTTTTGGGTACAGCATGAATAAAGTCCAATTGCCGACAAATTAGAAAACCAGAACATTCCTAATACTGGGTTGATTAGCACTGGCAAGCTTTGTACCATCACCATCTTAAATAAGGAACATAAGCCTGTCTAGAGTTGTGGGATAAATATTTCAGGATGTTATTAACGCAGAGTCATGATCACACTGATACACTGATATATGCTTTTGATCAAAGTGTACCCTTAAAATTATTTGGTCTTGGGCAAATGTAGAAAGAGAAAAAGAGTCCTTAAAACACAATAATGGTACAATGAAACACCATTAAAAGTCCTTCGGTCCCATTAGCCCTGGTGGAGCGTAGTTGAGTGTTTATGGGAAATCAAACTGAGGTCCCGAGGACTTCCCACCTTTCTTCTTTCGGGGAGAGGAGACAGGTGAGGCTCAAGGGGCAGAGCAACCCTTTCCCTTTCTGCATGACTGAGCCAGGGACTCACTAACACAGAGTATGTGTGATGGTATTGGTTGTATCTGGAGAGCTCAGCACCTAAAATCTTGCCTCTTATCCCTGCCGACTGAGAACAAGGGTTATTTCCCAGGTGACTGTGAGGATCCAAGGGCCTACTGTCAGACGCATGAAGGAGGAACATGAGTGTTAGCCCGACTTAGATAGAGCTGGTCCATGGGCGGGCTCAGTCGTCCATGTGTGGCCATTTTCTCCAGGCCTGTCCTCGGGGAGGGGGAAGCTCTCTGCAATGACGCTCTGAGTATTACCATTCACAGATGGTTCCTGCTGGCTTAAACTTTTCCCTACAGACTTCGTTCCCAGCTTTCAATCATTCTGCTTCTTCATCCTAACGTGCGGTGAACTGAGGTGGGAGAAGAGCATGCTGGTGAGGGCAAAGCATCCTGGAGGGCTACAGACAGACTAGAGTGGCCCACCATCCCCACCCCACCCGCCACCCACTCCCACACAGGTCATACCACTGCTGGCTGTGGAATGAAATAGAATGCTTGGGAAGGGGCCTGGGACATCTGAGGAACCTGTGCCCTGTCTCCTGGGTGACCAGAGATGAGCCTGAGTGACTGGAGGTGCTCATGAAGTTTGCTGGAGTTCAGTGAAGGGACTGTTGGGTAAGACGAGGCAGGACATTAATGTCTTAGGAGCTGAGCTGTATCTGTTGCACGAGTGAGACCTCCATAGGGTAAGGTCTCTCCAGAGGGTCCCAGAGAGGCCCCAGCCCGTGCCTCCATTCACAGACGGACAAGGACAGCTGCTGACTCAGAGAACGTTCCGTACTCTACCTTGGGAGGCTCCCTGACAGGGTTCTGGCCCACAGGGAGACCAGACTCCGAGGAAGTGTTGAGAAAATTCTATGGTACTTCGACAGAATAATTTCCATTTAAATGGAAATATCTGTTAAAGATAATAATTAAAATACTGGGTTTGTGTTTTGTGTGACTTTGTTTTTCATTTCATTTGTCATGTCATTTTTATGATATTTTGAAAAAAAAAAAAGTCCATGGGGGATTGGAAATCAAAGCAGAGGGAAACGTCCCTTGCTGTGGGTCATCAGGAAGCCCATCTGGAGGCCCGTGACTTAGATTCTGTTTCTTTTGCTTTCTCTTCCTGGGGACTTGTGCTTACCTGTAGAGTGACACCGTCGTGTTGCGTTATGTTGTGTGATGCTAGGCCTAAAGAAAAATAGTCATCGGTGACACAAAGAACAGAAAGTTCTGGGGTTTTCATGGAGTAGGCTGAGTGACCACATCGGGAAGATTTTGAGTGGCCAGGTCGCTGCTACTGACATTGCTCCCTACCCCCATCACCTAGACACCCCCCAGAGGTTGAGCTGCCGCCTCCTCCTGCCTCTACACACCACTACCATGATGCTCCAGTCACAGATTTGTCTGTGCCAAGTGCAAGGTGAGAGCATAGCTGGAAACACCGTTGACTAATCCCATCCTGCATCTGCTCCCTTCCCGTCCCTTCCCTACCCTACCCTTCCCTTCCCTTCCCTTCCTTTCCCTTCCCTTGTGGGACCCGAGTCTCTACATTCCACAAACTCTATACATAATGGGATGCTCAAGAATGACAACTACCCGCTATGGCCCATGCCTTTGGCTGCCCAACATTCCATACATCCTTTCCCCATTGGTAAGCCTCCCACACCCTCCACACATGTCCTGCCTCCCTCCCTGCTCAGAGCATTTCCAGTGAGCACAACCAGCTCCGAGTCAGGGATATCCGGGCGGCACCCTTTCCTCTCCCTTTTTCCTGCCCCGAGACCATTCGTCTGAGTTTAGAGAGAAGCAATGAAATAGAAAACCCTGAAAAGAAGAAAATCACAGGGTAGGAAAATGTTCATCCTCTGGGTAATTAGTCTCTAAAAACACTGCGATATTTTCCCTTCCATTCACACTCTGTCAAACATCAGTCTGCACACACTTGAGATGAGTTCTACAGTGTAGTGTTTTGCATGACCTACCTGTGCATGGTTTGATAATAAAAAATTTTGTAATGATGGGCTGTCTGAATTTTTTCAATTCCATGATTTTTCACCAGAAACTAAGGCAACAAATTTCTGTATTGCTTCTAAAAACTTAAGGAGCTTTACGTTTGGGTATGTGCGGGACTCCTTGTGTTTTAAACAGAAAGGAGAGAGTCAATTTTGTGCAGCGAATTTTCCACATCTCTCCCAACAATATTCTTTTCTGGAATGCACTGAATTGAGAAGCAAGACCAACTGGCCAGAATTGTGAGACTATTGGTGTCAACAATAATACCCACTTCACGAGAAGTAGAGATTAGTACTGCCAACTCAAATAGCTATTTGCCAGATAATTTTCTTCAGGCTTCACGTACATATCCCATGCAAAACTCCCAACTCCGTCAGCACATACTTTTATCACATCTATTTTATAAAACTAGTAAATGGCAGAACCAGAACTCAAACTCTGACATCTGACCCTGGAGCCTCTACCCTTCAGGTTACTCAAACATTCAGATCTTTCTCATATTGGCTAAAGACCTGTTTCACTGTTAACCCTGAAAAGGAAGCTGAGAAATTTACATGTCATATGGATGACCCGAGGAACCACTGGGGAAATATGAAGGTGTTCCTTCAAGCCTAATGTCTTTTACAGAGATAAGTAGTGCAGAGGTTAGCATTAAGAAAACAAAACCTTGGTGTTCTGGCCCTTTCATTGTCCCTGTCTTCCTCCTCCAGCCCCGTTGCTGTAGGTCGGTAGTTACAGTTAAAATCCATGGAAGAGATGGAATTGGGGCCATGTCAACATTCGCATTTCAGGTTTCAAAGGAAGGTTCTGCATTAAGCTGAGCTTCCCCTGCCTATAAACAAGACAAGACGATCCCGTGGAAGATAGTGGAGAACTTAATGCTGGGGCGTGGATCCTGTTTCTAGGTAGTATCTGGAAATTCCTTCTGGGGGGTCATTTTCACGTGATGGTTGTTCCTCCTGAAAACAAGTCCTGTGTCCTGTCCCTTGAAGGGACCAAATGACATAAATGTTCCAGAGCAGAGCCTGGCAAGTCGGAGGGTACATGAAAATATATGACAGATGGGGTTGGAAACATGAAGGGCAGTTCTAAAGCATCTTGGGAGTAGGGGAGAAATTAGACCATAAAACATAAGGGTAAAGGACGTGACAAACTACTTGAGCAATGAACTAAGAATGACATTGGTTTGAGAATGAGTTAATAGTACACAAAGTTATGAAAATGAATTTTGTAACAATTAGCAGGAATCTGTATCTTCTTTCATTAAAAAGCTTTAAATGATTTGAAGTAAAATTTAAAAAATTTATGGACCCCATCCCTCTTCCCTGTTTTTGGAGCACCTTCCTATTCCAGAATGATCTAGACCAGGCCCGTCCACTGTTCTATCTTCAAGTCTCTAGAGAAGCCTCATCTTCCACAGCTTTTGTCTCTCAAGAACTGTTGAATGAACAAAGAAAGCTTTCACATAAAAAACTAACAACCTCTTTCTCCCTCTGTGTGCCATGCTCAGATTCTCTGCTTTTAAAAATTCCTTCGGTGCAACCATGACATCTACCTTAGATCTACTGACACCAGCACCAGCCACTACCCTACATTTTCACTTTATCACATTCTTGCAGTTAGTATTTTGTCACCCATGCTACATAATGTATGTGTACTACATCATGTGTAGTTTATTTGGTGTGTTTTGTATAAAAATTTTATCTTACTCTATGTGGTTTTCTGCAAACTTTTCCCCCTCAGCATTATGTTGAGAGGATTCACCTACGCTGTTGTGTGTAGTGTTATTCATTTATTTTGACTGCTGAAATATAGTCCTCTGGGCAAATAGACCACATCTTACTTATTCTCTGTCAATGGACTCTTTCCAGCTTGTTAGCTTTTTAAAACTGAAAACACTGCTGTTTAGAAGCTTTTCTATGCACGTCTCCTGGTACGGTTGTGCAAGAATTTCTCTTGGGCATGTACCTAGAATTGGGATTGTTGGGTCAGATTTACAAAACAATGGCACAGCATTTTCTGAAGTGGGGTGGGTAGATGGAATGAGCCAATTCACGCTCCCCCAAAATACATAGATACAGATGACTCCCCTCTACACCTCAGTGTTCACCAGTCTAGATGGTACATTGTTGTAGACCTGATTCACATTTACCAGGTTGCTAAAGAGAATGAGCATCTTGTTATGATTCTTGACCCTTCATGCCATATTCGTCCTCTCCACAATTCATGTCCACTCACAACTTCAGAATTTGACTGTTTTTGAAAATGAGGTCCTTGTAGATGTAATCAGTTACGTTATAATGAGGTCATTGTGGATTAGTTTATATCCCCAATCCAATGATGTGTCCTTATAAGAGGGCCTTGCAAAAAACAGGCATGTATGGAGGAGAGATGTCCGTGCGAAGGCAGAAGCAGAAACTGGAAATATGTCTATAGGTAAAAGGATGTTAAAGATTGCCAGCAAAACCCAGAAGCTAGGAAGAAACAAGGAAGGATTTCTTTCCAGAGCTTTCAGAGGAGAATGGCCCTATTGGCACCTTGAATTTTTTTCCATGGGTCAAATTTTTAAAAATTTCTCTTTCAATTTTTTTCATGTGTCTATTAGCCATTTGTATATCTTCCTTGGAGAAGTGTCTGTTCATGTCTTCTGCACATTTTTTTTAAAGATATTTTTTATTTATTTGACAGAGAGAGAGAGAAAGGTCACAAGTAGGCAGAGAGGCAGGCAGAGAGAGAGGAGGAAGCAAGCTCCCCGCTGAGCAGAGAGCCCAATGCGAGGCTCAATCCCAGGACCCTGGGATCATGACCTGAGTCAAAGGCAGAGGCTTTAACCCACTGAGCCACCCAGGTGCCCCTTCTGCACATTTTTTGATGTGATTATCTGTTTCTCGAGTGTTGAGTTTGAGGAGTTCTTTATAGATCTTTATAGATATCATATAGATATCTTTATAGATATCAGCCCTTTGTCTCTACTGTCATTTGCGAGTATCTTCTCCCATTCCATGGGTTGCCTCTTTGTTTTGTTGACTGTTTCCTTTGGTGTGCAGAAGCTTTTGATCTTGATGAAATCCCAAAAGTTCATTATCGCTTTTGTTTCCTTTGCCTTTGGAGACATAGCTTGAAAGAAGTTGCTGTGGCCGATGTCGAAGAGGTTGCTGCCTATGTTGTCCTCTAGGATTCTGATGGATTCCTGCCTCACGTTGAGGTCTTTTATCCATTTTGAATTCAGCCTTGTGTATGGTGTAATAGAATTGTTGAATTTCTTTCTTCTACACATAGCTGTACAATTTTCCTAGCACCATTTATTGAAGAGACTGTCTTTTTTTCCAATGGATCATTTTTCCTGTTTTGTCGAAGATTACTTGGCCACAGAGTTGATGGTTCATATCTGGACTCTCTACTCTGTTCCATTGGTCTATGTGTCTGTTTTTGTGCTAGGACCATGCTGTCTTGGTGATCACAGCTTTGTAGTAAAGCTTGAAATCAGGTAGCATGATGCCCCCAGCTTTGTTTTTCTTTTTCAGCATTTCCTTAGACATTCAGGATCTTTTCTGGTTCCATACACATTTTAGGATTTTTGTTCCAGCACTTTGAAAAATGCCAGTGGAATTTTGATTGGGATGGCATTGAAAGTATAGATTGCTCTGGGCAGTATAGACATTTTAACAGTGTTTATTCTTCTGATCCATGAGCATGGAATGTTTTCCCATCTTTTTGTGTCTTCTTCAATTTCTTTCATGATTGTTCTGTAGTTTCTGGAGTACAGATCCCTTACCTCTTTGGTTAGATTTGTTCCAAGGTATCTTTTGGTTCTTGGTGCTAAAGTTGATGCAGCCACTTTGGAAAACAGTGTTTTCCAAAGTGTGGAGATTCCTCAAAAAATTAAAAATAGAGCTACCCTATGACCCTGCAATTGCACTATTGGGTATTTACCCCAAAGATACAGATGTAGTGAAAAGAAGGGCCATCTGTACCCCAATGTTCATAATAGCAATGGTCAAAATCACCAAATTGTGGAAAGAGCCAAGATGCCCTTCAACAGACGAATGGATAAAGAAGATATGGTTCAAATATACAATGGAATATTATGCAGCCATCAGAAAGGATGAATACCCAAATTTTGTATCAACATGGACGAGACTGGAGCAGATTATGCTGAGTGAAATAAGTCAAGCAGAGAAAGTTAATTATCATATAGTTTCACTTACTTGTGGAGCATAAGGAATAACATAGAGAACATTAGGAGAAGGAAAGGAAAAGTGAATTGGGGTAAATTGGATGGGGAGATGAAGCATGAGAGACTGTGGACTCTGAGAAACAAACTGAAGGTTTTGGAGAGGAGGGGGATGGGGGGGATGAGTGAGCCTGGTGGTGGATATTAAGGAGAGCATGTATTACTTGGAGCATGGGTGTGGTGCATAAACAATGAATCTTGGAATACTGAAAAAGCAAAATAAAAAAAAAATCTCTGGCAAATCTTGATTTTTCCTAATTACGTAAATGTCTTAAATTACTATAGTCTTATATAAGTCTTGATATCTCTAATAGGAAAATTCCCTTGCCCTATTCATTTTACTTAGGCATGATATAGAGGAAATGATGCTAATGTATTGCCCATACCCCTTTGGATTCCTTCACATTCTCCAGTTCACTACCAGTTTTTCCTGGGAACACTTCCTAATTAATCACTTTTACCTGCATCCCTGTGTATCCTTGTTTCAGTCTTCTGGGGGAACTATTTTAACATTTTGATATTCCATATACATTTTATTTATTTAAAGATTGTATTTATTTATTTGACACAGAGAGAGAGAGAGATAGAGAAAGACAGAGAGGGAATACAAGCAAGGGGCGTAGAAGAGGGAGAAGCAGACCTCCTGCTGAGCAGGGAGCCCAATGTGGGACTCGATCCCAGGACCCTGGGATCATGAACTGAGCTGAAGGAAGATGCTTAATGACTGAGCCACCCTGGTGCCCCCACATACATTTTATTTATTTGTTTATTAAATTACTTTTTTAAAAAGTTAAAAATTTTTTTTATTATCCA
Source organism: Lontra canadensis (assembly GCF_010015895.1). Taxonomy (NCBI): domain Eukaryota; kingdom Metazoa; phylum Chordata; class Mammalia; order Carnivora; family Mustelidae; genus Lontra; species Lontra canadensis. Next base: position 104,925 of record NW_022631091.1, read on the forward strand.
CATACATTTTAGAATATCTTTTCAGGTTACATGAAAATCCCGTTGAGATTTTGTTTGGAATTATATAGAACATACAGATAAGTTTGGGGGAGAACAATACCCTTCTGATATTACATTTTTTTACATATGAATATGAAATATGTTCCCACTTATAGGTCTTCTTTAATAACTTTCAACAAAGTCTTATTATTTCCTGAGTAATAAAATTAAAACATTTTATTAGATTTTTTTCTAGGTAATCTATACCTTTGCTGTGATAAATGGTGGGGTTCTTGTTTTGTTTTGTATTGTTTTAATAATGCTTCCTAACTGTTGCTAGTGTATAAATATGTAATAGATTTTTACGCTTTGTCTTATTTTTCTTTTGTATGCCTGGTAATTTTTGGCTGAGTTCTGGACATTGTATATGAAAAAACTGTTTCGGGACCCTTTTGTCAGTCTAGTGAAGCCTATGGACTCCTTCTTAGAAGAATATTATTAAATGAAGAAAATAACATGCATGGAATTACAAAGAAATCAATTATATTTAATTACAACCCAAAGGATCTGGATGTACATGGACCCCAGGTTAAGGACAGTATAGAAGTTCTGGATAATGTTATTTTCCTCCAGAGGGGGTTCACTGTAAACTTTGGTGAGGCAGATAGAGTTAAATCTAATCACCTATATCTAACCATGAATTGAGTTGATTGGAGACTAAACTGGAGTTTTGGAAGGCTTCCTCTATCTCTGGTTTGCTCTCCCCTGCCAAGGTGTACCACTCCAGGAGCCCCAAGATCAGAACTTATTTTAGTGTCACTTCCACTGAAGAAAAAATCCCAACCACCCAGTGTTTTAGGGAATAATATATTTGGCAGAAGCAAATACATTTCTGCAGATAATAACCTCAGACAGATTGTAGATATCAAGATATTTCATCACAAGGTTCTGACATTTAAAAACTGAAGAGTTTTGAGTTTTGTTGGCTTTCAGAGATAGGCTGGGCTTAATAAGCCAAATAAATTATTCTTTAGTTTTCTGCTGAAAACGCTGTAAATAGAATTTTACAAGTTCCGTCTGTCATCTTTTTATGAGGAATACTAACTCTTCCTCTAGCATAATATTTTTCTGAAGGAAATAGCACTTCTAAATATATTTGTTAATTACCAAATAACAAGGCAAATGAAAGATTAGAGATCACTTGCCTTCTGTCCTTTCACTGATCCAAAAATTGTTTCAGATATTTTAAAGGTACAATTCTGACCTGCTAGTTAATTTACATTGGGTTTTGGCAACAGAAAGGGTTATGTAATAGTGCAGCTTCCTTTTATCAAATGGAGATCTGAGCTTTAAAAAAAATCTGACTCTTTAAATTTAGAAATGTTGAATGTTTGGTTAAAAAGGAATTTTTTTTAGCACTTTATTTTGCTAGAGTAGTTTTAGATTCACAACAAAATTGAGGGGAAGGTACAGAAATTTCCTGTATGTCCCCTGCCTCACACATGCACAGGCTTCCCAACATCCTCTACCATGGGGTACATTGATTAGCACTCATGAGCCTAGATTGACACATCCTAATCAGTCTACAGTTTACATTGTAGCTCGGTTTTGGTGTTGTACATTCTATGGACTTAGACAAATGCATAATGACATGTACCCATCATTATAGAATCATGCAGAGTATTTTTACTGTCCTAAATATCCTCTGTGTGTTGCCTATTCCTGCCTCCCCCAAACCCCAGACAGCCACTGTTGTTGGTGGTAGTTTTTTTTTTTTTAACAGTCTTATAGTTTTGCCTTTTCCAGAATGTAGTATTGTTGAAATCACACTGCATATAGCCTTTTTAGTTTGGATTCTTTCACTTAGTGATTTATATTTAAGATTACCTATGTTTTTCCATTGCTTGACAGCTCATTTCTTTTTAGCACTGAATATCATTCTATTGTCTGGAAGTACCATAACATAATTATCCATTCACCTACCAAAGGACATCTTGATTGCTTCCAAGATTTGGAAATTATGAGCAAAACTACATCCATGTGCAGATTTTGGGGTGGACCTAAGTTTTTAACACCTTTGGGTAACTCCTTTGGGTAAATACCATGATGTACAGCTGCTGGATTGTACGGTACGAGTATATTTAGTTCTGTAAAAAACTGCTAAATTGTCTTCCAAAGTGGCTGTACTGTTTTGCATGCCCACCAGCAATCAGTGAGGGCTCCTGTTGCTCCACATCTCCACCAGCATTTAGTGAGCTCAGTATTCTGGATTTGGCCCATTCTAATAGCTGTGGCATCCCATTGTTGCTTTATTTTGCATTTCCTTGATGACGTATGATGTCGAGCATCTTTTCATATACTTATTTGCCATCTGTATATCTTCTTTAGTGAGGTGTCTGTTAAGGTCTTTGGCCTATTTTTAAACCAACTTCTCTGTTTACTTATTGTTGAATTTTAAGAGTTCTTTTTATTTTTTTTATAGTGTTATGTTAGTCACCATACAATACATCATTAGTTTTTGGTGTAGTGTTCCAAGATTCGTTGTTTAAATATAACACCCAGTGCTCCATGCTGTAATACTCCTTAATACCCATCACTGGGCTAACCCATCCACCCACCCCCCTCTAAAACCCTCAGTTTGTTTCTTGGAGTCCATAGTCTCTCATGGTTCATCTCCCCCTCCGATCTCACTTCCCCTTCACTTTTCCTTTCCTTCTCCTAATGTCCTCCATGTTATTCCTTATGTGCCACTTTTTGTACTTTGGATAATAGTCCTTTATCAGATGTATGTTTTTGCAAATATTTTCTCCACAACTGTATGGCTCATCTTCTCATTTTCTTGACATTGCCTTTCACAAAGGAGGGTTTAAATTTTAATGAAGTCCAGTTTACCAACTATTTCTTCCATGGATTGTATAAGAAGAAATTTTTGATATTTGATATTTGACCTTCTGATATTACTTATTTATTTATTTATTTTGGCTAAAAAGGATACAACAATCAATATAGTAGTCTCCATATTATATTATTTCAACTTCTTGAGGTCAGCTAGAAGAAAAATATAGTTCTCTATAATATGTGGCTTAAAAATGGTCATTATAACCCTCTAGCTTATCTGTGCAAATCAATTCAAACATTTACCGAGTGTCTTCTTCATACCATGAACCGTGGTAAGCATAAATGACATGGTTTTGCCTCAGAGAGTCTATATTTTGCACCATGCTTGAGTGTAAGCAGTACAGGATTTCTCCATGGGCTAAGTGTATTAATAAATCTGGAATCAAAACCAAAACAAAACAAGTAAAGAAGAACAACAACAAATATATACAACAAATATATATATGTATATATATGTACACATGGGGCGCCTGTGTGGTGTAGTGGTTAAGTGGTTAAGTGCCCAATTCTTGGTTTCGATGGTTCCGGTTCAGGTCGTGATCTCAGGTGGTGAGACTGAGCCCTGCTTTGGGCTCTGCGCTCAATGTAGAGTCTGCTTGAGACTCCCTCTCTCTCCTTCTGCCCTTTCCTACTGCTTTCTCTCTCTAAAATAAAATGAATAAGTCTTAAAAAAAATAAGTTTCATGCCCAACATGGGGCTTGAACTCAGAATCTTGAGATCAAGAATTGTGTGCTCTACAGAGGTAGCCAGTCACCACAACTAAATATTTTTTGAATAAAACATTTATTTTCCATAAAATTATTTAGCATTTTGCAAACAATTCAGAAAAATCTAGAAATTGTTTTCAACTTCAGCACACATATAAGTTTTGAGTTTTATGATTTAGTGCTGTTCTCACTTTGAGGTGCATAGAGGGCAGGCGGTGGACACATTAACCTTCCCAGTGCTGGGGTCCACTAAAGGTCTTAGCATAGTTTGAGTTTAAGCTTTGACTTCATGAATTTGATTGAGAGAAGCTAAGAAGATGGAGACAGAATACTTGATTCACCATGCCTGCTTCTCCCCAACACACCCTTCAGGATTCTTGGGCCAGGGATAAGAAATTCAAGGAACATGGTGACAGATTTGATGCAGAAAGCATGGTGATTTCAAAGTGATCACTCTCTTCCCAAGAGTTTGCACAGGGGGAGGAAGGATCATACAAAAGTTCTTCCATGATACAATGAATATTCTGGTCAATTTGAGGGATTCTAAGCTGCTCGAGGACGAGACAGAACCATAGGGTGACAATGTTGCCCAAATAGCCTTACTGGGTGGCACTTGGTCGGGTTGCTTGCAGGGAGGTCCCCCTGGGCAGGAAAACCTCCAGGGACAGCAGGCAACCCAGAAAGGGAAGAGGGCATGGGAACTCCCAGAGCAGATGGGAATTGGAGAGGGGACTTATGTGTCTGGGGGATATCACTCAGCGGCAGGGGTGGGGAAGAGTCTGGGTCATAGAGCTTCCAAGGGCAATAGCATCGTGGGGTTTTGAGAGACTATTGCATATGTTAACTTGATTGGATCACAGAATGTTTAGATTTTTGGCTAAACATGGTTCTGTGTGTTTCTCTGAGGGTGTCTCTAGATGAGAATAACATTTGCGATGGTAGACTGAGTGAAGCAGATTGCCCTCCCTAACGCGGGTGGGTCTTAGTCAATTAATTGAAGGAGAATTTGCTCTCTTCCTGTCTTCAACTTGGGACATTGTCTTCTCCTGCCTTGGGACTTGCACTTGACCTGGAAGTTACACTACAGACTGACCTGGGTTTCCAGCTTCCCAACGGCAGGTCTGGGACCATTCAGCCTCTATAACTTCACGTGCCAATTCCTGTAAATAGATAGACAGATAGATAGATAGATAGACAGATAGATAGATAGAAGATAGATAAAATATTTCATTAGTTCTGTTTCTCTGGAGAAACTTGACTGACACGTGTTCTTTTCTAGCTACATCATTTTCTTATCCATGGCTAGCAGTTGCTGGGTACAATTTCAAAGGGTCTATCAAGTGGGTAGTCTCTGAATGGTGAAAAATAATGTTTATTGGGACTGTATGTAAATCAATTGAGTATAAGAATTTTAGTTTGGGCTTTGAGCTAATAGTCCTGGTTTCTGTGAAGAGGAAAACAGAACGGGGACCATTTAGGCCCATTTATATGACAATTGCAGAGAGAAAAGGGGAGGGTCCCTAATGAGTAAACATCCTAATAGCTAATGGCGCTTTTCCTAATTCTGGAGTCTTCTCTGTTACAGATGGCGATGAGCTGGGAGGGGTGGTCTTCATTGGCACTCGCCTTGCCTTGCCTGTCCACACCACACCGGCCCAGAGTGAACCAAGGGCTTGGGTAACCATGGCAACAATAACAAAAATAGTTGCCTCTTCTCAGCCACAGTCTATGTCCTTACTTTTCCCTGGCCACGTCCCAGGCCATTCCATGAGCTCCCCTTGGCTGACAGCCACTTTGGTACATCTACGGCAGTCACTGGTGTGTTTGCTTAATAATTTTTTTTCCTAATTAGAAGATATTAAGTTCCTATTATAGAGGATCTGAAAAATAGAAAAATATAGAGAATTAAAAGTGACCGATGTCAGAAATAACCACTAACATTTTTATATATTTCCTCTTTGTCTCTTTTAAGGCATATTTATAATTATTTAACATCATTACTGTTTTACATTCACCTTCTTGCATCTTAAATTAAACCATACAATTTTCCTGTGACATTAAATATGTCTTAGAAGCTTAATTTTTAATGGCAGCATAAAATGACATTCTGTGGTTGTAGCATGATTTGTCTGATTTTTTGATATCCAGGTTCCTGATTTGCCCATTAACAAGGTTCAGTCTCTACAGGGCCTTGGCTACCCCACTGGTACTGGCTCCAGATGAGGTTGGGAAGGGCTATTTCCCCTGTCAGCTTTCTTATTTGCAGACACCAGAGAAGATGGAAAATGCTTTTTTAGTTTCTTTCTTTTTTTTTTTTAAGATTTTATTTATTTATTTGACAGAGAGATCACAAGTAGGCAGAGAGGCAGGCAGAGAGAGAGGGGGAAGCAGACTCCCCGCTGAGCAAAGAGCCCAATGCGGGGCTCTATCCCAGGACCCTGTGATCATGACCTGAGCCGAAGGCAGAGCCTTAAGCCACTGAGCCACCCAGGCGCCCCACTTAATTTTTTTCTTCATCCCTCATCTCACAACATTTTGTTGATCTCATTTTACAAACCCTCTACTCAGAAACATCGAAGCTGCCAAAGCCAGCAAACCAAACTTGTTGGGAAAGGAGAAGAGCTGGGAGAACTGGAAGTTTGTGGGGGTGACAACTGAGACACCATTTTGACAAGAACACTTCGGGAAGATGGGTTTTCACATTGAACTCACACCAAAATTCATGATGGGTCAGTCCACACTCGTGAGGATGGATGTTGTCAAAAACATGGAAACTATTTGGTGTTGGCAGGAATGTGGAGAAGGTGGAACTGGAACGAGTCAAGCAAAAGTTTGTCTACCTGATGTGCTGCAAGCCAGGAAAGGACTGACATGGAGCTTTGCAGTAAGGAAAGGCTATTTATGGGTGTGGTGCCACCCAGGAGAACAGGAGCTAACGCTGAAGGTCCTGAACTCTCCAATGGCTTACAAGTAAGGGCAAATTTGGGGGAAGGATCTCCAGAGAAGGTGAAAGCCATTGATTGGAGGCTCATGAAGTCATGTCTACAGATGTTACTTAGTCACTTACGGTGCCACTTTGTCTCATCCCATGGAGCTCTATTCTATGTCAAGACACTTGGAATATGAAAAATATTTTTATTTTCTATGTCAGAGATTTCATTAGGTATATGGCGATTATGTGGTTAGGGTAGAGCTTGCCAGCTACTTGTATGTACTTAAACTAACCACTTGTATATGCATAAGTTAGTGGGGTTGTGTTCTTTCATGTTCCTTTGAGTGATTAGCAAGCATCCCTATCTCCAGGGTCTGGGTCTGCATGTTCCCTGCCCAGTCCACCCGTGCCTGGGACGATATGACCACTAGTGTTCGTTCTTTCACCTGATGAGATGGATCCTGGCTGATGAGATGGATCCTGGCTTCAGAACCCTGCTACACTGGTGGTGGGAGTGTAAAATGCTATAGCAACTGTGGAAAATAGCATGGTGGCTCCTCAAAAAGTTAACTTAGAACTAGCATAGGTCCCACAGCTCCATTCCTATGTATACTGGGTATGGATTGATTATGAAAGAAAGCAGGGACACTCAGTTCATAACAGTATTCTTCACGAGAGCCAAAAAGTAGAAACAACCCAAATGTCCATCAAGAAATGAATGGATGAACAAAATGTGGTATATCTGTACAATGGAATTTAGGTCAGCTTTAAAAAAAATCAAATTCTGTTTTTAAAATTTCTTAAAACGATTTTCTTTCTTTCTTTGAGAGAGAGAGAACAAGTGGTAGAGGGGCAGAGGGAGAGGGAGAGGGAGAAGCAAATTTCCCAGCTGAGCAGGGAGCCTGACTCGGGGCTCAATCACAGGACCCTGAGATCATGACACAAGCCGAAGGCAGATGCTTAACTGACTGAGCCGCCCAGGTGCCCCGGAAGTGAAATTCTGACACTTGCTATAATCTGGATGAACTATGAAACAATTTGCTAAGTGAAATAAGCCAGACACAAAAGGATAAATACTCTATGATTCCACTTATATGAGGTCCCTAGAATAGTCAAATCCATGCAGGCTGAAAGTAGAATGGTGGTTGCCAGGGGCCAGGGAGCGGGGGTAGGGGGAGATGGGGAATTGTTATTTAGTGGGCACAATTTTGGTTTGAGAAGATGAAGAAGTTCTGGAGAAGGATGGTGGTACAGCACTGTGAGTGTTCTTAATGCCACTAAACAGTATGCTTAAAAATGGTTAAAACACAAATAAGCGAAACCATATGATAATTGACTCTCTCTGCTTGACTTATTTCACTCAGAAATAACATGGAGGGGGCACCTGGGTGGCTCAGTGGGTTAATCCTCTGCCTTCAGCTCAGGTCATGATCCCAGGGTCCTGGGATCGAGCCCTGCATCGGGCTATCTGCTCAGCAGGGAGCCTGCTTCCCCCTCTCTCTCTGCCTGCCTCTCTGCCTGCTTGTGATCTCTCTCTGTCAAATAAAAAAAAAAAAGAAAGAAATAACACGGAGGATGTGGGGAGTTGGAGAGGAGAAGGGAATTGGGGGAAATTGGAGGGGTAGATGAACCATGAGAGACTATGGACTCTGAAAAACAATCTGAGGATTTTGAAGGTGTGGGGGGTGGGAGGTTGGGTGAGCTTGGAGGTGGTTGTTATGGAGGGCACGTATTGCATGGAGCACTGGGCGTGATACATAAACAATGAATTCTGGTACACCCAAAAGAAATAAAAAATAAAATAAAATAAACCTTATGCAAGGGAAAAAATGGTTAAAACAGTAAATTTTGTGTTATGTATAACCTTACCACAACACACGCACACACACACACACACGTACACACTCATACCCACACACACTGAATACACAGCTGCGGGGGTGGAGCCCAAGCAGGAACTTGGCAGGAGAGTGAAAAGCACAGGTTCACCCTGAGGTGTCCCAGGTCGAGAGTTGTGTCTGCCTTGTTAATGATCCCTCCCTTGCATGTGGAACTGAGCTGACATCTAGGAGGTGTTCAAGGTTTTGTCCAGTGAATGGGCTGCATTTGACGGGGTGAGCCCCAGCACTGGGTCACAGGGAGACTTTGGGGCCCATCACTACATTGTTGTCTGTCAACAAACCCTTCTGCACTCAGCTGTGTAATGTGGGGGCTCTGCAAACATGCTGGGAGCTCCCTCTGAGGTTCTGCTAGCTGGAGGGGTGGGACTCAAGAGGGAAGCTGGGGACAGTATGACCCTTCACCTTAGTGTAACCCATCACCCTTCCCTGCTTTGTTTCTCCATGTCACCATAGATGTACACATCTGTTTTGTCTTTCCCCACCTCCTCCCACACTGTGGACTCCACGAGGATGGGGATCAGTGCGTCTCCTTTGATGTCACATCCCTGGTACTAGGAACCTTCTATGCCACTTGCGCTCATGTCAGGTTGGCTCAGACCTTCTAGAGCATCTCCTCAGAAACCCTGGGCTTCTACAGAGCATAGGTTGAAAAAACACCAGATTCAAGCACCTTCTGTGGTCTGTGTCTATACAACATGGCCACATCGAGTTATGAACATGAACTTGACCTACTTGATCTCCAACTGACCTTCTCAGACAAAAACAAGTCATGATGCTCCATAGCGTGAGAATACTCACCCCAATGTTCTACCCATGTCAGCAGGAAACGCTGGGCTCCCAGTCTATCAGAGGTGTCTACGTCTTTCTAAACCAACATGGGGACTTGACATCTACTTTAAAAAAAAGTTTTCTTATGGGGAACTTCAAATATAGACAAACACTGAGAAAATAGTACCGTGGATTCCCATGCAGTCAGTGCTTAGCTGCCACAGTTTTCGACATTCTGCAGCTCATCTACCTTTCCCCAGCCCATTTCAGGGTCCTCGTTTGTACTTACTGCTGCGAAGTGTGTTGAAGCAAATCCCCGTATTGTGTCCCTCATTAACATTTCAATCTCTGAAGGTCATTCTTGATCCAAGAAGGGATCTTCTCTGTTTGAGAAGGTCATGCCCTTCAGTCAAGTAAATATCTTTGTAGGTAAGCATGTGGACAAGGAAGAGAAAGGGACACCACTGGGTCAGCCATTCTGGAAGCCCACTGGTGACTTTGTAGTACAGTGGGGGCTCCTCCAGCCAGGTGGCCCAGACAGCTAAGTCTGGGGTTCAAGGACCCCATCACTTGGTGGGGGTGAGTAGCTGCTTTACTTGCTAATGTAGATCATACACATCTCTTGTTGCTCCTGATCCCGCTACATCAAATACAAGCAAACTCAACAACACCCACAGCATCTCAGTGGCTCACTGGTTAGGAATGAGGAGAGGCTATGTGGCCAGACCATGAAGATGCGCCCAGACCAATATCTCCAGACCGGACAGCACTGGAAGCTACGGCCACTGGATTATCAGATGTGGTTTTCCAAGCGTTGCTACAAGGAATAGAGATCTCCACTTGTAAAACGTATTCAACAGCAATAGGAAATGCACCAAACCTTTGAGGCTGAAAACTGGAAAAAAAGGGATTTTTTTTTTCAAAACAGTCTTTTGAGTTCATGACAATGAACTCAAAAGACTGCACACAAAGGAAAAATATATTTCTATAAGTGACTTGGAAGTAGTGCCCTGTGGCTCTACTGTGCAGCCCACAGCTTGACCTGATGCCAAAGATCCCACTTCCGCAGATGCTGGAAGGGAGATGCTCTGTTCCTCAGCTCCCCCCCCCCCCCAACAGTGTAGTCAGAACATTTTACAGAATCTGTGACAGCTCATCAGAGTTCAAGTGTAATCTCTTTTCCTTGTGTTGGGTCTCTTTTTCCTCCTAGGGCTTACCTGAAAGGCAACTCACTACCAGGGCTGCAGATCTCTTGCTAGGTTCCATGTAGTTGTTGGCTAGCATCATGCTGACATTGGCAGGGTTGGGGGTTTTATGTCTGTTCATGCTATATTGGCTGCAATGGGCCACCAAGAAACCTTCTCCGCTAAATGACCAACAATTGCAATCTTCCTACCTCCCCTTCTAGACAGGCTCTGGGTCAGGTGGAACACCTCCAGCCTGCAGGATGGAGCTGGGACAGCCCGAGAGAAGGCTACAGGAGCTCAGTGGGCACCAAGAAGGCAAGTGGTCCAACAGAGGAGGTGATGATGGTAGGGGCTCAGGGAGGGGTGGAATCCAGGAATCTGGGAGTAAGAGAGGAGTCCCAGAACTGAAGAGAGTTGGGGGACTAGTAGTGGAGAATGGGAGGAAGGAGGAGTGGGAGGATGGGTCCCTGAGCTCTTTGGTCCATTACCCGGGGGACACTTCAGTGATCTGAGAGAACGTGGCAATGAGACACCTGCAGCCTGGACCTTTTGCCTGAGTCTGTGTTCTGGCTATACTAGCACACCAGCTAGTTACTCCAAACAAGTGTCTCAGCCCCCGTGACTCGGTTTCCTTACCTGCACAGCGGGGATGGTTATAATCGTGTTCACCCCATATGTGGTTGTGAGGATCATGTACTACTCTGTGGAAAACACTAAGACTGTGTTCACAGCAAGCCCTGCATGGGACCCATCGTTTTTACATCTAAGCCCTTGGGGCCTCAGCTGAGGGCAAGAAGTGGTTATGGGTGTAGAACTGGCTCAGACGAGCATTCATGCATTTATTAAACACCTTGGACATGCTCTCACCCATACACCATTTCACTTGCTCCCCATGGTGAGGTTGCTGGCAGCAATCAGTACTTCAGCTCTAGACAGGAGAAGCAGAGACTCACAGAGGTTGCTCAGCTCTGAGCCAGACAGCAAGGCTTGGCATTGCCCTCACTCTCTGTCCTCTGTCGGCTCCCTCTGTCCTCCTCTGCCCCCTTGGCCTTTGCGGAATCAGGACCATCTCTAAGAGCATGCCTGCTGACATAAAAAGGGGAAAGCAATGCAGGAAGCAAATGCCAGAAGCTATTTTCTGAAGCCCTGACCAGCAACATGCTATTGAGTACGTATGGGCCTTCTTCCATGATGCAGCTGCTCTAAGGGCACCGGAGCCACTGTGGGGTCAATGAGCAGTTGGGTTCTGACCTCAGGAAGCCACTTACACACCTACTGGTGCCCTTGGAATCTCCCGGAGCTCCAGGAATACGGTGGAGCCCGACAGAAATCACATGACAGAGGAAGGAAGGAAACATGCCAGAGCCTCTGATCCATGTTACAGCCCCTGAGCCCCCCAGAATGGGTCCCTCCACCTACTTGTTCACTGGTGAGGAAAGCAGAGTGGTTGATTCAATAAGCTCAAAGCTTTCTTCCAAGGGGAGAACCTCCATTTCCACCTCTTTATAGAAGACCCCAAAGAGTTTATACATGTAAGGAAAAAAGGGGGCAGGGAGAGAGGAGAAGAAAAACACTGAATTCTTTTTCTCTTTCTTTGACAGGTTCGTGTTTTCTATTCTGTTGTTCTTGATTGTGGGAGTGATTCGAAGTCCCAAGTATGCACAAATGGGTGGGAAATGTTTTCAAAGGGCAGCCAAATGGGCGTTTCTCTTCCAAATAACAAGTTTGATTCCGCGGTTGGATTTTTCAAACTTATGGTTATCTTCACTAATTATTTCACTTTGATTTTAAAGCTTGTTTTCTGAATAAATATTCCTAAATAGGTTAACCGAATAGTGAAATAAGATCATCCAGAAACATTAGTCATACAACTTGCTCTAGTGATAAGAGTGCTGGATTAAGGATGGGGAAAGAGTTTTTCTTCTGGCTCTGTGTAGAGTGGTGACTTTGGAAGCCATTCACCTCTCTGGGCCTATTTCTTCCTTTGTCAAACTAAATGGGTTGGACTCTCAGGTGGGAAAGCATTATTTTTAAGATGTTCACTTTCTACCTTCTTTTTCTTCTAGTCATAGGACCCTCGTTTTTTGTTTGTTTGTTTGTTTGTTTTTTTAGGGAACCACTGCTTTTCTACCATTGTGTATTTCAGATGCAGTCTATCACAAGTTTGGATTTCAGGGTCCCCTCTGTGGCAGTGGGAGGTGGGGGAGATGCCTCTCCGAGCATGAAGGGAAATGAAATTTTTATATTTGGAAGTTTAAGTGGCTAACGCACAAAAGTGTATCTTGCTCTGGGTATGAGGTAGCTATTGGTGCATCACAAATCATCACAAACAGCAGCTTTAAACAACGCACATTTATAATCTCAGCGTCTCTGGGGGTTAGGTCGTGGCTTAGCTGGGTTTTTGGGTGCAGTATCTCACCAGGCTAGTGTTAAGGTATTGGCCAAGGCTGTAGGATCATCAGAGGCTCTGTTGGAGAAGTATCAGCCCCCACACTCCCTTAGTTGTTGGCAGAATTGATTTACTTCTTATTACAGAGCTAAGCCTTCAGTTTCTTGCTGGAGGCTGCTCTCAGCAAATAGAAGTTACTCATGGTTCTCTGCCACATGGGCTTGTCCACCATGGCCACTTGCTTCATGGTGCCTTCTTCAAGACCAGTGAGGAAGAGTCCAGCATGTCTGCTAGCAAGACAGAGTCTTATACATGCATATAGTAACCTAACCATGGAGTGATAGCCCATCACCTCTGCCATATTCTCTTGGTTAAAGCAAATTACAGGTCTTGTTCCCACATACATACATGTGAACCCCAGGAGGAGGGTTTTCCATGGGGGTCACCAAGGGTCAGGATTAACCTGACCTGTGAGTGAATATTTAATGCCTTCCCCAACTCATTTATAAGTACCTCAAAGTCTTGGACTAAAACTGCCCTTTTACGCACTAAGCAATCATCTCATCTTTAGCTCCTTGTGATTTTTATTGGTAATGAGTCTCTATGACAAGGTCTAAGATAGACTTGACATTGATGGAATTCCATTTGGTAGTAAGCATTGTTGTGTTGTTTCCAGGGCTTTTGTTTTCAATTTGACACCTTTGTTTACCAGATGGCCTCCTTTCCTGGGCAAAGCTGTACTTAGGTGTTAGTGGGTGACAGATCCTTGTGTTTTTGTCTTTATCAATATGTGGGATTATCCCATTAGTGGGATACTCTTGAGTGAAATGCTTTTGTCTATAGGAGACTCTGATTTCCTTGGAATGGATGTTCATATGTCCTCCATTTTTATTACACCAGTACAGTAGTGATACATGACAACAGCCTGAAGTTCTCATCTTTGAATTCCCACACTTTCATACCTTCCACAAGTGCAAAGCATCTCTGGACTCTCCTTTAAGGAGGCTTTCAATATCTATTCTTCTTATCTCTGATTAAACCAGGAAAAATGATGCAATCTGGGTTGGGGAGAAAAGGAACAGATGGAAGGCTGTTTGTACCCAGAAGGGTTGGGGAGAAACCAAAACACTCTCACGCTGTTTCACCGGGCATCTAAAGACCATTTTAGAGCTTGAAGAAATAAATAAATACCCAATCAAATAGAAGCATCTGGAAGGTTGAAGGTTAATGGTCATTTTTCAGTTGGGAAGATAATAAACAAAGAGGATGATTACTTTTTAGAACTGCAGTGTTATTTTAGGCAGTCTTAGTAAACCTTCCCTTTCTCTAACTTTTCTTTCAAATGGCTACTCTGGGTTTTTAAAAATAACATTTTAATTTTAGAATAGCTTTATATTTACAATTTGTGAAGATAGTACAGAGAGACTCCATACACACTATTTCCCTAACTTTTTGTTCAAACCCTCCAGTGCTCTGTTGCCAGGCTCCTATATTTATCAATACCATGCCCCTGGTGTGTAAGAGAGAGAAATCTTTTTTTCTACCCCCTTTTCAGTGCTTAACTAGGTCAAAATTTTCAAAGCAGAGAGATTAGGAGTGATGGTGGAAGAGAAAAGGGGAGAGAAGGGGGCAGATACAATAAATTCTTTAGTCTCAAATTTTATTTTAATGGTTGACTTCAGTTTCCCTACCTGCAAATCTTTACAGAATTGGCTAGCAAGTGTCCAGTTGGGTAACACAGTGCTAGGAACAGCAACAGTCCTTGTTCCTATAGGAGAACATGTCTCCCTCTCTTAGAGGTAAATTTTCTGCAGAGATTCCACCATTTATATTGTCCACATTAGCCCGGAATATTCTCAGCTGCAGCATGTGTGGTGGCTCTTCTAAGACCATTTAAGCAAAAAATAGACTATGCTGAGCTCTGGGAAGAGAATGCAGGTTTCCACCTTGTCCTGGGAAGGAAAGAGGGAGGTGCAGACTCTCTAGGATGGAGTGGATCTTGGGGCCATTTTTTAAGCTTCTCATCACACCTTAAATTCTACTATTGCAATCAAAATAGTGTAGCATTGGCATAAAGATAGACAAATAGATCAGAAGAATAGAGTCCAGAAATAAACTCACCCATATACTGACAACTGATCTTTGACAAAGGTGCAAAGGTGGGTGCAAAGGCAATGCAATGGAGAAAGAAATGTCTTGTCTTTTCCTTCCTTCCTTCCTTCCTTCCTTCCTTCCTTCCTTCCTTCCTTCCTTCCTTCCCTTTGTTTCTTTCTTTCTTCCTCTTTTAGTGGGGGGAGGGTGGCAAGGGCCAAAGGAAGACGGAGAAAGAATCTTAAGCAATCTCCATGCTTAGCATGGAGCCTGATATGGGACTCTTATCTCAGGACTTTGAGATCATGACCTGAGCAGAAATCAAGAGTCAAATGTTTAACTGACTGAACCACCCAGGCACTCCAAAAATTGTCTTTTCAACAAAAGGTGTTGGAAAAATTATATATTCACATGAAAAAGAATGAATTTAGACCCATAACTTGAACTGTATACTGAAATTAGCTCAAATTAGATCATATACCTAAATGTATAAAATTTCTAGATAAAAGTATAGAAGATCTGTTACCTTGGGTTAGGTAAAGATTTCTTGCATGTAACACCAAATTCATGAGCCGTAACATAATTGAAAATTATATTTCTCCAAAATTAAGAGTTCTGCTCTTCAAAAGATTCTGTTAAGATAGTGAAAAGATATACATAACCAGTGAGGAAATCTTTACAAAGTGTATATCTGAAAGAACTTGTATCAAGAATATACAAAGAACTCTCAAAGCTCAGCAATAAACAAACAACCCAATTTAAAAATGGGCAAAAGGTTTGAATAGACACTTTGCCCAAGGTATAAGGTTGGCCAATAAACATATGAAAAGATATTCAGCATCATTAGACATTAGGGAAATGGAAATTAAAACCAGAGTGAGATAAAAACTACATGCTTATTAGAATGGCTAAAATTGAAAAGACTAACCACACCAAGTGCTGGCAAGGATGTGGAAAGAGTAGAACTCTCAGATACTGCTGGTAGAAATGTAGAATGGTGCAACTGTTTTTTGAACACAGTTTAGTAGCATTTTTAAAAGTTAGACATACACTTACCATATGATCCATCTACTCCATTCCTAAGTATTTACCCAGGAAAAAAGAAGACATACGTCCAAAGATATGTATATAATGTTCATAGCAGACAGCTCAAATGTCCATTAATAGATGAATGGATAAACAAGCAATGTTTACAACACAATATTACTCAGCAATAAACAGGAATGAGTTATTGATACACTGACAAACATTGATGAATCTCAAAATAATTATTCTGAGTGAAAGATTCCAGACCAAAAAGAGTACTACTGTATGATTCCATTTATATAGAAGTCTACAAAACGCAAACTAACCTATAGTGACCCAAAGCAGATCATTGGCTGCTTTGGGGGAGGAGGAGAAAGGGGGATTACAAAGAAGAGGCACAAGGAAACTTTTGGTAAGGATGGATGTTTTCAGTCTCCAGTGTGGTGATGGTTTCATGGATGGATACATCCATGGAAACTTCTCAAGCTGCCTGCTTTAAATGGACAGTTTATGGTATCTCAGTATGTAATTTATTGTATGCCAATGGTATCTCAATAAAGCTATTTAGATTTTAAAAATTCTTCTATTGCACAACTTCCAAGAGGTTTTCAGCAAAGCTCTCTTTATCAAAATCTGAGATAAGGCAGTGCCAGAAGCTGCAAACTGAGAGGAGTCACTTGTACGGAATGAGAAGACATTCTAGAGCCTAGTCTTCTGTGGAGCCGTCAGTCAGAGGCACTGGGAGAGGGGATGAGCAACAGCCAAGAGCCTGGACTTCCTCTCTGCACTGAGTGCCCTCATCTGTAAGATGGCGGCCTTGGGCAGCTTGACCTCTAACACCCAGTGCTTCATGGCTCAGTGGAAGTACCCCGTGATTTTTCACTAAAGAAATCTTGGTTTGGCTTCTGGCTCCATCTGTACTGACCTTTGCTTTTGTAGCCCTTGACCTCTGCTCCTGGCTGTGCTCCATTAACATGGAGGGGGGATTGCTAACCCTTGATGCTGTGGGGAGGATCAGTGTACCTGGGATGGAGCAGGAGTGTTTGTTTTCCTCCTTTTCCTCTGTCTACTGAGTAGGAGATGTAAGGAATGATTTTTTTCTTCTTTCCTGGCACTGAGTTTAATTTCTACTTTGAGTCATAGAGAGTAGAAAGTAATCCATTTGGTTGGTTCCTCTCCTCAGAGTAACAAAAGTTTATGTCAGGCACAGATGGGGTGAAGGTCTGGGTCTCACCCTTGCCAGGGTTACTCAGATGTCTTGATTGACACTTGGGGGATGATCCATAAAACAGTTGAGTCACATGTCATGTGACCTCAGCTCCCTACAGACTCCGCCCTCCTTCGCTTCCTCCCATCCTGTTCAGGGAGGCAGTGGGCACTAAAGTTGAGGCATGAGCCTGAGGACTCCTTGGACCTGAAGCCCAGCCCCACCATTCCCTAGCCAGGGCAAAAGCTTTGTTTTCACACCTGAAAATAAGGGGGATTAAAATAATTTCACTCACAGAGTGGTTGTGAAAATTCAGTGAGTCAGCACTTAAACCAGTGCCTCGACTTTGGTGACATTTGTTTTGTCATGCCAGAGAGTCGGGGGACCCTGTCTGTCCTTCTGCTGGGGCCCTTGGTCCCTCCAGGCTCTTCCAAGAAAGACAGCTCTTGGCCACTCTGATCTCAGCTCCTGCAATTGATCTGGCATTCTGAGGGATAGAGGGGACAGAACTTCCAGTGTAATCTATCAGGGCTTCCCTCTCTGGAGAGGCCCCGGGGAGACCTAGTTCTGGGGAAAGAGGGTAAGGGCAGAATGCTTTGCTACCCCTCAGCATGCATTCTCCCCCACCACCTCTCCAAAAAATCCCAAAACACCTTCGCCAGCCTCTCGAATGTCAAAGCCAAGGATTTACTCCTTTGCTGTTTGCATTCTACTTGGTACAGAACGTTAGTGAGGAGCCTCACACGTGGGCACCCTGGATGACTGGGTGTAGGATGCTTAGAAATACAGGGGCATACAGGGGGTGCCTGTATCACATCATCAAATGTCAGCTTCTTTTGGTCCTCTGGGGTCTATGGAGGTGCCTGGTGCAGAAGGGAAGTTGCCAGTAGAAGTTTCCTTGGCCCCCTGACCCCCACAAGAATTGATGCTGGGATGGACGCATTAGACATGTTGGTGCAGGAGACCAGGCCCTCTGAGTCAGAATCACATGTGCTCCAGAGATGGATACTCCTGTTATCTAATGCCCTTTGCAAAGGTCAGAGCTCAGCATGACAGGAAGTGCTCCTAGTGCACTTTCTTCTGGGGACATGTGCCATGTTCTGAGGTAGCCTAACTGGTAGGTTAATAATGTTTTCAAAGAGAATTCAAACTGAAAAAAAAAAAAAAAAACAAAAACACCCCAAAAACAAAAAACATACATTGAAGAGCAATGTCGTTCTGCCACCTTGTGGTAGTATCTTCCTGTGAGTTCTTCTTGTTGCTGTAGCCTGTAACCCAGCAACTGCTAGGGAGCCCTGGCTTTTCCTAAAAAGGATGAGCGTTTAAGCCTGAACGATGTCTTATCAACTACCATTACCTTCTCAAAAAAGGAAAACACACACACACACACACACACACACACACACACCAAAAAAACCCCTTGATCATTTAGATGTAAGCTATAGTATTAGGATCAATCTTTGAGGTATATGATACTTAAGATATTCATTCAACTAACATTCATTTTCCATATGCAAGGAGAAGTGCTAAGTTCTGGGAGAAAATATAAATAGAGTCTCTATACTCAATGAGCTTAAATTGTGCCAGGGAATAAGGACACTTTTACATCAATTCTATATTATAAGTAAAATATATATATATATATATATATATATATATATATATATATATGCTAGGAGTTCTGGATACACAGGGAAAGAAGGGGATGACAGCATGGGAAATTGAGAAAGATCTAAGGAGGGAGATCATTTGAGCCTAGGGAGTCACCAAACATCTTTGAGTCAGGGAGGGACACGAGAGGATTGGGAGGGCAAGAAGATCACCCCGGAGTAGGAGTGGAGAGCCATGGTCTATAACTTTTCATGTGTCACTAAGAATCAAACAAAAACAGCGAATAAGCATTCCACTAAAGGTATTGATAAATTATAAGCATTCATGGGCATAGCGTATACATTAAAAGCCACATGTTAAAAGCAACAGAAGAAAATAAAAAAAGAGAAAAGCCCTAGTACTCCTTGCTTCCCATTGGATTGATAGGCAGACCCCACTTTGGAGGTTAATGGTGTAGATCATGTGGGCAGGGAGACAAGCAAAGAGAATCAGACTCTCAGAGCCATCAGGATGGTCCGGTAAGAGGTGATAGCGACCTACGTTAAGGTGGGGGCTAGATGTGAGTACAGAGACAGACCTTCAGAGACAAGCAGAGAACTGGCAGGAGTTTAGGGTGAATGAGCTGTTAAAGGCAGTTCTAGGTTGATGTTGTTTTGTTTTGTTTTTAAATCATGTGTTTTTGGGAAGGTGGTGAATCATGTACTGAGAGAGAGGGTACAGAAGAAAAGGCGGTTGGTGGGGAAGGTAATGAGATTATTTTGGGTACATTAAGTGCTAAGCACCAGTGAATCCTGTCTGGCTTACATAGGGATCTGGAAGTTTATTTTCTCCGAGTCCATAGTAGAATAGTGTCATTGGATCCAGAGGTGATGGCCCTGTGTGGGAGAGCATGACGTTGCCCAGGGAAAGACTACAGAGTAAGAGGAAAACAGGGCCAGGATGGACTCCCATAGTGGCCAAGTCCTAGAGATGATGGTAGCCCAGGTCCCCTGGAAAATACCTTCGGTGATGAAGAATCGCCAGCAGGTGTGCTGGGGAATGTGTTGGAACCAACACTGGTGAGGGAATGGAGACTCGGGATTGGGTAGAGGGACAAGTTGAATGTAATGTGGTTTCACCAGGTCTCAGCCCATCCAATGGCAGCTCTAAAACCCAGATGAGCCCTCTGAGTGACGAGCAGTGGTGCACCGGACTGGTTTCTACCGGCTTGTGTGAGCAACTGTGTGCCTCCCCTCCAGCTCCTTGCTCTATGATGTCAGCTTAATCTCGAAATTGGCCACAACGGGAGTATTTACACCATGGAAACCACCCAACATGACAAGCCAGGGCTTTTTTCCTAGAGAACCAGTTGTGAAATATTTACTAGGATACACATGTGTGTCCCTAATGAGGTAAGAGGATGGAACCTTTATATCTTTGCCTCAACTAATCCTTGGATGCAGGCTGCCGCTGGGGAGAGGATGTTACCTTGGGTGGGATAGCTTTCTTCAGCAGAGGACTGCACCTGGTTGTGAGACTTGAGCAGAAAACATTCCCTCCATCTGGAGATATCTTAGTGCCTCCACTGTGAGCAGGGAATGTGGAGAGCATACCATTATCCACCGCAGCCCACATTCTGGGCAACTGCTTCATTTAGTGACTTGACTTCATCTGGAAACTACTCTAGGAGTCTCATTAGTCCCTTCCTGGGGAAACTTGGAAGAGTAAGATTGGTCTTCTTTGCTGTAGGTAGGCTTGAGGCCACATGTTATCCATCATTTTCTTCCTTTTCTATCCATTCTAGATTCCCCTCCCTCTCAGCCAGCAACTCTCCTGGTCTGGGTAGCTTATCTGGTAGCCTGACCCAGATGTTCATCCCCAGGGGTTGGAAATCCTGATCACCACGCCCTGCTGAGACTGTTGTTGGGGTTTGATGTCTCCTTACCATCAGAGCTGGGCAGGGGAATGCCAAGAGATAGCCTTGTGGACTGCCAGTGTGCAAATATACTCTCCCATGCCCTATTGCAGAAGGGCAGACCCTCCTGGTGATCAGGATAGGTTACCCTACTGGTAAGATGACTCCTTTTCTTGCCAGCTTATCTCTTGGCATCAGAAGGCTTGGTGACCCCTGCAGCCCTGGTGAGAGGTATGCTTCCTCTGGGAACTAGGGCTTCTCACCTCACAGATCCAGGATCCTTTTGGGGTCTATTCAACTTTCCCCAAGCATTCCAGGTGCAATATTCTTCAAGCTGTAAGAGAATGAGTCTGGCTGGCTTCCTGTTTGGTGGGATTTGAACAGTTAGCCTACAGTTTGGATGCAGAGCAGGGACACAGCCGGGCTCCCTCTCAAGTGTACCCCATAAGTGTTGCCCGTGGGGAGTGGAGATTCTCCTCTCCTGGTAACAAGAAGAGGAGCAGAAAGAAATGTGATGCTTTTGCCCCAACAAGACTGGTAAGGAGTAACTTGGCCAATTCCAGAACTAACATCATTTGCTTGTCAACATTAAGGATGTGTCTTTTTTATCTTGTCTTTGTATAATACTTTTTTTCCATTAGTAAGTAAAGCATATTCTATTAAGTAAATTATGTTTCCGATATTATAGCGTTCTCATCACGGACCTTATCTGTTCATCCTACACTGCTATCCCGTTTTGAGTTTCCAGCCCCAATTTTTAAGGTGTCTCTATCTCAGGGGTATAAAATTCTCAAAGTGAAATTAATTTTAATTCCCTTAAAATGCCACACCACCCAATTAATAAGGGCCGAGAAGTGTAGAGAGGAAAGAGGAATTATTTGATTATTTGGTTATTTGAAAAAACAGGAGAAAGATGCCAATATTTTGGGAATGATGATAATATGTTGGGTGTGTTTAATTGTCCAGGGGGTGTTACTTTTTGCCTGACTAGGCTATTGATTTTTTTGATGCTTTTGACTTTCCATGGTGATTACCATAGCTGAGAAAACGTAGAGGATTGGAGATAATAAATGGTGGCTTGTATCTCCCAATTCTTGCCAGAGAAAAGTTCACTAACAATTTGCTGGATTGACTTCAATTTTGTAATGAATAGGCCATAACAGATCATTCTTCTGTTTGGTCCCACACTTGATGTTAGGCCATTTTACCAAACACCTAATCTAAAAGCTTCCTCCTGGCATTTATCCCTCTTTTCTCACTCTGTGCTCAGGAACAATAATCCTCACTCACTGAAATGTTATTTTCCTGTTCATTTATTTATCAACTGTTTTATTGAATTCTTCTTAATCGGCACAGCATTGCATTAGTCTCCTAGAGGCTGCAATGATGAATGTGTTTCTGGCTTAAAGGGGCTCTGACTCCAACTGGCATAATACAAGGGTACCTTGCCTTATCCAGAACAGATATGTTAGAAAGCCTTTCTAACTCTATTCTGTAAGTGCCTGGTCTTTTTCATTATATTATTGAAGCAGGTTTATTGAGATATCATTTATGTGCCATATAATTTGCCTATTTAAAGTGTCCAATTCAATGTTTTTTAAGTATATTTGCAGATATGCATCACCATCCCTGCAGTCAATTTTAGAACATTTCCATCACCTCAAAAAGAAACCCTTTAGCTACCAACCCCCTAAACCCCACACCATTCTCCTCTCCAGCCCTAAGCACCACTGATCTACTTTCTGTATAGATTTCCCTTTTTTGGACATTTAATAAAAATGGAGTTATATGATAGGTAGTCTTTTGTGTCTAGTTTCTTTGGCTCAGCCTAGTGTTTTTGAATTTTATCCAAATTGTAGCATATATCAGTACTTCATTTATTTTTAATGGTTAAATAATATTCCATTGTATGGATATACCACATTTTATTTTCCCATTTGTTAGTTGGTGGACATTTGGATTGTTTCCATCATTTGGATATTATGAGTAATACTGCTATAAACACAAGTTTTGTGTGAAGTAATGTTTTCATTTCTTTTGGGTATATGAGTGAAATTTCTGGGTCGTATGGTAATCATTTGCAAAACTGCCAGCCTGTTTTCCAAAGTGGTTGCACCATTAAACATTTCCACCAGGAAGTATGTGAGGCTTCCGATTTCTTAACATCCTTGTCAACACTTGTTGTTATCTCACTTTTGAATTTTAGCCGTCCTAGTAAGTGTGAAGTGATATCTGGTTGTAGTTTCGATTTGTAACTCCCTGATGACTCATGAGGTTGAGCATCATTTCATATGCTCATTGTCCATCTGTATATCTTCCTTTGAGAAATGTCTCTTCAGATTCTTTGCCCATTTTTAAATTGGGTTATCTTTTTATGATTGAATTGTAAGTAGGTGCCTTGTCATTAAGCGTAGCTGATATTTAAAGCCGCAGATCCCAATTGGGGGTCACATGATCCTTAAGTGACTCACAGATACACATTTAAAAAATTTTTTTCCAAAAATGTGTGCATATACCCATTATGAAGGCTCACAGGGCATTTCTCTCAGATTTCTTTCCTTCATTCAAGGACTGAGAATCCAGAGTGGTCAATGAGTTATGTCATGCTCATCTGGAACTGATGGCCCAGGGTTTTTTGAGTGAGATTGATGGTACCAACACAGTGGACAGAGCCATGTCTCAGGCAGCCATATTTCCTGAACTGGACATGTCCATCATGCACCCAGCCTCAGATAAGAGTATAAAGTGACATGTCTAATCTTAGTCCTTATTCCCTGTTCCTAGTCCTACACTCTAGCATCCTGCTTATATCTGAATCCCCTCCCTCCTCCAAACCATAGATGCTACTTGCTTTCCTAATATAGAAGAATGTGTTAAGGCCTGTAGTAAGTGTTGTCCTCTCTGGATTTTTGTTTTTTAATGCCTTACCCACTCCCATCTCTTGACCATGGTGTTGTTTTTCTTGCCCATGCTGCCATGATATGCTCCTTCCATGAAGCCTTCTCTAAATCCACTGAGCAAAATCAGTCATTTCTAGCTTTGGACTTATAGTGTACTCTCTGGAGTCCTTTCTTATGCTGCTTGGTTAATTTTTATTCCTTATTTATCCACTTACTCAACAAATATTTGACAGGTGCCTACTAAATGCAGGTGGTATGCTAGCACTAGAGGTATCACCATTAGCACGATAGATGAGATCCCCCACCCTCACAGAGCTTAGAGTCTGGTGAGGGCAACAGATGATTGATAAATAGTGACTCTAAAGCATGAAGTGCTAGGAATTGAAGAAGAGAAGCGTGCTGAGATAGAGAATAAGATGTACAGAGAACAACTATTTAGATCAGTTGCAGCTGGCCTCACCAAATTTGAGAAGGTGCCAGTTTCCTCTGCTGGTGTGAGAAAGAGTGTTCCTGGCAGAAGAAACTGTATACACATAAGCCTTGAGTCAGGAAAGAACTTGGCGAGTGTGCTGTTCACAAAGGAGACCAGTGGGACAAAAGCTTAGTTGGGGGGTGGGGTGGAAATAGAGGAGGAAGAACAGATTCATACTCTTGTAGGCCAGAGGCCAGAGTCTGGATTAATTTACAAGTGCAACGGGAAACTATTATAGTATTTTAGCAGGAGATTGCCTGACCCCATAAAAGGCATAAATTTCTTCATTCACAAACAGGGGCTTGCAGAAATGTGATTTCTCTAAAACCGAATTCAACTTTCCTGACAAGTTTTCATTTCTTCTGAAGGAGAATTTCATCCTGCCACAAAGTCAGTTGCCTCTAGTTTGCAACAGTCTCCTTCGGGAAACTCTTAGGTTAACTGGGGAATCTTTCCAACCTCTCTGCTTTCCTCTTTCTCCCCAGGTGGTGTCTGGGTTCAGGGGAGGCTCCCATACTATACTGTTGTAGGGAGGTGCTTTATGGTCTTTGGTCTTTTGGTCTTTGGTCTTGCTGGTTTCCAAGAGGGTACACTATTTTTCAAGGCTACTTACATTGGGTCCACTTGGTTGGTCTCTGTCCCAATCAAGAGAGTCCTTTCAAGACCCCTAGCTCTTTTGGCC
Organism: Lontra canadensis; assembly: GCF_010015895.1. Lineage (NCBI taxonomy): Eukaryota > Metazoa > Chordata > Mammalia > Carnivora > Mustelidae > Lontra > Lontra canadensis. The sequence continues at coordinate 129,570 of NW_022631091.1, forward strand.
ATTTCCTTGCTGCTCTGCCCTCTTGTAATAGGGGAGGAAAAAATTTTCCTTCTACCCTTTTAAGTTCTTTGGCTGACCTAATAATTAAATTGACATAAGACAGCTTACTAGGAGAAAAACTAATTTAATTTTGTATGTCCAGCAACCCCATAAAAATTGGAGCCCCAAAGGCAAGTCCAGCAGTTGAGGTTTATATGTCATGAGCTAAGGAATGGATAGAGCCTGGGGCTTCAGAGGGTGGGAAGGTAATTCACACAACATAGGAAGAGTGGATGTTGGAAATTAAATGTTTGCTTTGGCATACAGATAAGTCATTTAAATAAAAATTATCTCTGGTAATAGCTCTGAGCCAGGCACTCTATCTAAATTCTTTTAGGTAGATAAGGGAGATGTAAAAATTTTTTTGAGTCTGCTGGGCCTTGATTGCCTTCACCTCAAAATAATATGCATGCTAAACTGGAATATTGGGGGTCATGCATTCTGTTCCCTTTCAGAAGCTTCTTTTAAACCCACCAGCCTGAGCACCTTGGCATTGCTACCCAAACACTCAGGTATCCTGTGGGCACATGAATTGTCTTTGGGACCGAGATCCAGGCATTCCTCAGTTTACCTGAGATTCCTCACTTTCTTACCCTTCTATTCCAGTGCCGGGCCAGGAGTAGGGCGCTGGGCCCTTCCCAGGGACCCCCAGAATCTAAACTATTAGTGATTCTCAATTTCCTTCTCACCAGCAGGCTGATCTCTGCCTTTGGGGTGGGAAATGGCTCTTCTGCCCTTCCTTGTGTTTTCCACTGTGAAGACAGAGTTACCCCAGGCCTGGAAAGTGTAACAGGTCAGTGTATTCCACCTGGGGGCTGAAAACTGGTTGCCTCCAAGCTTATCTTGGTTAAAAGTGAGATATCCCTTCATCTGGACCAGTACCTGCCCTCAGGATGCTCACCTCCAAAAACACCTCTGTCCTCCATTCTAGAAGTTCTAGAGGTTGTAAGAGTGTCCTAGGCCCTCAAACAATAAATTGGGAAGTCTTGAGTACAGGCACGAGTCAAGTAAAACTAGCTAATTGGAAAGCATTAAGTTGGTGATCTTCAGCAATGCACAGCTGGAGGCTGGTGTCTCCACCTCTTTGGAATTCAAAGCTGCCTAAAGCTCTCTCCAGGCTTTGTCCAAGGGATTTTCTTCTCTGCTTCTGCAGCTCTTGCATATTTTCTCTCAGCTCTAGGAGCTGAAAAACCAGCTCTGTAAATCTGCATTTGAATCTTCATCTGGTCCAGAGGCCAGTGGCTCTGGGGCTATGTAGCCAACTATTTACAAACTGTTCCTGGTCTCAAGTGGGTGACTCAGGACCAAGGGTAGGGAGGAGAGGCCCCGGAGTCACGAGGGGAGGAATTTCAGGTGGGGATGGGGTTGGAGAGCTGAAAGGGAAATTCACTGGCTAGGGCTTTGAAACTTGATTCTAGATTGTTCTAAACATTCTAAAATTCCCCCCTGGCTGCCTCCTAACAAGCAGAGGACAGAGAAAGGCCAGTCAGGAGGCTGGAGAGGATAATAACTGGGCCTGGGGTGGCTGATTTGTTTTGCATTTGTAGACCTTGTGTGCACTTCTAAGTCAGGGACCTTATTTCATTATCTCATGGACACTTGGAGAGGAGTCTTACCCATTCGTGGAATTTATAAATTCTATTTCAGTCTGGTAACCTCAACCTTTCAACCTTGATTATATTCTTGTTCTGCCAAGGACTATAAATTCCATATACATTTTGATTTAATGGTAACAACTAGCCAAAGAAAGCAGATGTCTCTTGTAAACACATCCAGGATCTATTTTGTCTCCCGAATAGGCATCTCCTGAGCGGATACCTCCAGGAAGGCCCTGTTTGTAAGAGATTAGACAGTTAACGAAGCCTGTGTGATTAAGGGGGAATGTGCATTTGCTGTTGGTTCTTAAGAGGCATCTAATTTCTCCCTTAAGCCTAAAGTCAGCGAGTTCCAGAGCTTGGGAAAACCAGAGTCCGATTAACCTTGGCAGAGACTACGCAAGCTGTCTCCCTCATTTACCAAAAAGGAAAGATTTGCTGGAGGGATGCCAAGGTCAATGAGAGACCCACCCGTGGAGGTTGTATGCCTCCCGCCAAGATTTCCTGTCTCTTTGGTGGCAGATCTGCCCCTGCTGTGTGGACAATCATACCATCTGCATTGAGTCTGTGGGACAGGAAAACGTGAAGCAATAATCCATATATAATTAGCTCACCCCACCCAGCCTTTTCTAACTTCTGTAACCGCAACCCTTATAAGCATACTCTTGGGAAACAGAAAATCATTGTAAGAACTGCTCAATGGGGCTGTTTCACAAACTCTGGAATATAATTGTTTAAAAGCAAAGCACGGCGTTCAAGGTGGAAAAGCAAATGAGAAGCAACAGGACAGTTAGGAACAGCTGGGGTGCAGGGACTATTTTCTCGGGCAGCAGCCTGTCGCTGTGGACATTTTTCTTAAAAGAAAAGGAGGATTGTCTCTTCCATGAGTGTCTGTAGGCCTGCAACTGCCACTGTAATGTTCAACAGAAATGCTGGCAAGATTTACTTAAACAGACCCATCAGAAAAATGTATCCTCAAATCCAAAGGCATCCTTATCACTGCTCACATGGCTTTACAACAAGGATGAAGACAGTGAATGACAGAGGAATGACAGTGTGTGAGATGACATTACCCAGAAAGGTATCTCAGAATCATCTAGATCTGGGGTTCCTAAACTTTTGGCATTGGGTGGGATTCACTTCTGAAGATTACCCATGGCCCCAAAATTGTTTTTTTTTAAATGTGGATTATATGTATTGATATTTACCATATTCAAATTTTTAAAGATTTATTTTATTTATTTTAGAGAGAGAGAGTGAGAGAGCAGGAGCAGGTAGGGCAGAGGGAGAGGAAGAAAGAATCTCCAGCAGACTCCCCACTGAGCATGAAGCCCAATGTGGGACTCCATCTCACAACCCTGAGATCATAACCTGAGCCAAAACCAGGAGTTAGGTGCTTAACCTGAGCCACCCATGTGCCCCAGGTATTTATCATATACAGAATCAACATGGAGAAATTTTAAAAACACAGAAATCCCAAGAGAGGCAAGATGGTGGAGGAGTATCAGAATGAAATGACATCAGGTCACAGGAGCTCAGCTAGATAGTTATCAAACCATTTTGAACACCTACAAACTCAGCAGGAGATTGAAGAGAAGAAGAGCAGCAATTCTAGGAACAGAAAATCGACCACTTTCTGAAAGGTAGGGTGTGTGGAGAAGTGAATCTGTAGCCATGGGAGAATAGACCACGGTGAGAGGGGCCAGCTCCTGGAAATTAGCAGAGCAACAGAGCACAAAATCTGAACTTTTAGAAGTCTGCTCCACTGAGGGACATCGCTCCAGAGGCTAAGCGGGGGGTGGAGCCCTCGTAGTGACAGTGTGGTCTCAGGACCTGTGAGGTCACAGAAGGATTGGGGGTGTCTGAGTGTAGCAGAGCTCGCAGTTATCAGTGTGGGGAAGCTGACTACAGAAACAGAGCTGAGGAGTGAGCTCTCAGCTTGGGGTTACCTTAAACTGTGATCCACAGCACAGTCAGACAACTGTTCTTTGAGGAGGGACCCCACAAGTGGCAGATCCAGGGAGACTCACCTTCCTCCTCTGGAGGCAGGGATCTGCTGGGTTTGGAGACTCCAAATGGGGCCATGCATCAGAGACAGAAACGCTTGGTCACAGGCTGGGTGAGCCCAGAGTGTGACCAGAGATCAAGGAGACCCCTTTTCTCTGAGGGCGCACTGAGGGGTGGGGCCCCGAGCTCTCAGATCCTCTGGGTTGGAGATTGGGAGGCTGTCATTTTCATTCCCATCCTCCAGAGTTCTACAGAAAGCATTCAGGAAACAAAAACTCCTGAGAGTGAACCTGAGCAGATTACTTAGACCGGCCCCTGGCAAGGGTGGTGCAATTCCACCTTGGGCAAAGACATTTGAGAATCACTGCAATAGGCCCCTCCCACAGAAGATCAGCAAAAGCATCCAGCCAAGACCAAGCTCATGGATCAAGGAGAACAGCAGAACTCCAGAGATAGAGGAAAGAAATGCATGGAATTCATGGCTTTCTCCCCATGATCCTTTAGTCTTGCAAATTTAAATTAATGTTTTTTAAATTTTTTCTTATATTAATTTTTTAACTTTTCCTCTTTCCTCTTTTAATGTTTTTAAACTAGTTTATCTTGACAATACCTTTCTTTAAAAAAAAAAAAAAACAAAAAACTTTCTAAACCTTCATTATTATAGTCACATTTTATCCTTCATTGTATTTAACCTTATTTTTTGTATACATATAGGGTTTTTTCCCTAAAATGTTTTGGGATACAATTTCTTCTAATAGATCAAAATATACCCTAAATCTAGCACAGGGCTTTGTTCTAGTCTCCATCCTGAGCACATTCTCTCCATTCCCTTTTTTTCTTCTTTCTTTTTCCAACCAATGTATCCTATCAATTCTTTTTTTAGAATTTTTAAAAATTTTTCATCTTTACATTCATATTCCAACCCTTCATCATGTTTGCCCTTATTTGTGTGTGTGTGTGTGTATATACATATATATTTTTTTTCTTTCTTTAAACTTTCTTTAAAATTTTGGGAGGTAGTTTCTTCTAAGAGACCAAAATACACCAAAAATCAAGTGGGTCACTCTGTTCTATTCATCAGTCATATATATATATATATATATATATATATATATATATATATATGTAAAAAGAAATTAAAAAAAAAATATATATATATAAAGTTTCTTTTTACCCCCTTTCTCCTCCCTCCAGTTTGGGGTCTCTTCTGATTTGGCTAGTGTACATTTTTCTGGGGTCTTTGCCACTCTTTTAGTATTTTATTCTCTCATTCATATATTCTTATCTGGATAAAATGACAAGGCAGAAGAACTTACCACAAAAAAAAAAAAAAAAAAAGAACAAGAGGCAGTCCTGGAGGCTAGGGACCTAATCAATACAGACATTGGTAATATGTCAGATCTAGAGTTCAGAATGACGATTCTTAAGGTGCTAGCTGTGCTTGAAAAAGGCATGAAGTATATTAGAGAAACCCTGTCTGGAGAAATAAAATCCCTTTCTGGAGAGGTAAAAGAACTAAAATCTAACCTAGCTGAAATAAAAAAAAAAGAATTAATGAGGTGCAATCAAGAATGGAGGCTCTTACTGCTAGGATAAATGAGGCAGAAGAGAGAATTAGTGATATAGAAGACCAAATGACGGGGAATAAAGAAGCTGAGCAAAAGAGAGACAAACAACTACTGGACCACGAGGGGAGAGTCTGAGAGATAAATGATATCATAAGATGAAACAATATTAGAATAATTGGGATTCCAGAAGAAGAAGAGAGAAAGGGGCAGAAGGTATATTGGAGCAAATTATAATAGAGAATTTCCCTAATATGGCAAAGGGAACAAGCATCAAAATTCAGGAGGCACAGAGATCTCCCCACAAAAATCAATAAAAATAGGTCCACAGCCCATCATCTAATAGTAAAACTTACTAGTCTAAGTGACAAAGAGAAAATCCTGAAAGCAGCTCAGGACAAGAAGGCTATAACATACAATAGTAGAAATATTAGATTGGCAGCAGACTTATCCACAGAGACCTGGCAGGCCAGAAAGAACTGGCATGATATATTCAGAGCAATAAATGAGAAAAATATGCAGCCAAGAATACTATATTCAGCTAGGCTATCATTGAAAATAGAAGGAGAGATTAAAAAGAAAACCTCTGGAACAAACAAAAACTAAAAGAATTTGCAAACACCAAAGCAGCCCTACAGGAAATATTGAAAGGGGTCCTCTAAGCAAAAAGAGAGCCTAAAAGTAGTAGACCAGAAAGGAACAGAGGCAATATACAGTAACAGGCACCTTACAGGCAATACAATGACACTAAATATATTTCAGTCATTACCCTGAATGTAAATGGGCTCAATGCCCCAATAAAAAGACACAGGATATCAGCATGGTTAAAAAACAAAACCAATCAGTATGCTGTCTACAAGAAACTCATTTTAGACCCAAAGACACCTCCAGATTTAAAGTGAGGGGTGGAAAACAATTTACCATGCTAATGGACATCAGAAGAAAGATGGGGGTGGCAATCCTTATATCAGATCAATTAGATTTTAAGCCAAAGACTATAATAAAAGATGAGGAAGGACTCTATATCATACTCAAAGGGTCTGTCCAACAAGAAGATCTAACAATTTTAAATATCTATGCCCCCAACATGGGAGCAGCCAACTATATAAACCAATTAATAACAAAATCAAAGAAACACATCAACAATAATATAATAATAGTAGGGGACTTTAACACCCCTCTCACTGAAATGGACAGATCATCCAAGCAAAAGATCAATAAGGAAATAAAGGCCTTACATGATACACTGAAGACAGATGGACATCACAGATATATTCAGAACATTCCATCCCAAAGCAACAGAATACACATTCTTCTCTAGTGCACATGGAACATTCTCCAGAATAGATCACATCCTGGGTCACAAATCAGGTCTCAACCAGTACCAAAAGACTGGGATCATTCCCTGTATATTTTCAGACCTCAATGCTCTGAAGCTAGAACTCAGTCACAAGAGAAAAGTTGGAAAGAACTCAAATACATGGAGGCTAAAGAGCATCCTTCTAAAGAATGAATGGGTCAACCAGGAAAATAAGAAGAATTTAAAAAATCATGAAAACAAATGATAATGAAAACACAACTGTTCAAAATCTGTGGGACACAACAAAGGCAGTCCTGAGAGGAAAGTATATAGCCATACAAGCTTTTTCAAGAAACAAGAAAGGTCTCAAGTATACAACCTAACCCTACACCTGAAGGAGCTGGAGAAAGAACAGCAAAGAAAGCCTAAACCCAGCAGGAGAAGAGAAATCATAAAGATCAGAGCAGAAATCAATGAAATAGATACCAAAAGAACAGTAGAACAAATCAATGAAACTAGGAGCTGGTTCTTTGAAAGAATAAGATTGATAACCCCCTGGTCAGACTTATACAAAAGAAAAGAGAAAGGACCCAAAAAAATAAAATCATGAATGAAAGAGGAGAGATCACAACCAACACCAAAGAAATACAAACAATTATAAGAACATATTATTAGCAACTATATGCCAATGAATTTGACAATCTGGAAGAAATGGATGCATTCCTAGAGACATATAAACTACCAAAACTGAACCGGGAAGAAACAGAAAACCTGAACAGACCCATAACCAGTAAGGAGATTGAAGCAATCATCAAAAATCTCCAAACAAACAAAAGACCAGGGCCAGATGGCTTCCCAGGGGGAATTGTACCAAATATTTAAAGAAGAATTAATACCTACTCCCTGAAACTGTTCCAAAAAATAGAAATGGAAGGAAAACTTCCAAACTCATTTATGAGGCCAGCATTACCTTGATCCCAAAACCAGACAAAGACCCCATCAAAAAAGAGAATTACAGACCAATATCCTTGATGAACACAGATGTGAAAATTCTCACCAAAATACTAGCCAATAGGATCCAGCAGTACATTAAAAGGATTATTCACCACAACCAAGTGGGATTTATTCCAGGGCTGCAAGGTTGGTTCAACATCCGCAAATCAATCAATGTGATACAATACGTTAATAAAAGAAAGAACAAGAACCATATGATCCTCTCAATAGATGCTGAAAAAGCATTTGACAAAGTACAGCATCCTTTCTTGATCAAAACTCTTCAAAGTGGGGCGCCTGGGTGGCTCAGCGGGTTAAGCCTCTGCCTTTGGCTTGGGTCATGATCCCAGGGTCCTGGGATCGAGCCCTGCATTGGGTTCCCTGCTCGGCGGGGGGCCTGATTTCCCCCCCCCCAACCCCGCCTTCCTCTCTGCCTACTTGTGGTCTCTGTGTGTCAACTAAATAAATAAAATCTTTAAAAACAAAACAAAACAAAAAAACCTCTTCAAAGTGTAGGGATAGCGGGTACATTTCTCAATATCACCAAAGCCACCTATGAAAAACCCACAGCGAATATCATTCTCAATGGGGAAAAACTGAGAGCTTTTCTGCTAAGGTCATGAACACGGCAAGGATGTCCACTATCACCACTGCTATGCAACACAGTACTAGAAGTCCTAGCCTCAGCAATCAGACAACAAAAAGAAATTAAAGGCATCCAAATAGGCAGAGGAAGTCAAACTCTAATTCTTTGCAGATGATATGATACTTTATGTGGAAAACCCAAAAGACTCCACTCCAAAACTGCTAGAACTTGTACAGGAATTCAGTAAAGTGTCAGGATATAAAATCAATGCACAGAAATCAGTTGCATTTCTATACACCAACAGCAAGACAGAAGAAAGAGAAATTAAGGAGTCAATCCCATTTACAATTGCACCAAAAACAATAAGCTACCTAGGAATAAAACTAACCAAAGAGGCAAAGAATCTGTACTCAGAAAACCATAAATTACTCATGAAAGAAATTGAGGAAGACACAAATGGAAAAACATTCCGTTCTTATGGATTGGAAAAACAAATATTGTGAAAATGTCCATGCTGTCTAAAGCAATCTACACATTTAATGCAATCCCTATCAAAATACCATCCATTTTTTTCAAAGAAATGTAACAAATAATCCTAAATTTTATATGGAACCAGCAAAGACCCCGAATGGCCAGAGGAATGTTGAAAAAGAAAGCCAAAGTTGGTGGCACCACAATTCCAGACTTCAAACTCTATTACAAAACTGTAATCATCAAGACATTATGGTACTGGCACAAAAACAGAGACATAGATCAATGGAATGGAATAGAGAGCTCAGAAATAGACCCTCAACTCTATGGTCAACTAATCTTCGACAAAGCAGGAAAGAATGTCCAATGGAAAAAATATAGTCTCTTCAACAAATGGTGTTGGGAAAATTGGACAGCCATATGCAGAAAAATGAAACTGGACAATTTCCTTACACCACACACAAAAATAGACTGAAAATGAATGAAAGACTTCAATGTGAGACAGGAATCCATCAAAATCCTTGAGGAGAACACAGGCAGCAATCTCTTCAACCTCAGCTGCAGCACCTTCTTCCTAGGAACATCGCCAAAAGCAAGGGAAGGAAGGGCAAAAAAAAACTATTGGGACTTCATCAAAATCAAAAGCTTTTGCACAGCAAAGGAAATAGTCAACAAAACCAAAAGACAACTGACAGAATGGGAGAAGATATTTGCAAATGACATATCAGAGAAAGGGCTAGTATCCAAAATCTATAAAGAACTTAACAAACTCAACACCCAAAGAACAAATAATCCAATCAAGAAATGGGCAGAAGACATGAACAGACATTTCTGCAAAGAAGACATCCAGATGGCCAACAGACACATGAAAAAATGCTCAACATCGCTTGGCATAAGGGAAAAACAAATCAAAACCACGATAAGATAACACCTCCACCAGTCAGAATGACTAAAATTAACAAGTCTGGAAATGACAGACATTGGCAAGGATGTGGAAAAAGGGCAATCCCCCTACACTGTTGGTGGGAATGTAAGCTGGTGCAACCTCTCTGGAAAACAGCATGGAGGTTCCTCAAAAAGTTGAAAATAGAGCTACCCTATGACCCAGCAATCTCACTACTGGGTATGTACCCTAAAGATACAAATGTAGTGATCTGAAGGGGCACATGCACCCAAAAGTTTATAGCAGCAATGTCCACATAGCCAACTATGGAAAGAATCTAGATGTCTATCAACATTTGAATGGATAAAGAAGATGTGGTATATATATACAATGGAATACTATGCAGCCATCAAGAGAAATGAAATCTTGTCATTTGCAACGATGTGGATGGAACTAGAGGGTATTATGCTGAGTGAAATAAGTCAGTCAGAGAAAGACAATTATCATATGCTCTCCATAATATGAAGAATTTGAGAGGCAGAGTGGAGAGTTTGGGTGGTAGGGAAGGAAAAAAATGAAACAAGATGGGATTGGAAGGGAGACAAGCCATAAGAGACTCTTAATCTCACAAAACAAACTGAGGGTTGCTTGGGGGAGGTGGGTATGGAGAGAGTGACTGGGTTATGGACATTGGGGAGGGTATGTGCTATGGTGAGTGTTGTGAAGTGTGTAACCCTGGTGATTCACAGACCTGTACCCCTGGGACAAATAATGCATTATATGTTAATAAAAATAATTAATTAAGAAAAAGTTTAAAAAAAGGTAAAAAAAAAAAAAACCCACAGACATCCCAAAACCCTCCTGCCATCAGCTGCAAGAGATACAACATCATATCATCACATGTCAGAAACACCACTCTTCACGTGTCAGGAAGCAAAAAAGCAAAGTGCATCTCATTTTCATAAAAATAACTTTGAGCTCACGGATACCTCAAAAGGTTCCCTGGCCCACACTTTGAGAACCACCGACATAGAGAAGTGCAAACGGCTCCTATGTCCCTCCTGGACACCACTGAAGAACTGGTTCTGGGTCCAGGGGGATACTCAATTAGTGCTGTTGAGTTTTAAATCTATAGCCTGAAAAAGGGGGTGTAGCACAAGGTGGGAAAGACGATCCCCATTTTTTAGGGATTAAACATATGTTGTGCAGAGCAGGTTTACAGCAACTCAGCAGCAAAGCTGAATGCCAAGTTTGTTTCTACTAATTCTTAGTCTACTTTTTTATGTGTATTCAATAAGTCTTCCTGTCACTTGTCATTAAAAACTGTCACTACACACTGATGAGAGAAAAACTCTCTGAAGTTTTGTCCAAACCAAAAGCCTGATTTGTGGCCACAATGCATGCATTGTACATCTGCTCTGTGAGTGAGTAATCTGAAGGAAAACCATCTAGGGATGCCTGGGTGGCTCAGTCAGTTAAGCATCTGCCTTCAGCTTAGGTCATAGGTCCTGGGATCCAGTCCCACACTGGGCTCCTTACACAGCGGGGAGCCTGCTTCTTCCTCTGCCTGCTGCTCCCTCTGCTTGCTGCTCCCTCTGCTTGTGTTCTCTGTCTTTCTCTGACAAATAAATAAATAAAATCTTAAAAAAAAAATAAAGGAAAACTATCTTGTCCTTGACGCAGAGATCCTGCATCCTGCATTCCTTTACAATAAAGCTTGTGATTCCTGCCTGTATGCTAATCTATAATCTCTCGAGGTTTTGCAAGACGTAAAAAGTACACAACCCTGTAAAAGCTGTCCCTTCTCTGGAGCACCTGCTTCCCTTTGAAGGGTGTGTTTCCTGGGCAGCTGTCCTAACCTGGGCTCGAATAAACTCTCTTTCTTACTTTTAGAGATGCTAAAAGCTGTGTTCCGTTGGCATTGACAACCTATACCATTTATTGAGCACATAATGTGTCTGGAGTGCATGGATGCTCTTGACCAAGGGCTGTCTGTGTGTTGAGGACGGTGGTGGGCACTTGGGCACCATTTATTATTATTCATGTTTTACGGATGAGGAAATGGAGGTTGGAGAAGTAAATCACCCAGATGGCCCAGCTAGAATGTAGGAGAGCAGGATTTCAAACCCAGGCTGCCTTTTTGAAAGTTCAGGTGCTTACCCACAGAACTGTATTGTATCTCATAAGCAGTCTGTGCACACAAGGGCCTCTGGGAAAAGGCTGGCATGTGTAAGCCCATGTCCCCAGTCCATCTCTATTGCTACGTCAGCCCAGCATCGGGTGAGTGTGGTTGTGTGCTTGGCATCGTACGAGACCCTGTGAAGGGTACAAAAAGTATTATGTAGTGTTAAAAAGAAGGAAAGGAAGGAAGGAAGGAAAAGAAAGAGAGAGAGAAAGAAAGAAAGAGAAAGGAAGGAAGGAAGGAAGGAAGGAAAGAAAGAAAGAAGAAAGAAAGAGAGAGAGAGAGAGAGAGAGAGAGAGAGAGAAAGAAAGAAAGAAAGAAAGAAAGAAAGAAAGAAAGAAAGAAAGAAAGGAAAAGAAAATAGCAGGTCCAAGGCAGAGTCACTTGTTCCAGGACAGAAAACCAAGACTTTTGGTGGGAGGGTGGGAGGTTGGGGGAGCCAGGTGGTGGGTATTATGGAGGGCACATATGGCATGGAGCACTGGGTGTGGTGCATGAACAGTGAATTCTGTTGCGCTGAAAAAAAATTAATAAAAAAAAAAAGAAAACCAAGACTTAATTGCAGTTTCAACCAATAGATCTGGAATTTCTTGGTCAGCATTAGGGAGATAATCTGCCAGATAAGACCATCTGCCCTTCCCCCTAAGGGAAGGTGAACTTGCCTCAAATAATCCTTTCTTCGGGCTGATAACCTCCTTGTCCCACACCCCCTTCCTGCCTATAAAAATCCCTGGATGAGATGCTCCCTGATTCCTGGATGTTGAATAAAGCCAATGAGATCTTTAAATTTACTCAGTTGAGTTTTGTTTTCTAGCAGTGACACACACACACACACACACAATCATAAGATACAGCCCCTGCCTTTGAGTTTTGCCAAAATAAGTGCACAAAAATGGAAAGTTGGCTAAAGACACAAGTTAATTAGTATATGGCAAAGGCCAAAGGAGAGGGTCATTTTTGGCATTCTGATTGCGGATGCTGCAGGGCCCAGAGGGGTTGAACAAGGCACTGTGGAGAAAAGAGGGTTCTGTGCTGGGCTTAAAGGGAAGGTTTTTTGTTGCTGTTGTTGTTTTGTTTTGTGGTTTTTATTTTGGTGGAGTTTGTTTTTTGTTTTGTTTTTAGCAGGAAAAAGCAGTGGGACAGGAGTCAGAAACTAGACCTCAGCTGGTGTTCCAGGTCTGCCGTGTGTGAACTTGAGCCTGGTACGGAGGTTCTTGGGTTTGAGGGCCGTGGCACAACTGGGACAGTTCCAGCCCACCAAGGTCCCCGCTGGGCAGCTTGCCTCTTTCCTCACTCGTGCCCAACATTCTGGTCTCCAGAGTCCCACCACCCAAGGTGGCACGCCCACCCTTGCTGTGGTCTCTCATCCAGCAGCCATGTATAACACCGCTTCTGGCAGACTCACAATTTTCATGCTTTCTGAGCTGAGCTGTTCTCCCTGAACTCCCTTTGCAATCCCCGAGACGTGTATCCACCTCGGGGGCCCCCCACTTCCCTGTTCTGCAGCTTTGGGCAATTCCTCTCATGTAAGATGCAGATAATACTGTTGTAAAGGTGAATGACTCATGCTTCAGACGTCCTGGGTACTTGATAAATCAGAGCAGCTCTTTATTGTCCGCCTGTGGTATACGGTACCTGTACGGGTTATGAAATGTTAGATTGGATTTATTTATTTCTTTGTTTCAAACTCTCAGATGATCGCAGAACTGGGTCATCACAGAAAGATAAAAAAGAAGTAGAAGAAACATACTGCTGCTTGTGTTAAATCTCTTCAGAGGGAGGGAGAGAGAATAAGACCGTGTTTTCAGGCTGTAAGGGACTCAGCAATTTTTTATTTTAATAAATAACCACAAATCCCTAGTTATCCATTTCTGATATGAGAAAATATTCTTTATGGGGACTAGTAACATCTTGTATGTAGCAATCTACTCAGGGATGAAGCTGGATAGTCAAAGAAGACCAATTGTTGACTCCAGTCCCACATCCCTCAAACTCAAGTCTCTGCCTTGCTACTTTCCAGAAAATGAAGGGAGGGAGAGAGGTGGAGGGAGGGAGAGGGAAGGAGGGACAGAAAGAAAGACTGCTTTGTAAGCACCTTCACCAGCCTGTATGGTTGTCGTCAGGATGCCGCTACTTTATCTCTTTGACAAGCTAATAATTATTGTTGGTTTCTTGCCACTAAGTTTTTTCTTATGTGGGTTGGGAATCTTAATCTAAGAGATGTGATAGTTTGCAGGGTTTTTTTGGGGGGGTGGTTATTACTGAAGAGACATGAGGGGTTTTTCAATGGACTATGGATGCCAAAGTTGTGTGTATATAGTCAACATGACTGAGGGCCAGTGATGATCAGGGTGGGGGGGGGGAATCTTGGTGATTATTTCAATATCACCAGTATTCATATCCGTAGAGCTTTAAATTTACATGCCACAGTTATACCCATCTGTCCCATTTAGATTTCATAAGTATCTTTGATGAGAATTCCACTTAGGATGACTTTATCTGAAATAACAGATGATCCAATCCAGGGTTAATAAAGAGAAGATGGAAATTTCTTTAGCTCACACGAGAAGAAGTCCACAGAAAGGCTTTTCTCTGCCATCCACATTGTACAATTGTTCTTAAGTCTGGTAGGATGGCCACTTGTGGCAATTTGGCATGTAGTTTCTTGTCCATTATTGGGGTACAGAGAAGCTAGCTTTGTGCAGCAGAATTTTTCTAAGAGCAAGGATGCTGATTTCCCTGAAACTGCCAGTAATCTCCTCATGTCTCACTGGCACTATAATGGCTTGGGCATGCCCGTTTCTGAACTAACATGGCCCAAGGGATCAACTTCTTAGATCGACTTACACTAACCAGCTGGGATATAATAGATATTGAGCACTCAACTACAGTGTTTTTATATGTGTTCATTTTCTAGATTGGGAATTGGCAGACTATAGTCCTTGGAATAAACCTGGCTACCTGTTTTGTAAATGAAGTTTTATTGGAACACAACCATGCTCCAAAAGTAGAGTTGAATAGTTGCAACAGAGACCGTGTGGTCCACAAAACCTAAAATATTTACTATCTGGCCCTCAATAGGATATTTGTTGACCCTTGTTCTGGGTGAAGAAAGTGGAATTGAGGTTAAATGACCCCTCTGAAGTCAAGGAGCTAATAAGAGGCAGAGGCTAGATCCTAACCCATACACCCAAGCTCTCACTACCAACAGCAACAGGAGAGAATTTCTAGGGAAAGGCTTGCATTTTTTTGTGATGTGTGCCAATGCAGCCTTTTATATACAGCAACACTGACATAGGCCTGATGAAATAAATATGTTTATAATGATGAATTCAATTCTTAGAGACAATGAATTCATTCACAAGTTACTGTAGATAGAGGAATAGTGTGGGGCATGAGAAAATTGAAGGGATATCTTATAATCCATCATAATAAGCTTGACAACCCACTTAAAAATACAGAAACACCAACTGGAATAGGATTAAAAATTTTCAGTGACCATTAGGTTAAAATGAAAGATTTTCCAAAAATAACTTCACGTAGATAAAATGTTGATTCATGTTATTTTGATGAGTTTTATTTAGAGAAAGTTTTAAGATGAAGGGAAAACAGTGAAATGACTGAACATAGTATTCATAAAAAAGACACACATATGACATCTATTTTTCCTTTATTTTGCCTTCAATATCCCCTCTTCACCTCCCTCTCTCACTTTCTGTGGTAGCCAGTTTCCAAGATGGCCCCCCAGTCACCTTCACCTTCTGGCATGTAATCTTTTGTGTGGTGTACTTCCATGTTATATAAGGGTTGGTTTGTATGACCAACAGAGTATGGCCGGAGTGATGGTAGGCAGCTCTAAATCTTTGTCACCCAAGTCATTGTAACCTCTACCTTGGTCTCCTGCATTGCTTGCTCTGGGGGAGACCTAGTCATTGTGTAGGGAGGCTGCTCAAGCAGCCCTGTGGAGAGGCCCCCATGGAGGGTAACTGGAGCTTCCCACCAACAGCCACGCCAACTTGCAAGCCATGTGAGTGCACATCCTGGAGGCAGACCCACCTGAGCTGGATCTTCAGATGATGACAACCTCTGGAGATACCTGAGCCAGCACTCCCTTACCCACCCACAGAAAGTGTGGGAGATCACAAATGCTTATTGCTATTTTTGAGTTGTGACATTTTGGGATGAGTCGTTAAGTTGCAGGAGATAACTAATAAATGGTTCTTCCATATTGGGTCAGAAAAGTGGTGGTAGATTGGGTACACAGGTCAGAAGGAAGGATTAGCCATGAAACAAAGGACAAAGAAGAAGGCAGCTAAGAAATCAAATGAAGTGAAAAGAGGGGAAAAAAGAGAAGATCTGTCCAGATTATCAGAGAAGTCCAAGTTTGCTATTCAGTTAAGAACAACAATAAGTAGCTTTTATGGATCACTTACTTGTGTCAAGCAACATGGCAGAATCTGTAAGCACGCCTTCTTTAGGGCACCATGGGCTCCAATTTCTTTGGTTAGAAAATTTGCACCTTAGCATAAATGGAAAAGGGAAAGGGAGGGAATGGTAGATAGGAGGGCTAAAAAAGCTGGACAATAGAGAACACTGAAAAGAAGGCTGCACACAAAATGAATTTGTATGGACCTTTAAAAAATTGGTGGGGAAGTGTTGAAAATGAAAATGTGTGTGTGTGGTACAGATATAAAACTGATACCCTTTCCCTTTTCCCTATTTCATTTGGCTCCCCACTCATTCAGTAACTATTTGTTCTAGGTATTAAGTTGTCACTCTTCTGGACACTAGGAGTCACACTGAGCAAAATACAGCCAAAGAGCTTGCGTTCTGGGAGGATTTCCTCTTTTTCAGTGGGGGGCACCACCAAATACCCAGTCATCCTGCAGAGACTGGGGAGCTGTCCTAACTCCTCTCTTCCAACCTCTGCTAGGAGCTCCCAGATCTGATGAGCACTTCCTGTCGCTCTCTGTTCTCACTGTGGCTGCTTGACCTGAACACTCTTTATCTTTTCCAGGTGGATCTGTTTCCCTGGACTAGGCAATAAACTACCACAAAGAACAGGGTGGCTTAGAGCAACTGAATTTTTTCTGAATTTCCAGAACTGAACTGACTTTCCAGAAACTAGAGTTTCTGGAAGCCAGAACCAAAGTATTGGCAGGGTCATGCTCCCTCTGAAGGCTCGAGGCCTTTCTCCCAGCTCCTGGTGGTTCCTTGACCCACGGCAGCAGAACTCCAACCTGCATGTGGCATTCTCCTGTGTGTGGTTCTGCCTCCCCCTGATTTCTCCAGGTTGCATGAGATGTAGAGGAAACTCTCTCCTTTGGTTTCCTGCAGTTAAGTACCTCCTAACTTATCACTCTGAGTAGGAAATGGTTTACTTGTCTCCCTTCTTAAATCTTCAAGTCCTTTGAGGCTTTGCCGACTTTGCTCCCCAGAGCTGAGTATAGTTCTCAATAGAAAAATATCAATATTCAGTAAGTGTTTGTTGAATTAACTTTCAACTTTGTTGAATTAACTTTACTGTCTTCTCTCGGGATTATGCCTTTTGTGGAAGGTGAGAAGAGGAAAGGTGGTGGTCTAAAGAGTCATCTTGTTCCTGCTCTAGTTTTGTGAGAGAATGCAATCATATGGAGTCTTGCTAATATGGATCTAATGGTTTGTATTTATTCATAAGCTCCCAACTCTGGTTGTCTTGCTTCCTAGCAGGAGAAGCTAAAGAATGGATGTCTCTAATCTGAGGATTTGCCTTTTCCACCACCAACCTGAAAGTGATATTTTTGCTGCAGTTGCCCATGACACAGCTGCCACCATCCGTTTTCATATGTGCTTCTCATAACTGAACTCCACAGCACTCTCAAGTGAACGTCACAGGAACTTTCTCTTCCCTCTTGGCCCCTGTGAATCACCTCTGTTCTCTTCCTATACCTCTGCTCCTTTTTTTTGGTATATTCTCTCTTCCCCATGAATATAGTGGTTCTCAAGGGTGGCAAATTGCCCTTCTCATAGATGCCCGTTCCTTAATATTTCTCTCATTTGACTTGCTCTTCCTATGGTGTGACCGACACTCTCCTCCTGAGAGATGGGGTCTAGGATTCCTCCCTTTGAAACTGGACGGGGTCTGGTGACTGCCCTGATCAATTGTGCATGCCCAAACTGGGGTTATGTGACTTCCAAATTGAATGAACCTCTCTCCCTCTTCTCTCTCTCTGCTTGACTTGGAACCCAGCCACCATATTTGAAGGATCTTGGGCCTCATGGCGAGGCCACACACAGGCATTCCAGCTAAAGTCTCAGTTGACAGCTGTGCTGAGCTTCGGACGTGGGGGTGAATGAATGTTCACATGACTCCAGCCTGAACCCTTGAATCTTCCAACTGAGGGCCAGAAGTCATGGAGTAGAAAGGAGCCATCCTTACTGGGCTCTGTCTGAATTCCTGACTCACAGTAACTTGTGAGAATTAATAAATAAAGATTGTTATTTTAACTCACCATATTTGAAAGTAATTTATTATATTTTCATAGGCCTACAATATGCCAAGAATCTTTTCTTTGTTTTTTCCCTGGGTGGTTTCGTTCACTGTGCTGTTGTCCAGTTATCTCTCCCATCACCAGTTCTCCTTTGCAAGTGTCTCCGCCATAATTTCTTCCAGTTCCAGGTTGTTGTCCATGTTCAACATTGGACTGTCAGCTGCCTACTGGGCACCTTTCTCTGGGTGTTCCCCACACTCACTCTTGCACAGAAAGACACTTATTCTCTTTCTCTTCAAGTTTATGTCTCTTCTCCAGTTCCTTCCCTCTTTCTGTTCTTGGCACCACCAGTTTTCCCATCTAGAAACTTTCATCATCATTGATGCCTTCTTCTTTGCTGTCCTATCTAACCAGGTGCTAAAATGTGGGTCACTGGATATGTTTTTAGCTACAAGTAATACAAAAGCCAGCTAAACATGGTATAGCAGTCTGGGTCCAATCAGAAGATAGAAACAGGGATGTTTGAGATAGAAAATGATTAACTATGGCAAAAAAGTTACTCTAAGATATGAAGAAACTCTATATGGTACAGTAGGGCTGAGGGAGAAAACCCAAGGAAAGACCGTCTTGGAAGGGGTTCAGATCTCATTGGAGAAGGTGGGATTCATGCCATTGAATGATAGAGAAGTTCTCTGGGTTGACCAGGCTGGAGCTGGTCTGCAATTGCAATAGGTCCTCCTTTGGGAAGTGTGAGGTGGCGGAAGGGGGAGAGTAGCAGATAATTAGCAACCCGTGGCACCATGTTCTGGGAAGTACTGGAGAACCTCGTCTCCCACAGTGCCCCTCCAGAGTGCCTTTTACTCAGAAAGCTTTAGAGCATGCTCAATTTATTTTTATTTATTTATTTATTTATTTAAAGATTTTATTTATTCATTTGTCAGAGAGAGAGCGAGAGAGAGCGAGCACGTGAGCACACAAGCAGGGGGAGAAGCTGGCTCTCCGCTGAGCAGGGAGCTGGACGTGGGACTCTATCCCAGGACCCTTGGATCACGACCTGATCTGAAGGCAGATGCTTAACTGACTGGGCCACCCAGGTGCCCCAAAATGCTCACTTTAAAGGAGAACTACTGTAAAAAATAATTCATTATCACAGAACATATATTAGAGGGTGCATGTGGAGTTGAAACACAATAGGTGATTAACTAACACACATGGCTTAAGCAAATTTATTTATTGTGTCACAAAACAAATGATCAGGGCGCCTGGGTGGCTCAGTGGTTAAAGCCTCTGCCTTCGGCTCAGGTCATGATCTCAGGGTCCTGGGATCGAGCCCCGCATCGGGCTCTCTGCTCAGCAGGGAGCCTGCCTCCTCCTCCTGTCTCTCTCTGCCTGCCTCTCTGCCTACTTGTGATCTGTCTGTCAAATAAATAAAAAAAAATCTTTAAAACAAACAAACAAACAAACAAACAAAACAAATGATCAGACACGAGCCAGTTCTAGGGTTATCTTGAAGCGGTCAGCAATATCATCAAAGATCCTGATGTTTTCCATCTTCCTCCCACTGTGTGGGCCATATCTTCCCTCACAGTTGCAAGGGGCTGAATCACCTACAGCTGTTTTACGTAGAGAGCACTCTGTCCACCACCAAAAAAAAAAAAAAAAAAAAAAAAAAAAAGGCGGGGTGAATTTCCTCTTTTGCGTCACTTTTTTTTCCTTGTTTATTTATTTTATTTAAACTCAAGTACTTAACATACTGTGTATCATTAGTTTTAGATATAGAGTTCAGTAATTCGCCAGTGCTCATTATATCACGTGCTCGCCTTATGCCCATCACCCTCTTTTTTTTTTTTATTTTTAAAGATTTTTTTTTTATTTATTTATTTGACAGAGACCAGAAGTGGGCAGAAAGGCAGGCAGGGAGAGAGAGAGAGGGAAGCAGGCTCCTGCGAGCAGAGAGCCTCATGTGGGGCTCG
Organism: Lontra canadensis; assembly: GCF_010015895.1. NCBI lineage: Eukaryota > Metazoa > Chordata > Mammalia > Carnivora > Mustelidae > Lontra > Lontra canadensis. The sequence continues at coordinate 149,634 of NW_022631091.1, forward strand.
ATCCCAGGGCCCTGAGATCACGACCTGAGCCAAAGGCAGAGGCTTTAACCCACTGAGCCACCCAGGCGCCCCGCCCATCACCCTCTTATCCCATCCCCCCCACCCCACCCTCCAGCAACCCTCAGTCTGTTTCCTACAGTTAAGAGTCTCTTGTGGTTTGTCTCCCTCTCTGATTTCATCTTATTTCATTTGCCTCTTTGCCTCACTTTTTATTGAAAAGGAAAACATTTTGCAGAAGCCCCAGGAGACGTCCCATCAATCTGGTTTTAAGACTGTCTGGGATGCCACGTGTCCAGGCTCTTCAGTGAAACGTGGGCTTTGCCCAGAAGAGAATGCCTACAGGAACGCAGCAACCTTACCTGCCTCACACTTCTCTCCCCATTCCCTCTCCCTCTGGGTAGTCACAACGAACCTAGGTGCCCCGGATAGTGACAAGCCCTGAGTTCTACTCTTGGCCAGGGTGTTAACCTGTTCGTGGGGAAGGACAAAAGGCTTTCCATGGTCTCTTTTGTCACCTTGACTTTGATACCTTTACAGAAGCCATTTCCAGTGCACCCTGAAACCAGATGGATTTTCCTCAAGAGGTAACTGTGAGCATCTCTTTCTCAATGAGGAGGACGTTTCTGAGTTAAAATCACGGACTTTTGTACCAGATCAGACAACTCATGTCAAAGTTCTGTCTCTCACTAATTGCACGACCCTGGGCAAGGTATTTAATTTTTTTATGCCTGAATTTCTCATCTTTTAAATGAAGGTAATAAAAGTATTTATCTCCTAGGTATGCTATGAAGAGTAAATTATATAGTACGAAACAGTTTTTGGCCCAGAGCGAGTCTTCAATAGGTATTGCTTTTGTCAGCTACTATTGTTCCTCACTTAATATCCAATTGAATCTACATTTCTTAAGTGACAATTTAAAATCCTGTAGGAGCTGACCCCAATAAAATTTTTTCAAACTTACATTAAAATGGATGATCTTCCCTACTATGCCATGGACTACTTGAGAGAAGGATTCTATTTTCTAAGGCCAGGATTTAGCACGAACATTGGCCAGAGTAGTTTCTCTCTGTTCTTATGTGCTTTCACTCAAGCAAAAGGCCTTGCTCATTATACAGCTTCTGTCTTTTTCTACCTGTGCCTTACTTTTGCTGTTTTCCCGTCTGCAGTGTCTTTTCGCTATATTTCCTCCCTCCCATCCACCTTCCTTCCAGGCTCATCTCAGAAGCCATCTTTCTCTGATCTTTCCCATCTCATGTTTGAAAAATGTCAAGCTTCCAGGAAAACCAAAATAATAGTATAGAGCACTGATATACTCTTCACCTACATGTAGCAACTGTTAATATTTTTGACATCTCCTTTTTTTTTGAGAGATAGATAGATAGATAGATAGATATGGGGGAGGGGCAGAGGGAGAGGGAGAGAAAGAATCTCAAGCAGGCTCCATATCCAGCTCAGAGTCCGACACGAGGTTCAATTTTACAGCCCTGAGATCAGGGTGTGAGCTGAAACCAAGAGTCAGGTGCTCAGCTGACTGAGCTATCTAGGGACCCTGACATCTGTTTTCTCTCTTTACATGTATCCTTTCTTTTTGGAACCACTTGAAAGTTGCTGACATCATGATACTTTATGTTCAGCAAGTATCACGGAAGAACAAGGACGTTCACCTCCAAAATGACAATATCATTATCTCCACCCCCTGAAATTTAACATTGATTTGATAATACTATTTACTATTCAGTTTTTACCCTTGGGACAACATTACTTCGTTTATTGTTGCAGGGATCAAGAAATACCCAATAGACATGACAGTGTGACTTGAGGGTCTTTTAGTAGAATTTTGCTCAATAGAAATGACAGTGTGACTTGAGGGTCTTTTAGTAGAATTTTGCTCTCCCCGGATACAAAAAAGTTTCTGGAATTTTGCTGCACACACCTGCCTGAGTTTCAGAGAGATATCTGAGCACCATCAGTTTGATAGCTTCTGGTTTGTGTCCCAAAGAGGCACCCACACTCATTTACCTGCAGCTACTATTATTTTAGACACCAAGCAGGGATATCCGCAGCAGCAACATACGTATGTCTGTAGTCTGTCACTTGAACTTGTATTTCCAAAACCAGATCAAGTGTCAGGCGCAAAAAGATTGAGCCTTTACGTGGGTGTAGTGGTTGGAACACCTGGATTCCAGGCTTGAATCTGTCCTATAAGCTGCGAGGTGTATTTGAGTTCTAGGACTGCGGTGACAATTTTTAAAAAAAGCAAAACTCAGCTGATGAATTTTGAAAGATATCATTAGCTTTAGTCAACAATTCATGAATTGGGAAGCCTCTATTTTAGTGATAGAAAGGAACTCTGAGTTGCTGTACAAAATGGAAGACTCTTACAGACAGAAGGTGGCGGGAGCTGTTACAGTAGCACAGGGGGAGTTAACGAGAAGCAAGTCACACTAGAAAAAAGTAGATTGGTTATGGAGAGGTCACTTTCCTTCAGGAGATGGCGGGTGGTCAGTCAAGCAGATGACCTTGCCAAGGCTGACCAGCTGATTCCTGATTGACTGGTTTAAGATTCCCTTTCTGGGAGAGGTTGAAATTATAATTAAGTTATGTCTCAGTCCCATGTCATGGAGCTTAGCATAAGTGATTCCATTTTGGAATTGTTTCTGTCTTGTTTCTTGTTTCTAACACACAGTACCACAAACTGAACCAACAGGAATGTGCTGTTTCACAGTTCTGCCAGCTGGAAGTCCAAAATCAAGGTGTCCACAGGGCCTGCTCTCTCCGAAGGTGCTAGGGGATGACTCTTTCCTTGCCTTTCTCCCAGCTTCTGATGTTGCCTCCCATTCCTGGTGTCTTTCACTTGTAGATGCTTCACTCCTCCATCCTTATGTGTCTGTCTCCCCCTGTGTGTCTCTGTGTCTCTACTCCACTTCTTATGAGGACACCAGTCTGAGAAGATTGGATTGAGCCCACCCAACTATCTATATCTACAAGGATTATATTTTTAAATAAGGTCACATTCTGGAGTGATGGCAGTTAAGACTTCAACATATGCTTTCAGGGCACATAATTCAACCCATAACATGGGGTCTTGAGCTACCATCTTGGAGTTTGTATTTTCTAAAAGGTTTGTTGCAAAATTTAAGCAAAATACAGGAGAGTTATGCCTATGCCATTTGACGTTAGAGTTTCTGATACACAGTTTATATTCAAGTTTTTCCAATTACCCCAAATGTCCCTCATGTCTTCCTTTTTTGGGGTCCAGTCTCCAACTAAGGGTCACACATTGCATTTTGTTGTCTTGCCTTTTTAGTCTCCTTTAAGTCAGGACAGTGATCCTCAAACCTTTGTGTATGTGAAAATCTGCTGGAGAGCTTATTAAAACAATTTTCTGGGGCTCATCACTGAAGATTTTGAGTCAATGGGTCAGAGTGGGACCCATGGATTGGCATTTCTAACAAAGGAAAGCTGTGTCAAAGCTGCTGGCCCAAGGACCACACTTTTGTGAACCACTGATCCAGAACAGGGATTTGAAAACTTTTTCTGTAGAAGGCCAGGTGGTAGAATAGGTTTTGTGGGCTCTGTTGCAAACACTCACTACAATTATAGGAAGAACAGCCACAGACAATACATAAACAAATGGGTATGGCTATATTCCGATAAAACTTTATTTACAAAGGAGCTCTCTAGCCAGATTTGGTCCTCAGTGTGTTGTTCATATCCCCAACTTGGGAGAGTACTTCTGCTTTTTTGGAGGGGGGTGCCTTACAGACCATTGACATCTTAAAAAAAAAAAGTTTTATTTATTCATTTATTTGTTTGTTTGCTTGTTTATAGCATGAGCAGAGGGAGGGGCAGAGAGAGAGGAAGAGGGACAATCTCAAGCAGATTCCACAGGGAGAACAGAGCCCAATTCTGGGCTCGATCCCATGACCCTGAGATCATGACCTGAACTGAAACCAAAAATCGGATGCTCGATTGAGGACCCAGGTGCCCTGAGCATTGACATTTTTTTTTAAATTGTGTATTCAGTTTTCTTGTAGAATGCTCCACAATATGGGTTTAATTGTTTTATTCTGATTAGATTTAAATTAAACATCTTGATAAGAATATCATGTAAGTGATATTGTGTACTGTAGGGGAAAATTATGGGAGACTTTGAAACAGACCAAAAATAATATCGAGCAACCTCAGTGGAAGACTAGGCACCATCTAATGGCCCCTGCTGGGGTATCTGATTCTATGGGGCTTTGTGCCTTTCATTGCCTTTGAGCTATTTTAAAACTTGAGAGATTGTTGAATACTGTTGATAATATCTATGATTCTTGTCTTTAGAAATGCAAATTGTGTCCATTGAATATGCAATTGATTTTTGACTTATAGATATTGACCAATCCTTCATCTATTGGGCAACTTCAGCGTTCCTGACTGCTTATAAGTGTGTTGGACTCTCTCTTTGGATTCCCCTTTGAGCCAGTTGTAACATGCTACTGATTCTCATGTTAATTAATGAGTTAAATAATATCTTTAATACATGTTCATTTTACATCTGCATCTGAGTCATAATTATGCTCTTTTCAACATTACCTTTAGCAGTACTTTTCATTACATCACTTTAGGAGGCAGAAAACATTATTTTTTCCAAATGTTGGTGATAGTAATCCTAATCACTTGATTAAGGTGTTTCTAGCAGATCTTTCCCGTGTGAAGATATATTTCTCCTTTACTAGGGAAATACACTTTGAGGGTGATACTTTGAGACAAAATGAATATTCTCTAGCTGTAACAGCTTTTTACCTGATGGTTTTAGTATCCCTTGAAGATCTTTGCCTGTATCAATTATAATAGAGGAGTTGCAAAATATGAACCCTTTCTAGATGCCCACAGTTGGACATCTGAGCTCTCCCCCTGAGCCACTACAGTGCTTTCTCTTCTTGGGTTATATTACTCTTTCAATAGCATGGTGACTAAGCCAGACTCTGGCACTGTCTGACTTGGCTCAAACCCAGGCTTCTTACTAGCTGCATGACTGGCAAGTTATTTAATCTCTCTCCTCAGTTTCCTTATCTGTGAAATAGGTGCAATAAAGGTACTTTTTTTTTTTAATAAGGTCGTGTTAGGATTAAATGAGCTAAATGAAAGCACCAGAATGCTACTTTGCACACCATTACCCGCTCAAGAAATGTTAGCCTCTATTGGGTCATGATTACGTGTACGTATTTGCATCCCAGCTTTGCCACATCTTAAAGTGCTTTTGGATCAGTCACTTAACGTCTCTGAGTGTGTTCCTCATTTATAACAAGGGTCCAATCTCGTGGTTTCCAGATTCATGCTTAAGTGCTAGCCAGTAGGGTTTGGCACGGAAAAACATTAAAGAAAAGATGAGCTGGCACCGCTGGGGTTAGTCTGTATCTTTTTATTTGCTCTTAGAGAAGGTAAATTTTTTTGAGCTCAACACTTCAGATTTCTTTTTACTTTCACACAGTGCGTAGCTCAGAGCCGTTCACAAAGTGTGGGTTCAACAGAGTATTTGAATAGAGGAATTAAGGAAGCCCGAAGCCCTGCTGGGTGGCACTCACTTCGCAGTCACGCCTTTGCCTCCTTCATACTCCCCGGCCCCGTATTCGTCCTGCCTCCCTAACGTGGGAAGCCCAGACTTGGGAAATACTCCCAGGGAAGGTTGTGAGAGGTTGTGCTGGGCGAACGCGGGACCCCCGTGCAGGGCTCCAGCGCTGACTCCGCAGAGCAGGGAAAGTGAGTTCCCACTCCTCAAGGCTCCGAGGCGACGCCGCTGCGTGATGGCACTCACGGCTCGGCACCAAGTCGGACCCCCTTATTCTCCCTCCCCGGCGGTGGGTCCGGGTTGAGGTACGGTAACTCGAAGTTGGGACGCTCCCACACCGCGACGCAAAGCGTGCGCAGGAAGAAAGCGAGGCCGGGGTCGGTCCCCGCCGACAGCAGCCGCGGGGACTCAGGCCCGGGCCACGCACCTGCGCCCCGCTCCCCGCCGCGCCGCTTCCTGGCCCGCGCGTGCCGCGCTCACGTGACCGGGCCTGGGCGGAGCCTGGGCGGGCGGGGATCACCTGAACAAGGGAGTCATGTGAGCGGGGCGGGGGAGGGGGCGGGGCCAAGCGCGATCACGTGACGCTGTTCCGGGGCCGCTGCTGCTGCTGCTGCTGCTGCTGCTGCCGCCGCCGCCGCCGCCGCCGCCGTCGCCGCCGCCGAGCCCAGTCGAGCCGCGCGCCCCTCGGGCTCCTGCACCGCTCCCGCTCCTCTCGTGCCCCTCGCCACCTCTTCGCCTCCAGCTCAGCCTCCGCCCTGGCTGCACGACCATGTCCCGGCCGCGGCCCCCGGCAGCCGCGCGCCGCTAGCCCCGCGCTCGCCGCGCAGTCCGGGCCGGGCGCGATGGGGGCCGCCGTCGGCCGGGGCGCCCACCTAGGGCCCGCGCCCGCCGGCCGCCCGCTGCGCTCCCTCCTGCTGCTGCAGCTCCTGCTGCTCGTCTGGGCCCCGGGATCCGCGCTGGCCCAGGGCGCCGAGTTCCCCGAGCTGTGCAGGTGGGTGGCCCGCCGGGGCGCAGGCTTTGCTCGCGGTGCCCGGGGCGCGCAGCTGGGCTGGGTGGGGGGCGGGGGCGCTCTGGGGAGAGGCTGGGCTTCCCGAGTCGCCTTTTTTCTGGGTTTGGGTTCCCCTGGCCCCGAGGGAAAGTTGCCCGCATAGTGGCGAGGGATGAGAGACCGAGGGGTCGTGCGCGCGCGGGCGGGGGGCGCGGGGTACTGGCCGTCCTGGCGCTGGCCCGGGGGGCCGCTGCCTAGCCACTTGTGGCTGTCACTAAGTCCGGGGCGTCTTTGTGTGTGAGCAGCCGGCCGCCCGGACCCAGCCGGGTGTCACACTGCGGGCGCCCTCCGCCCAGCTCTTGCCCTCTCACAGCGGAGCGCCTGCGAAAGTTGGAGGACGCAGGAACTACAGCTTCGCTTTGTTCCCACTCCACGTTTTCCTCAAAGTTCACCAGCTGGTCTTTGGAGAGGGCCCTTAGTGTGGAAGGATACCGCACGAATGGCCTTAGAGTTGGAGGGGGGGGTGGTTTCATTTGCTAATTGATTTCCTCCATGTAGGTTTTTCCTTTTCTCATTAAAGTAGCTTTTCTGCAGAAGGTGACTGACTTTTTTTTTTTTTTTTTTTTTGGATCAAGGGACTGGAGGGTGGTCATCCTGTATTGGCTTTCAAGACTTTACCCTTCACATCTCCGAGCCTAACTTCCTGTCTAGTTGCTCACATGATGTCATTGTCTCCAGGGTGGATTATTCTAGTGGAGCCTTTTGCTCTGGGAATCATGATTGTATAATCGCCAGTCCCATCGAGGGCTGGTAGTGTCCTATGCGGGCGAGGATGGGAGTCCCGGGGCTGGGGAACTGCCAGTTAGGAGAATTTTCTGACCAACCTTTTGTGGACTATTTAGGATGATGGAGAAACCAACTTTTATTTATTTATTTATTTTTAAACTTTGGTGGAAGGAAGCAGGGCGAAGAGTTTGGAAAGACCAGTGAACTGGTGCTTCCAAGTTATATCTCAGAATGAAGTTGAGCCTGCTTTGAGCTGAACTTTGAGTTTGTGGTGGGGTTTAAGGGATTCTTAGTTTTCCCTTGTATCAGACATGGTCTAATTTGTACCCCTGAGTTTAGAACTCGCAGATAACACTGTTCTATGGAGAGTGAGACTGAGCTCACAAAAGAAATTCTTTGCAAGGTCCACGTTCTTTATTTCTTTTCCCTTTTTGGGGAGAGGGGAGGAAGGCAGACTGGAGTGTTTACTGCACATTAGTTAATAGGTTAGTTGGCTGCTCTAAGATACATATTACACAGTAATGAGCGTGGTACACGGAAAAGGGGGTCGACTTCTGTCAGGTCAAGCTGCAGCTAACATTTAAAGGAGGAGGTTTTGGAATAATGGCTGCTGCGACCAGTCCTGTTGGGAAGAAAGTAACTGGGCTAGTGGTCTTGAAGTCTTGGTCCTGTTAGCAAATTGGAATTTATTTTTTAATAGTTAAGGTTAAAGTTGGTTTTGGTTGCAGAAACATGTAAGTGGCTGATAGAGGGTTGGGGGGTGCCTTAGTTTCACCGAAAGTGAGTCCTCAAAGCGACTTGAATTTGAATCTGCATTTGTTAACCTCCTTTTCGAGTGGAACATGGCTTCTGGGTCCAGTAGGAAATGGCCTTTGTATCTTCAACTTTGCAAATGCTAGAGAGTGTTCCAGGGTGATATGCATTGTTAGTGGGACAAATGTGTCCTCTGCGGTCTTAGAATATCTTTAAAGTTGGAGTGTTTGCTTTTTCTTCCAGATTTCCTTAGGACAGCAAATCTCCCCATCCATTCAGGGGTGGGCTTGGACACATTTCTTTTCCGTGTCTGTTACTGCTCTGCGGTTTTGTGTTGAGACTTCTCCAGAGCTGTGCATAATCTCAATTTTAAACTTAATATGCCGCCAAATGAAATTCTTCCTATTTTTTCCTGTTTTAAGTGAATACCTTGGCTTAAATGCTTGTTAAGACATTTTTTTGGGGGGGAGTATAAAAAATCTGTGTGTACTTTTATGAGATAACGCTGGCTAAAATTCCTTAACTCTAGCTTATATTTGGAGAACAGGAATGCAAGCTGATAATTTTTTAAATCCAGTATGAAAAGTTCTACTTAGTATCACTAAAGCGGGTTGTGTTAAGCTGTCTTTTTATTCTGTCTCTGGGAGTCCATTTGTCTGAAATGTGAATGACCCACCCAGATCCCCCCCAGAAGTATGAAAAGCAGACTGTACAAGTGTTACTTTTTGTGTAGCTTCGTCAAACGGCAGCAGGCCCCAGGTAGACATCGCAGTAGACACAAGGATCACATCCCAAATATTTGTAAATTGCTTGTTTGTAACACAGAACATACTTTTTTCCACCGAAAATTCTCTTGTTCGTTGTGGTTTGGCATCTAGGGCAGTCACCAGAAACCCGTCATCCATGCCACAGTTTGTAGTGCCCAGACACTGTACAGCTTTAACTAGCGCCCTGCTAGTAAATTGTCATTGTCTGTCAATAAAAGAGTTGGGTCCCAGGAAGCAACTTCTCTCTTACCCAGTTCTCTAGAACCAAAAAGGATACTTGTCATCTGCGATCCCTTAGAATCGCAGGGAGGGAAGAGGAGGGAAGTTGAATAGGCTTCAGGGCTGCCAGCAGGTCACCTGGCGAGGCCCCTGGGTGAGGGCAAAGCTGAGGGCCAGCTGTGGGCCTGCTGTCTTCTGGGGTAAGGAGGTGGCAGGGGTGTGGTTCCTGGTGCAGTTAGTTACTGGGAGGGGTGAGGGAAACAGTGGAGAACTATTGGAGCAGCATTTGTGCTCATGGAGGAGAGAACAGGTCTCTGTGGGTTGTGCATTGAAAAGCAGGGGCAAGAAAGGCAATTTTCCCAAAGGCATGGGCCTCTACTGAGTGCTTCACATGCCGCTTCTTAGAGCGCCTTAGTTGAATGTTTTCTAAGACTCGAGATGATTGCTGTGCCAGGTGAGCCCTGAGCTGGAGAAAAAAGTTGGTGGATTCTTCATCACTCAGCTGTTTTGGGAGGTGGTGTGCTAGTGGAAAGAACGTGTTTCCTGAGGCCAGTGTGACTGGCTGTGGGTCTGGCATGGACAGAGGTCCCGGGGAAGGAGGAGTGTTAGTGCTGCTGAGGAATGTCTGGAGGTCAGTGGGGCTGGAACAGTGAAAGCAAGTGGTGGGAGGGCAGAAGCCAGGCCATGCAAAGTCATCATCAAGTCACCAAAAGTGACCAACATGCTCTCTGCTCGTCTGTAGCCTTACTCATCACTGTGTGACTTACACTTTGGAAACTACCATTTTACAACATATATGGTAGATGAGTTTCCATTTTGTTTAGGTGTTAACATCCTAAGGGGTCCTAACAGTTTACACTAGTTATAAAATAATGCATTGGGCTGCTTGATTTAAGTAAAGTACTTTATAATTTATTCAGAACAAGTTTCCCCCCAGTTGTTTGGGTACAAATGCTGGAAAGTTTTTATTATATTGAGAACAAGAGAATAATGAAGCCAGCTGGGAGTTGAGGTTGGTTTGGTTGCTGTCTCTAAGGAGATTTTTTTTTTCCTGCAATTTTTCTGAAGGAACAATGCTTATATGCTTAATTTGGGCCACATGTTAAACCTGGACCACATCCATTTGTGTGTGCAATTTCTTGCAACAATAAGTGTGTGTAGAAGCCCAAGGTTGTTAATTATGGGTACATTAGATCTCATGCATTAATTTTTAGAACAGCATCCTGACGAATTCCTAGGAAACGAATTCTTGGAGGGATTTCACATCTTTTATCAGTGTTTCGTAGAAGGAGTTTTGAAAGATGGGGTTGAGAAAAATAATTCATATGTTCTCGTCTTTATTTTGACCTCAGCATGTAAAACTGTATCGTGCTGGTCAGAGGATTCATTAGGGTCTCAGAATGGGGACTTAGTGGCAGAAAGTAGCTCATTACTTTGGAGGTAACATTCTTTTTCTTTTTTTCTCCCCCCCCCCCCACCACCCCAGTTGTGGGGATCTATCTCTTGGTAATACCCTCATTGGTCATTGACGGTGTATGAGAAGGTGGAAGTGGCTGAGATTGGGTATACCTATGGGTCCTTTGTGTCTTCCTCATAGCTGACTCGTGACCATTGAGGGACAGAAGCCTGAAATTATACCGATAGTGTCTCCTCATCTTTAATCCTGGCAGGGTGACATAGGATTCATTTATGCCTCAATAATTTCTTAAGCAGAGGGACAGTTGGGTGGGGCCAGAGCTGAAATTGGAGCCACCACGAATGGAATGGCATGGTGTTGAAATCCCAGAAGACTGTGCTGGCCACGATTGCCCTCCCTAGGGAGACAGCAACCATGCACACCCTTCTCCAGTTATTTTTGTTAGTTTTAAATAATGTCATTTTAGTTTTGATTTTCTCTTTGATCTAAAAATAGTCTAGGTGTTAAACTAGCTTTTGGCTGTTATAAATAAAAAGCTGTTGAGTATTTGCACACAAGATTTTGCATAGACTTTCCTTTTTTTCTTAAGTAGATATGTGGGAGTGTCTGACTATTCGTTTTGCATTGTCCATTGTCCATTTTGCATTCCCACCAGCGTTATATGAGAGTTTCAGTTCTCTGTCCTTGTCAACACTTGGTCTTATCAGTCTTTTTAATTTTAGCCATTCTAGTGGGTTTGTAGTGGTATCTCAGTGTGGTCTTAATTTTCATATTCCTGACTCATGATGTTGACTATCTTTTCATGTGTTTATTGACCATTTGGACAGCCTTCAGTAATGCCTATTAAAACCAGTCTTTTGTCACCCGCCTCCCCAATTCTTTTGGGGAGGGATCATCTTAACAAGTTTTAAGAGCTCTGTATGTGTTCTGAGTACAAGTCCTTTATGTCTGTGTAATGTGTACTGTGAATATTTTTTCCCGGTCTTTGGCTTGCCTTTTCATTTTTAAAATATGTACTTTGATCAACAGATACTTTTAAATTTTGACAAAATTCTATCTTTTTTTTTAATGGTTTGTGTTTTTTGTAACTTAAGAAATCTTTACTTATGCTAAGGTTTCTCAGTCTCAGTCCTAATGACATTTAGGATGGGTAATTCTTTGTTGTGGGGGCTGTCTTGTGTATGGAAGATGTTAAATTGCATCCCTGTCCTCCACGCAGTAGATGTCAGGAGGTAACCCCCTGCTCCTACCCCAGTTGTGACCAACAAAAATGTCTTCAGATGTTTTAAATGGCCCTCGGTGGGCAAAATTACCTCCAGTTGAGAACCATCGGTCGACTCAAAGGCCAAACAGATTTTTTCTTATGGTTTTCTAGAAGTTTTATAGTTTTAACTTTTATGTTTAGTCCTATGTTCAAGTTTTTTGGATTAATTTTTGTGTATGATATGAGGTGAGGCTGAAAATTTATTTTTTCATGAATATATCTAGTTCTGTTTACTAACATTTTATGTAGGATGATTAAAGCTGTTTTTAAGTGAGACTGGACGGTAATTTTCTTTTCCATGCTGTTCTTGGCTGGGCTTAGCATCAAGAATATATTTGCTTTGTGGAAAAAGCTAGTTAGTTTTTAGTATTTTATATGCTGTGGGAAAGTTTTTGTGTAAGATGGGTGTTTTCTCTTTCTTAACTGTTGGTAGAACTCACCAGTAAAACTATCTGGGCCTGGTGTCTTTGAGAAGGTAGAGTACCATGGAGGAGGAGTTTTGCTTATGCTTTCAGTTTTACCTTCTTTATGTATCTAGTCAGATTTTCTAGTTTTTCTTAAGCCACTTTACCAAAAGTCTGTATTTCCTAGAAAATTGTCATTTTAATTTTGCATTCATTTATAAATGTACAGCATGCTACTCTTATATTTTTGAAAATACTCTTTGTCTCTCTAGGTGAATTTTAAAAACTTCTGATGTCTGTGCATTTTTGTCTTCATATTTAGTAAAGATTTGTCTACCTCTTTTGTTTATCAGCTCTGTTACTGTGTATTTTCAATTTTATTAATTTCTGCTTTCTCTTAATAACATTTGAAAAGCTTAGATCTTTTAAGTCCTTTTACATAATATTAGATGAATTTAAAGCTATATGTTTCTTTGTTCCAAGGACTGTATCACTCAGAGCTTTGTTACATGTTTGTTAACCTTTAAATTCTAAATAGTTTCTTTCAGGAATCCAGAAGTTCTAACTGTTTCAACTTCCTGAACCCATTGGTTGTTTAGAATCATTTTTCTCTAGGTGAATGGATAATTCCTGCCCCCCCCCCCCCCCACCATTGTGGCTAGTGAATGGGATGGAATTTATTGACATTGCCCTTGTGGCTTAGCACCTAGTCAAGTGGAGAGTGTTCTGTGTGTTTGGAAAAACTGTTCTCCGTTTGGGGAAAAGTTTTCTGTAATTATGCTGTTCAGCTTTTCTTTATTGTAACTAATTCTTTGTCCTGCTTGACTTGTCTTTAATACTTTGTATCTGGCTGCTACCTAGAGTTCCAGGAGAAAGTCTTGTCTCCCCTCTCCCAGCTTTAGCTATTTTGTTGCTCGTAAGCTCTAAAACTTTTCTCTTGCTTTTAAAAAAGTTTATTTCAACAACTTGATGTATAGTCACAGCTGCCTGTGAATCTATCTTTTTGGCTGCCACAGTTTTCATCGTTCCTAGGAAGATAGGTTGTAAAGTTCTGCTCCGATTGCTCCATTAATTCTCTTTCCTTGGGCTTGTTTTCTTTTGTTGGTAGTTTGTCCTCGTTTTCATGGCGTTGGTGCCCTTTTGATGACTGGTGATTCTTGATTGTGGTCTTGGCGGTGAGTCTCCTTTTGGACATTTGTTGCCTGTCCTGGTGCAGCTGTGCAGGGTACGGCTGGAAGCAGTTGTTGGATCTTGGCTCTAAATGGTTTCAGAGGAGTTTGGGGGATGGGCGAGGTGGGCCTCTGGCTGATGCATCGTGGTGTCCGCTCTTCAAATCTCGGGACTTTTCTGCCCTCGCAGGTATCACCCCCAGCCTGCGCCTGCCAGGAGATAGCTGATAAAGCCGTGTTGATTGCAGTTGGCCAAGTGCAGTGTGTCCTGCTTGCAGCCGGAGACTCGAGAGCTGGAGTATTGAGCTGACTCTGGCAGATCTCCTCTCTCTGGGTCTCAGTTCCGTCCATGGGAGAGGGCAGTGGCTGTCTTGGGTTTGAATTTGGACCCCTCCCTTTATTAGTTGCTAGGATTCAGGCCAGTTACAGGTCCTTTCAGGCCTTAATTTCCTTTTGTGTCAAACCAGGGTGCTAGTCAAGTTTTTAGGGTTGGTTTGAGGGTTCAAATGCATGTCAGTGCCTTTCCCAGCCTCAGTGTTCGCAAATGGCGGTGGCGGTGATGATTACTTTCTGTCTGTGAGCTGGAGTTGCTGCATTTATCTTCGTGGTATTTTTAGCCTGTTACCCTGCACCCCCGGGGTTCTCTGTTAGTGCCTTGGGGTTTCTGCCTCAACCAGAGAGCATTGCTTCTTTAGCCGTTTTCTACATTGGCACCCCCCCCCCCGAAAGACTCCTTTTGAGAAAGAAATGTTTCCATCGTCTGAAAAAGTTTAGAAACCACTGGACCGTGTGATTCTCGGGGTCCATTTTGCATCCAGAATTCTGCGGTTCAGAGGTACGCATCCTTCAGGATTCCTTCAGTTGTGAGCTGCAGAAAGCCCCACTCGAATTCCCTTAAACAAGGAGGAGCTTCATGATGGGAGGTGTAGGCTTTGGGCAGATGCCAGATGCCATATGTCAGGCCGGCCCTGGGCCCCTTCCTGCAGTTTTCTTGGCTTGTCTTCCTTCCTGGGGTGGCTGTAGCAGTTCCACTGTCCAGGGGAAGAGAGAGAGCCTCCTTGTTCATCTCCTGTCCGGGCTAAGAAGCCCCAGCTGACTTTTGTGTGGGTGTCAGTGGTCAGCAGGGGCCCCTTCTTAGCTCTCCGTGGGCTTCCCTGGATGGAGGGGGATGGGTGCTGGATTCCGGCATGGGAAGGCAGGCCAGGGGTGGGGGGTGGACGTGCAAGCTCTTCTCAGCTCTGCCGGGCTGCTCAGCTGCAACAGCTGCTGCTGGAGAGGATTTTGAGGCGCCCGAAGCCGTGTCATCTGCCTATTTTGGTCTCTGCGTTAGCCAGGGCGGGGGACAGGTCGGCGCGCACCCTTCCCAGCAGTGGAGGTGGGGGGGTGCCGGTTGCTCCAGTTCCTTTGAGCATGAAACTTGCCCTTCAGAGCAGCCGGAGACCTTCCGGGGGGATTCTTCTGTGAGCTTCTGTGTGCTCTGAGATCCGCTGGGGCAACTGCCCTTCGCCTAACATCCGGAGGGCAGCTTCCTTGGGTGGAGAGAGCAGATCCTGACGAGTATTACGGTGCCCAGGCGGCGAGGAGCGTTGTAGGAATTAGAGAGATCGTGAAGGTGTTACTCAGTTTTGCTTTCAGGTAGGGAGGCAAAGATTGTGGGATGTGCGAACGGAGGAAAGTGGCCTTTGAAATCTGGTTGCCCGTGCGCAGCCTGGGAGGGAAGTTTAGGAGCCGTCTTTTCAGTCGGAGCCTTTGGGCTCGAGTGTGCAGATACTCCTCAGGGCCCGCTCAGGAGGATGCACCGGTGGATTTTGTGTGTAAAATTCACTTGTTGCCATCTCTGGGTTCTCACCACCCTGAAGGTGAGTTACACATTGTGAAATGATGTGTTGTACTGAAAACAAAAAACTCCCCCGACGCTCCCTGGTCTCTGCCCCTGGTCTGAAAATAGAAAGCCAAACCACCAGAGTGGAAGTGCTAAGAAGTGGATTCCTAGAAGTGACAAGGGCGCATCTCCACTGAGTCACCCTCTCCTTGTTCCTTGGAGCGCCTTGGCCTGCTGCGTGCTGTACACGTGTTCCTCACCACAAACAAAGTGATAAGCCAACGTGGTTCTCTCTTCCGTCTTTGTAGAGTTGGCCTTTGGTTGACATTTTGGTGGGAAGGGCTGCGGGCGGGGCCCCTTCATAAGGAAGCGTGCACTCCTCCAGGGCCTTTCTGTAAGATGACGTACAAGCAGAGACCACGAAGGCAGTGCCTCATACTAGGGACCGTGTGTCAGGTGCTCTGGCGAGGAGCACGCTGATGTGGCTAGGACATGACACAGGGGCCGCAGTGGCGTCTGAGGGTAAAGGAGGAGAGGGCTGGAGGGGAGGTGGAGAAGTAGCTGGGGGCCAGGTCCCATAGGCCATTGTAGTGACTCTGGCTTTTATTCCAAGGGTGGTGGGAGCCCTGGGAGAATTTTGAGCAGAGGAGTGACATAGGGTGGGTGTGGCCAAAGGAGAATGCTGGCACTTTTGATAGACTGGGTAGGCAGTTACAGGTGCAGGTAGACTGGTAGATTTGATGGAAATGAGGACGTTTCTGTTTTAATTTCCATAGTGAACCAAGAAGCAGGCTGTCTGCTGAGGGTGGCAGTTTAGCAAATGGCCGCCTTTTCTCTTCAGGTCCCGTTCGGTTGGTGACGCTTCTCCTGTGGCCGTGTGGTGGAGGCGCATGTGCTCTGAGGCAGGACGGGCCTCTTTCAAGTGTGGGCTTCGTCACTTTCTCAGCTCCTGACAGGAGGCAAGGCCCTGCACCTCCGAGGGTCGTCATTCTGGGTCTGAAGGGGGGACAGCACCTGCCCGGAGAGGCTGGGTGAAGTCGAGGAGCCGTGTTTGTAGATCATTCAGCAAAAGCGTGGGGCACAGAGTTACCCCACAGATGTTTCCTGTGTTCTTCAGAAAAGCTCTTGAGGGTGAGGTGAGATAATGCTGTTCTTTTGAGAGGAACTCATGACGGTGACTCCTGGCCTGGCACTAAAGCGGTGCCCGGTGCGTGTGTTTCCTTTTCCCCGGGGGCTGTTGGGTTCTTCCAAGCTGCAGGGGCCAGTCTGACATTTGAACCCAGCATCTTCAGAGCAGAGACGTTTCTTCTGTGTCAGCCACGCCGGCCTGGTGAAGACCGGCTCCCGATAGCGGCCTCATCCGTGTCGCAGCTGAGTGGACTGCCCAGTGGCTGGGAGCGCAGACCTCCCTGGTGCTTTGCTCTCTGAAGGAATGGCACTGGGGCTGGGCGGGTTTTCTGGGACACTGGTGACAGCTTACGAGGGGACGGAGCATTATGGTTTGAATCCTGTGCCGTGGGCTGGTGGGTTGGCTCTAAAAGCGGTTGAATTCAGGCATCCGTATAATTAAGGAGGTTTAGCCTGTAATCCAACTTTTCTTTATGCATATGAGGAACACAGTCCGCGAACATCCAGGTAATTACTCTGATTTTTAAAAAATCTTCACAGAGGGTTTAGAGTTGAAATACAGGCCCGCATCCTAATAGCGGACCTGACCCGAGTTAAAAGGCCACGGCGTGGCGCAGGCAGGATGGCGGTCCTTTTTGAGAGGTTTGTGTTGTGGAGGGGGCCTTTGCCAGTGGACTGAGAATTCCACACCTCGTACTGCGCTGGAACCTCCTTAGGAAGGGTATGTGCCGTCCATTTTCTCCTGCTCCTCTGCCAGAGTTTCAGATTCGTCAGGCCTCTGTTCTGGTGGCAGCTGGTGGCTACGTGGCCCAGGCGTGGGTGGGCCCAAAGTGGCTGTCTTGTCCTGAGAGAGCCCAGGAGGCAGCGGATGTTTGCGTGTGTGTGTGTGTGTGTGTGTCCTTAGGGCCCCCCCCCCCCCCCCCCCCCCCCCAGTCTCTGTCTCGAGCTCTCCCAGCTCTGTGGAGATGGCCCAAGATAAGGGACTGCCCCCTCCACTTCCTGGCCAGTGTTACGTGACATTCCTTTAGGAGACTCTAAGCCAATGTACCTTTCTTTGTAAACTCCATTTTGAAGCAGCCTGAAGCCTTCTATCGATCAGATGAAAGCCTTAAATCCTAGTCCCTCAAAAGTTCAACGTTCCTGGTCATGCTTTCCCTCACAGTGACTTTGTGCAGCAGCTGAGTTTCATAGATGAGGGAGTCGGGGCTCGGGAGATTAAGTGTGTCCCACACAGCTGGTCAGGGTGGGGCGGGAGTTGGAGCCATGTCTGTGGGCTCCTGCCACTTGCCATGGCACCTTTCCGAGTGAGGCTCACCTCCCTCTCTATTTCACACGACCTCTGTTAGTCACTCATGGTGCTGGTTTTAAAACTTTGCTGGGCCACCTCCTCACCCATCCCCTAGCGCCCTGGGCTCTGGTGCTGCTTTAGAGCCTTTCTTCCAGCTGGATCCCTCTCTAGCCAACTGGCTTCTTGCTCCCCGACCCGGTGTAGCCACCCGGGAAAACCAAAGACTAATGTCTGGCACTTTCTTGCCTTTTTTTTTTTTTTTTCTTTTTTTCTTTTTTTTTGTTCAGGCCCCATATCTATATCCACAGCTTTGTGGGTTTTTTAGAATAGGAAGTGAAGTACTTCCTATATAAGCTTTTGCCATGCTGTGTCAAACTCATGTGTCCCCTGGCCTTGAGACCAGGATGCCAAATCAGATTCTTCTCTTTTAGTGTCGGCCGCAGAAAGTTGTTGACAACAGTGGTTACATTAAGCTCTTGACATTCTGCTGCAAATGTCCATTTTGGAAATCCTGCCTCTTTCCGCGCCCTCCTTTCCCCCTGTGTCCCCCCTCCCCCCTTCTTAAGTTTAGGAGACTGTTCCAGATTTTTGAAGGTTAGAGAGCTGGATATACGAGCTGAGAAACTATCTGGTAATGATAAGAGGCAGAAGTGAGCCAAACGATTTCCTGAGTATTCCGCAAGAGGACTTGGATGCAGGCCAAAAATTGGAAAATCTTTTTTTGATGTTCAGGTTGGAAAGACTTTTCACTTGTCCCTAAAATTTTAGATTTGCTGCTCACTCTGGATTCAGAAAAACATTCCTCTAGCCGGTTACTGTGCTGTTTGAATTTAGCTGGTGTGTTACCAAGCTTTGTTTTTTTTTTTTTTCTTGAAGAAACCAAATTATAGATTCACACATGCTTATTAATTTTATTACTGATTCCATCATACCTCTGTATGGCTTTATAAACCAATAATTAATTGTAGGCCAGTAATAAAAAGTTTAATAGCTTCATGACCATGACCATAACCCCAAGACTCATGGAGTGCGAGGGAACTGAGGTGTATTTCAGGAGTGTGACTTGGTGGCAGAAAGCGTGAAGAAGCAATTCAGGTTCGTGGGGCTGTTTTGTGTTGGGGGAAAGAACTCAGTCATCTAAGATTTTTTTTTTTCCTCTAAGAGGTTGGGTATATCCTACATTTTATAACGGAATTTTATGTACTCTATTTTAGATGTTAGTGGTTTTAAAAGTGAAAGAAAGCCAAATCCTGTTTTGTAAGATTGCAGTTTTGCAGATACTCAGCGATCACAGAGAGGAAAACCTGAGCAGTGTCCCAGGAAGACACCAGCCTCAAAGAGTTTACACAGTCTGTCCGGTTGTACCTCTCTGGCTTTTTCTTGTGAATTTCCTTTCTTTCGGACGGAAGTATGGGCCTTGTTCAGTGGGCGTGGCCCTGCGTCTCTCCATTAGGCTTTCTGGACTCTGGGCAGTTGTGTCTGGTCATCTGGCTTTGCTGCTTCGTCATGCCCCTGGCTGGGTGTGTTCTTGCCCGGCTTGGTTGTGCATGTGGCCTTTGCTGGACCGTGTTGGGAAAGTCGAAATGCCTTCCTGTCTCCGGCTTGGTTGACAGTATGCTACTTGTGTGCCTCCTTCTCATGGTAATCTGCCAACACCTTTCAGGATATTATGAAATTTAAACCAAATGAGGTTAAAATGGATCCTCTGTGCCACTGAACAGACACGGACCGACTGTGGTCGTCCAAGACACTTTCGGCTGAGGCCGTAGGAGTTGCAGTCGGGGCTGACAGTTTTAAGATTCCTTTAAGGGAATGACTCAGCCTGCGTGCTCACTTTTTATGGTGAAATTAATTGTCCACGTTTAGGGCATATTTCAGGAGCAGAATTCACTTTAAAATCAGAGATGTCTTAAAGACATTTGCCTTGTGTTTGACTTCTGCCCCCGTCCCTGTTCCCCAAGGGATCTAAAGGAGTGATGGTAGGATGTTTCCAAGTTACTGGTGACACTGTTGGACTCTTGGTTGGGGTATCAAAGGGCAGCTCTCTGCTGAGCCGAGTACTCCTTTTGAGGGAGAGTGAGTCACAGATGAGTGTCCCTCTCATTGAAGCCCTCAACCAGCTTGGATCCACCAGGCGGGCGAGGGCAGCTGTGGGAAGGGGGCCGAGGGAAGTGATACTCTTCCTTAGAAGGCACTGGGTAAGGGAAGAGTTTGCAGAAGGCGGCGCCTTTGTTGGTTGGCAGTTCAGAGTATGCAGAAGAGGCAGACGTGGACGGGGTAGAGAGCAGAAGTGTGAAAGTGTGGAGGAGAACTTGAGTTGGGAAAGTTGCGGTCTCTCAGGCAGTGTGGCCCGGGGCAGTCTGCGTCTCGCACAGGTTTGCGGCCTTTCCTCAAGGGCCACCCTCAGGTGCATTCGCTCATGCTGGGCGCCTGCGCAGCACAGGATCTGTCATTTTAGTGGCGTTTATTGTGACAAGATTTAAACTAGAGTTCTGTGGACTATTTTGTCAGTTGCAGTGTTGTAATTGAAACTATTTTCTGGGAAGTTAAAAAAACTTTGAAGAATTGAAAGTAAATGAGGCAGTTCACCTTGGTGGTTAAACACTTCCCTTGGAGCTCAGACGGACCTGGCACATTCCATACCTGCATGACTTGGGGTGAGGGGCTCGATCTTCTGAGCCTGGGAATCTTTGGCTCCCGGGCCAGGGTGCTCAGAACGGTGGAAGAAGGGTGGCTTTGCTGGGAGAGCCGCGTCGTGCTCCATCCTGGCCCATGGCGGCTTTCCTTCCCAGTGCTGGGGGACGGGGGAGGCTGTGACTGCCCTGAGGAGCACACGTTGTGTGTGGGCCGTGTCAGTAGTGCTGGTGTCATAGCTGCGGGTCCAGGGCACTTACTGGGTCTACACGCATGTCTAGAAGTGTCAGGTGTGCACTGAAATGAATTTGGGTTTTTTGAGAGTTGGAGGGGGGCATCGGCTTACTACACTACACGCTGGAAAATGGGGTAGAATGGCACGGACCTTGCTTGCTTTTGCTCATTTTCAAAGCCAAGGTTCTCATACAGGTGGTGCGTCGAGAAAAGCAGTTCTACTGGGAACGGGCTGCCTCCTCTAAGGACGTCGGCCGAATTCCGCAAGGCTGGGACCGTGGGCAGGGCAGCTGGGTGCTTTTCCCATTGACCAACTTCTTCCTCGGCCTTTGTGATTCTCCCTGCTCCACCTCCTTGCGTCCCGTCATTTCCCGTCATTTCCCTCGGAGTGGGTGTGGGGTAGTGTAGAGCCGCAGTGACCTGGAAGACTTGATACGGGTTTGAGTGTTAGAGATTCAAGGAAATGCCCCCGGGCTCTCATCCCTGCCTTGCTGCAGGAGACCTTCACCTAGGAGACACACTTGAGATGCACATGTGTGCACTCTCATGAGTGTGTGTGTGTAGACCACATTTCTACACAGCTTGCAAATATTTTCATCCAGAGTTTAGTGTAGTATAGATTAGAAACATACTATGGTCGTTCCTTCCTGTGATGAAGGACTCTACACCCGGTATTTTGGGTTGGGGTTGTGGGGGGCGTCGAAGGTGCCAGCCCGGAGGGGCTGCCCTGTGGTAAGTGGTTATATCAAGCCCCAGGAGAAAGCCAGTACTCAAATACTTTCATAGCCTCATCACTCCTCACTCCCGAGCCCACTTACCATTTTGATGAATCTTGACAAAGCAGTTATGAAATGCAAAATCAGGAAAGAAAGGAAATCAAACAGAGGAACACTTTTCTTTCTAGGGACACTGATTTCCAGATAATCAAGACAGTATTCCCCATTTTCCTTTTTTTATCTCTTTTTCTGCTCCCTCAATACACACTCTTTACAGCTACCTTGTTTAAATATCAGCTTTGCAAAATCAGCAGTGGATTTCTGTTTTTAAGAAAAGTATAGCATTTTAGATACCGTGCGGATTTCTATAGAGTTGATTCCTAGCAGTCGATTCATCCTAAAATGATACCTTTATGTACCGCTCTCATATACTTAGGATTGCAAAACACTTTCATGCCACTCTTAAGGTTTTCGATTCGTTGTCTAGTATCCCAGAAAAACGTAGTCATTGCTCTTGAATAAGAGGTTAGCATTTTTCTTTAATTAACTGTAATTAATAGAAAAGCTTTACTAATACTTTGCAAATAAAAGCACTGGCTTAAAATTTTAAGGAAAGACCCACAGTGTGTTTGAGTGGCCTTCCTTTTTTAAGAATAAAATCAAACGGTGTGGTTGAATCTGCAACATCCCCCCACCCCCACCCCCCCCATGTAGTGGGCCTTCCCCATCTCCTGGACCTCACCCCCGCTGCTGCTGCTCTCCTGCTCCACCGTGCCCCAGCCACACTGCCCTCTTTTCCATCAGGGTGCTAGTAAGTTCATTCCCTCTGCGGGGCCTAGCAGGGGCTAGTGCAGCTGCTGGAATATTCTTCCCACCATGTCTTCCCCTGAGTTGCTCCTTTTTGTTGTTTGAGTCTCAGGGCAAATACAGTCTCAGAAGACTTTTCAGTCTAAATTGGTCCTTGCCCATTTCCCAGCACTCACAATTTCGTTTTTGCCAGAGCACTTAAACTCAGCATACTAGTATGTGAATTTGTTTACCTGTTTGTTTTCTGTCCCCCCTCACCCACCCCAGTACATACTGGGGGGGGGGGGCAGGGATTTACTGGTCTGCTTTGATCACTGCTGCACCCTTGAGTGCCTTTGCAGGAAGTCCTTAAATATTTGTGAAGCAAATGAATAAAGGTTAGTGAAGGTCAAAGGAAACAGGCCTTTATTGATGACTTTCTCATGCCTGGTGGTACTTGGGGTATTTTCTTTTGCCTTTAGCCTTCCTGCCTTTAGGAGATAACTATAAGGGGTTACTGATAAAGAAGCTGAGTTCAATATGGGTGGTTGCTGGAGGGAAGACGGGTAGGGGGATGGGCAAAATGGGTGAAGGGGAGTGGGAGGTACAGGCTTCCCCATTTCATCCCCTTTCACGGGGATGAAAGGCACAGCGTAGGGAACAGGGTCCGTGGTATTGTAATAGCCTTGCCTGGAGGCAGATGGTAGCTGTACTTGTGACCATAGCATAAGGAATAGAGATTCTGAATCACTGTGTTGCACACTTGAAGCTAAGGTAACATTGTATATCAACTACACTTGAAAAAAAGCGACATTCAGTGGTAACCGCTTACAAGCCTAGCGTCACCTCTAGCGTCACCTCCAGGCCTGCGCTGTGGGAGCACACCGGCCTGTTTTTCAGGTTCCCAGCCACGGCTGTCAGAACCAGGGGAGCGTTGGGCCACTCTGCCCGAGTGCTTCCGTGTGCTTATGTCCCTTTGCTTCTCGGCAGGTAAATTTGATCAGCCCTAGGTTCAGGAGAGTGCTTGGCTCCTTGCCTGTCAGCAACCCCACTTTTGGGGCTCCTTCCTTACTGGACAGGGCTGTCGGGGGAGGGGAAGGCTGCCTCTAGGCAGGGAAAGCCACATTGCCTTGTGTTTTGTGCGGGTCTTTGTCCCGAGGCCCAGGGGAAGGCGGGCTCTGGGAAGAGCACGGCTGCTTCTGTGAGCTGGTGCTTTCTACCATCAAGGCTGTACTGCTCTGGGGAGATGCACTCCCACACCTGAGTGGTCTCAGGGCTTAGCCACCTCTCCCCGAGCCAGCTCCCGAGTAGGCTGAACCAGAGCAACTCCTGTTTAACTTCTCTTCAGCAATGCAGTTGAATTAATACAGTATCTTTGCATTTTGCAAGGAGCTTTTTAGTTACTTTCCTCATTTCCTGTCTTTAGCCTTGCTGAGGAAATGACCCCTATTTTACAAACGGACAAAACATTCTCTCCAGGAAGAGTGGAGAATTGAGAATAATTGTTTTGACAGAACTGACAAACCATTATTTTGTCCCAAGTATGCAGATTGACTCCTGAACAATTAACTTAGTATTTACTTTGCCAGAGGCTTGAATGGAGAGTGAGTTTTAATGCATGTTAAATGCTTGATGGAGTGGATCAAGCTAAAGTAAATTTTGTCTGATTTTGAGTCAGGTAGTTGATTTATTGCACAACTTCTTCTTGTTAGTTTGGATCTGAACTGTAGCCACAAAAGGTGAAACCAGAAGAGAATTGTCTTTCATGCCATAACTAGTTTTTATATAACATAAAGTTAAAAACAGTCCTTTGGCTTTTCAGCATTCTGGTGTGATTGGAAGGGTTACTATCATATATTCAACATAATTCTTGAGCAGTTACTTATGAGAGTTGATATTCTTAAATTGTAGAATATTTAAGTATTTTGATGATGGTCAGTCTTGTGGCAGCTTCAGGGCGGATTGAACCAGAACGAGGTGGTATTTAGTGGTTTGTGCCCTGGCTTCTATTCAGCTTAACATAGTTTGACTTTAGTATTTTTGGCTGATGAAAGTATGTCTTCTAGATTGTGGTAGTCTTGAGTAAAAGTGGCTTTAATGTGAAACTAGGGAGAAGTTTAATTATTGGCAGATCAGTGACAGTGACAAATTGTTTTTCTTCCTTTCTAGTTATACATGGGAAGCTGTTGATACCAAAAATAACATGATTTATAAGATCAGCATCTGTGGAAACGTGGATGTTGCCCACTGTGGGCCATCAAGTGCCATTTGTATGTACGACTTGAAGACAAGCACCTATCATTCTGTGGGTAAGTAGAACTACCCTTAAGTTACTGGATGTATAGGATCCCAATTTTGCAAAAATGACTATAGCTATTGACCCATAAGCTTATATATGCTTATATTATGTAATATACGTTTTCTGTTTTATCATGTGTTAAAAGTAAGAATTTACATGTGTCCAGAGTGAGATCAGATTAGGTTATTTCCATCTAGCACAGTAACAATCATGAAGAGTCATGCACATTTGTATTTATTGATACAGAAGGCTGTTTCCTAGATGGCTCTGCCTTCTCTTGTTTTTCTCAAACCCGGTCTTTACTTTTCTCCCTCCTTCAGGCTCATTTCTTCTAGTGCCCAGCCCCTTCACCCCTTCTGTGTCTGCTTTCCTCTGTGCTTCTTTGAGTCTCAGGCTGTTACTGTTTATGTGCCATCAAAGGTGGTCATTGGTTTTAGGCTTATAGTAAAAATTTACCAGTCCTAAGGACTGCCAGTCCAGGAGACAAAAGTGCAAACTTTCCTTTTTTAGGGCTCATTTCATTTCCCCAAATGCCCTCCTTTTGGGTTAGGATCCCTGTGTCCTGGTGAGGAGGATGGGTTCAGGTTGGCGGACAGTCGCAGCCCTACCGAGTCACATGGAGCAGGAGAGGGGGAGATGACTAACAGAAGAGGCGGAGGGCTGACCTACAGGTGTTTCCCTGGGTTTGGTGGCATGAATGTCTGCGGTGACCTTGGACCAGGGCAGTTTGAACAGTGAGATGTGATGGTGAAGGACAGTCGTGAGGTGAAGACCATGTGTGACTGGGGCCAATGTGGTCGTGGGGAGAGACTACTTGCCAGGTTTTTGGAGTTTGGGAGGGTCAGCTTGCTGTGGTAGCTCTGTTGTTTTGAATGAAAATTCCTGAACACGGCTAAAAAGGCTTTTTAGAAAGCAGTGTTTGGATGGACAAGAGTAAGGTCGTGTGGTCTGCTGGTGGCGGCAGCTTCTGTTGGTTCCTCTCTCTGCCAGCAAG
Organism: Lontra canadensis; assembly: GCF_010015895.1. NCBI lineage: Eukaryota > Metazoa > Chordata > Mammalia > Carnivora > Mustelidae > Lontra > Lontra canadensis. Next base: position 174,859 of record NW_022631091.1, read on the forward strand.
GGCACTGTCTGGACTAGAAACACTGGTAAGAGGGAAGCGAGGCTCGGGGCAGAGATCTGAGAGAGCCCCAGGTTCTGAACTCTTGGGCTGGACAAATTTTATTTTGTGACCTACTTAAAATCGTGCAATGAAGTGGCCAACTTCCTGCTGTTCTATTTTAAGGATTCGTGCAGGGAGGCCACAGGTGGGCCTGTTGGTCACTGTGACTGAGGTTTTCAGAAAGAGGAAAGGGAATCTTCGTCATGACTTTATTATAATATTTGACTATAGTATTTCTGGCTGATGAGAAGTGCAGTGTAAGGGATGGATACTGGATGCAGATAAGCAAGTGTCACTGGCAGGATGATCTGTGAAGTTGGAGAGGCTGGACAGAATTTTAGAATGACCCATGGTGGGTTGGCTTTGAAAGCCCCGCAGGAGAGTTGATTTTTTCTGAGATGTGAATAGTGTGGGTCTATTATAGATTCTTTGTGCCAGGAATGGGGGAGGTGATCTGCTAAAATGTGTTTTTAGGAAGCTGGTCCCAATGGAGTAGGAGGTTGGCTAGAGGCGAGAGGCCAGAAGTAACTAGCTGAGTTAAAAGTTAAGGTACAGGTTGACTGTGAGGTGAACGAGCACTTTCCCATTTCCTTTGACTCCCAGACATGCGTGACGCAGATACTTTCACTCCTGAAGGGAGAGAATGGCCTGCTGGATGGTGGACCCTTTCTGCACTGTCCCTGTTCTTCTCCTCAAGAAAGCAGTCTAGTTTGATTGAATGCGAATGCCCTTAAATTAGTACACAGATAATCTGGAATCAGATCTGATTTTGCCAGTTTGTGTTGTGTAATAGAAATAACGGAATTTGTTATTATGAATTTGGTTTCATAACTAAATCATAACTAAATTTGTTGTGCATTTATGTGCCAGGCCTTATGTTTTTAAAGTAAAATATCTTGTTTAGTTCATTCAGAACTTTCTGAAGTAGGTGACTTCGTTTTCCCTTTTTATAAATGGAGAAATGCAAGCCCAAAATGGATACAGGAGCTTGTCAGAGGTTGTAGGATTATGGATTCAAATGTTGACAGGTGGACTCCAGAGCCTGCGAACTTATTGTGGGCCGTGTTGCTTTGTGAGTCATGGGGTCACACTGGACAGTTGCAGAGCTAAAATGGGAACCGTGATGGGAAATCCAAACTCCTGGCTGTGAGAGGACAACTGAGAAACTAACTTCTTATGAACTTGCTAGAAAGGAAAGAAAGTGAATTTTGAAAACAGCCACAAAAACTGGAGCTCCCAGTAGATCAGAGGAACAGAAAAGCTAGTAGCAGTAGATTGAAAATAAACGAGAACGTCAGTATAACCACAAGTTGGGGTGTAGTTTAGCTATTTGGAAAGCTATTAGGAAACCGCTTTAGACCTTTCCTTATATCCTATAACAGAATTTTCAGATCAGTTAAAATTAAAATGACAATAGAACATTGGGAAGAAACCTAGCAAAATAGAAATATAATCTAGGGGGGAGGTAGGAGCTTCTCTTAATACATGATAAGACCGACAGACAACCCAAGGAAAAATGACAAAGTCTGAAGACAGGCAGTTCACAAAAGAAGAATCCCAGATAGTCAGTACAACTTCATTAGTAGCCAGGTATAAATGTAAATCAAAGCAATAATGAAATCTCCTTTTTCTTGTATCAAATTGGCAGAAGTTTAAATGGTTGAATCGTAGAGCATTGGCAGGGAGCCTAGAAACAGGCACATGCCTGTATTGCTACGGGGAAGATGGTTGTAACTCTTTTGGGAAGATAATTGTTGATGTGTGTTTTATGATACCCACAAAGGCTGCTTTTGTACACAGAAATGAATATTAAGACCTCAACTTTGGTTTAAACAATATTACATTATTTTTGATTAAAAAATCATATATTAGTTCTTCCTTAGGCAAATGATATTGTTCCATATATAAATCTGGCAGAGTTTAGCAGTCATTTTTATGGGACCCATGAATAGCATTTGCAACTTTGTTGAATTGTCTTTGCCCCAATTTAAAATTTCTACGTTTTTACATTTTACCTATTTGATTTCCTTTTAAAGTACTTAATGTGTCTGATCTGATAATTAGAACTTTAGTACTAATAATTATAAATTCAGTAGTTTAAATTTGTAAATACAATTAGTTTGAAATTCTCTTAGATGGTCTAATACTGTGTCACAAGTCTCAGTTGGTCAGTTATAAGCTGTGGATCGATTGGAGTCATGACACTGAACTTTGCCAGTATGAAAAAATACGGAATACAGTCACATTTCTCGTGCCATCCCAAATGTTAATTCTTTGGTCTTAATTTAATTAATCTTTCTGAGGGTTAGAAGCTATACATCTACTTCAGGAAGCCTGTTACCAGCCCACAGAACTGAGGTGTAACATACCCACCAGGAAAGAATGTTAATTGTGGTTACTTACCGCCAAAGCCTGGGATTCTGACCAGCTTCTTGTTGATGACCTGGGCAGGACACAGGGAATCCTGTTGTGGTTGCTGCATCAGGTGCCTTCATTTACTCTAAGGAGGCTGGCCCCTTACTTCAGATGACATTTGTATTGTTCATATTTTGTGTGCACTCAGAGAACTCTGGAACAGCCATCCAGGTTGATTGCTGGATTGAATTCTGCATCTCTGACTCTTAAGATGTAAAAATCTCTTTTCCTCTTAAGCCCTGTATTCTTTCATTTTCTTAAAACTGTATAATCCTTTTGGCTATTTAAGATGATAATCTGGTTCAGTTTTAGATATAACTCATGTTTTTATCTTATTTATGGCCTCTCCTGATAGTCCGACAATAGCTGTTAAATTTTAAAGCCTATAGTCCCATTACCTACTTTTGTAAATTCTACCAGTAGAGAAATTAGCACTGTACGTAGATTTTGGTACAATAATTTTTTTTTTTTTGTAGCATTGGTAACTGTGGCAGATATGCTGGCACAACCTAGCTGTATGGGGCTGGTTTGGTAAATTGTAACATATTTTATTCTGATTTACTTGATTAAGTCATATCTTAAAAGAGATATGTATAAATTATATTTTGAAACAGCCAACACTGAATATCCATTTATTTATTTATAACAAATACTTGAATGAATCAGTCACTAGAACAGACAAAAATCCCTTTTCTTGGGGAGCTTACATACCAATGGAGTGGGGGCTAGACAAACAAGCAGTGGCTAGGTGGTGCGCTAGAACGTGATGAGTGCTGTAAAAAAAAAGGAAGGAGAGTCAGAGGTGCTGGAGGTCTCAGGAGTGTGTGTTCAAGAATATTAAATGGGGGTAAGTATCGCTGAGAAAGTGACATTTAAGCAAAGACTTAGAGCTGAAGGAGTGAGTCAGGTGGTTCGGGGAACAGCCAGTGCAGGGGACAAGGGGGAGTATCTGAACGGGGAGGGTAATTGGTGGTAGCAAGAATAGAAATCTCTTAAAGAGTTTTGATATAAAGAGGAGCAGAAAAACGAGGCAGCAGCTGGGGGGGCGGGAAATTGGGTAGAGAGGATTCTTTCTTCATTTGGTGAAAGAACATGTGAATAGTACACGTTGAAGGACACGACACACTAAAGAAGGGAAAGGAAAGTGGGTAACTGGGGAAACCTTGCTGGAGCACATTGGTGACTAGCACGGGGAGGGCTGTCTGCCTGCCTGACAGGCTCTAAGTGGTGTGTTGGGGAGGCCGGGTGGCCGCGCGGTGGGCCCTGCGGCCGCCTGCGAAGTCGGGATCGCCAGGGCTTGCGGCCTCAGCGAGGCCGAGTTGCGAGCTCGGCTGGGCTCGGCCGGGGACGGCGAGGGTTGCAGGCGAGGCCTGGTAGGCCTGGAGCGCGGCCTGGTCTGGCGGGCTCGGGTGAGCGCGGCCTCACGCGTAGGGTCTGCAGGACCCGGCGCGGCCTGGCTTGTAGAGCGTGGCCTGGTCTGGCGGGTACGGGCGAGCGCGGCCTGGCGGGCCTGGCGCGCAGGGTCTGCAGGACCCGGCGCGGCCTGGCCTGTGGAGCGTGGCCTGGTCTGGCGGGTACGGGCGAGCGCGGCCTGGCGGGCCCCCTGGCGCGCAGGGTCGGGAGGACCGGGCGTGGCCTGGCCTGTAGAGCGTGGCCTGATCTGGCGGGTCCGGGTGAGTGCGGCCTGGTCTGGCGGGCCCGGGCGAGCGCGGCCTGGAGGGCCCGGCCTGGAGAGCGCTGTCTGGCGGACCCAGCGCGTAGTCTGGCGGTCCCGGCGCGGTCTGGCGGACCTGGCCTGGAGACCGAGGTCTGGCAGACCCGCCACGACATGGCGGGCCAGGCAAGCGCGGTTTCGTCTGGCGGGCCCAGGCGAGCGCGGCCTGGTCTGGCGGGCCCGGCCTGGAGACCGCGGTCTGGCGGGCCTGGAGGGCCTGGCGGGCCTGGCGCGCGCAGCCAGGTCTGGAGGACCCGGCCAGGAGAGCGCGGCCTGGAGGACCCGGCGCGGTCTAGTCTGGTGGGGCCTCGCCAGCGCTGTCTGGTCTGGTGGGCCCTGGCGAGCTCGGCCTGGTCTGGCGGACCTGGCCTGGAGAGCGCGGTCTGGAGGACCCGGCGCGGTCTGGCGGGCCCTGGTGAGCGTGGCCTGGTGGGCCTGGTACGCAGGGTCTGTAGGACCCGGCGCGGCCTGGCCTGGAGAGCGCGGCCTGGTCTGGCGGACCCGGCTTGGAGAGCGCCGTCTGGTGGGCCTGGCGCGCGTGGCCTGGTTTGGAGGACCCGGCCTGGAGACCGTGGTCTGGAGGACCTGGCGCGCGCGGCCCGGCGCGGTCCGGAGGACCCGGCGCGATCTGGCGGGCCCGGCGAGCGCGGCCTGGTCTGGCGGGCCCAGCGAGCGCGGCCTGGTCTGGCGGACCCGGCTTGGAGAGCGCGGTCTGGAGGACCTGGCGCGCGCGGTCTGGCGGGCCTGGCGCGGTCCGGCGGGCCCAGCGCACGGTCTGGAGGACCCAGCGCGCGGTCTGGTGGGCCCAGCGCGCGGTCTGGCGGACCCAGCGCGGTCTGGTGGACCCGGCCTGGAGAGCGCGGTCTGGAGGACCCGGCGCGGCCTGGCGGGCCTGGGCGAGCGCGGCCTGGTCTGGCGGGCCCGGCCTGGAGACCGCGGTCTGGCGGGCCTGGCGCGCGCAGCCTGGTCTGGAGGACCCGGCCTGGAGAGCGCGGCCTGGAGGACCCTGCGCGGTCTGGTCTGGTGGGGCCCCGCCAGTGCGGTCTGGTCTGGTGGACCCGGCCTGGAGAGCGTGGTCTGGCGGGCCCGGCGCGCGGTCTGGAGGACCCGGCGCGGTCTGGCGGGCCCGGCGAGCGCGGCCCAGCCCATTTGGCGCCGTCCTCGGGAGCTGGCCGTGGGCCTGGCGTGCTGGCCGCGGCCCCGCAGTCCTCACCCGGCTCTTGTCCGGGGAGGACGGCCAGGCTGGCCGGTTGCCGCGGTTGTCTGCCGCGGTTCGCTGCGGCCTCTCCCCGAGTGCCCCGGTTGGCAGCCGGTCCCGGCCACCGGGCGGAGTGGGCAGAGGAAGAAGGCGAGATGGACAGGCGGGTGCGATGCTGATGGGGGCCTGGCGCTTAGGGATGCCGGTGCCCCGTGCCGCGTCGGCAAAGGTTGGCTGGATCCCTCCCAGCCCGAGGCCAGGACCCTCTGCGTTTCCTTTTCAGGGCGGGCCCAGCTGTTACGAGGAGCCCCCAGGAGCTCTGGGCACAGGGCCGGAAGGGGCTGCTGTGTGGGGGGACAGGAGGCGTGGGGGAGGGTCTTTAAGGTGGGGGGGACCGTGGCCTGTGAGCGCCCCCTTCTGGCCGCGGCTTGTGCAGCTTGCTGCAGTCCGCGCCCGCCCTCCGTGTCTCCTGGAGCGCAGCACTGCAGGGGCGCGTCGAAGCCCCGCCCCGTCTCGCGGTTCTAGACACGCCTACCATGGGCGGGGCTACGGGTGCTGTCTGCGGGGCGCTGTCCTTGGTCCCGGAGACTGCAGGGATTCTGTGCTCTCGGCAGAGAAGAAGGATTTTTGGGAAGATCTCGGGAGTTTTAGGGGAGAGAGCGATTCAGGCAGACCTTTGCACAAAAGGCAGGCGGGCAGTCGGGAGAAAGAACCAATGGACTGTGAGACTGGTGCTGTGGGGGCAGCTCTGGAGCCCATTACCCCCTCTCCACTGGCATCTTAATTTTGATCCTTCCCCTTTTCTTCCTACTTTATTTCTTTTTTAAAAGAAGATCTCAGGTATTTGTATCGGATTGGACCAGTTATAATCCCGAGTTCATGATACAGTCATAACTGATCTGTGGACTAACCTTCTATTTTTTGTTTTTTTAAATTAAGATTATTTATTTATTTGAGAGAGAGAAAGAACACGAAGATGAGGAGGAGAGGGCGGGAGGGTCAGAGGGAGAAGCAGACTCCCTGCTGAGCAGGGAGCCTGATGCAGGACTGGATCCTGTGACTCAAAGATCATGACCCGAGCCGAAGGCAGTTGCTTAATCAACTGAGCCACCCAGGCACCCTTTTCTTGTTCTTTAATTAGCTGTTTTGGAAAATGTGACTACTAACTAATAATGTGATTAGTTGTTTTGGATAATGTGACTACTAATTAATAATGTGATTACTAACAAAATCTAGTAACCCGAGAATAATCACTATCTACGTGTTTTCTCCATCTTCCTGTCTCCCTTCAGTGGGAGTAATAATTAACCTGTATTTAAAATTTTCTTCCCTTTCTTTGTTTCTTTCTCTTGCTGTGTCTTATCTCTTTCTCAGGAGTCTCTGTGTGTGTGTGAGAGAGAGATATATATTTTTATCTTTCTAGAAAGTGTATATCATACTATGTGTGATTTTCCGGGACTTAAAGTGGTAACAACAATATTATGTTGCTAAAGATCAACCAACTCGTTATCTTTCACTGTAGTTTGTTCCAGCCAACTTTTACATAAATATTGTGTGGCTCTCCCAAAGTTATCCACTGTTATCCACTGTTCTACTGATGGGCATTTCGGTTGTGTCCAGGTTTTTGTTCATGTTTCACATGTTTCATGTGCATTGTTTTCTTTTGTATAGATACCTAAGAGTTCAATACGTAGCTCATGGGGTACATGAATGTTCAATTTTAGGACCTAATGCCATGCTGAAGCAACAAAGGGGAGCTAGACCACTCTCCTCCAACACTTGGTATTTAACTTTTGTGAATGGTTGTGATTGGTATGCCATGTGGTTTCAGTATGTAATTCCTTGGTTACCAGTGGTGTTGAACATTTCTCTTCATATACTTACTGACATATTTTTCTTCCTTTTGATTGATCCCATCCATTTTATATTGGGTTATCTAGTGCATGTGACGTGTTCTTTCTCTAGAAGCCTTAAAATTTTCTCTTTGCCTTTAATATTAAAATTTACCAAGACTGACTAGGTGTGGGTTTTCCCCCATCTCTTCTTTTTGTGTGTTCTTTCAGTTAGAGGTTATTTTGTTTCACTTTCTAGGATTATAAAAGAAAAGTTTTTTATTCTTTTCCCATGTGTGAGAATATATATTCTTGATGCCACTTCTTTGCCAGCTTTGTCTATCTTCCAGTTTATAAGTAGTTTATTTTCATTAAGCTATATTTTGATGGAAGTAAACTTTTAAACTTAAGAAGTCAAATATATTAATATTTCAGAGTTAATGCTTTGAGTCTTAAATACTTTTCTGCATAAGGATCTAAAAGATAACTATATTTTGTACTAAAAGTTCTGAAGTTTGATGTTTATGTCTTTATTTTAGAGTCGATTTTTGTATACAGTGGTAGGCAGGGATCCAGTTTTTATCTTCTTTCACATGTGGATTCTCATTTTGTTTAGTTCCCTTTATTGAATAGTCTCTTCTTTGCCCATTGATCTGTTGTTCTGTCTTACATCAAGGTTTGATTTGTACATATCTCTCTGCGCTCTCTGTTCTAATCTACTTGTGAGTTTATCTGTTCCTATACCAATTTATTACCATATTGGTATGGTATAGATGTTTTATTCCAGATTATTGCAGTGACAGACCTGGCAAACTGAGATGTAATCACCCTACTTGTGGGCCATTCTAAAGAATTTTTATTTTATAACAGGTATGATGGGAAATTATTGAAGAACTTGAGCAGTTGAGTTATATATTCTGATTTATGTTTTCTAAGATCCCACTGGTCGAGGTAGATGGGGAAAGGGGGAATGGTGAGGGACAAGAGTGGAGGCAAGGGGACTAGTCTTACACTATTGCCAGAGTATAGGTGAGAGATGGTAGTGGTTTTAGTAGCAGCAGTAGTAGAGGTGGTGAGATGTGGGTGGATTTGAGATGGAGGCAAAACCATTAGAACTTTCTGATTTATTGAATGTGGTAGATAAGAGAAAGATAAGACTCTAGCGTGTTTGGGGCTTGACCAGAAGAGAAAGATAAGACTCTAGCGTGTTTGGGGCTTGACCAGTAGCTTGGTGGATGGAAATGCCATTCTTCAGATGGAAAATTCTGGGGAAGGGACAGTTTGTAAGTTTCTGAGCCTTCAGATGAATTATAGTACCACTTTTAATTTGCTTTTGCTTGGAAATAACTTTATGGTTATAAATGTTTTATAGTTTGTTCATGTCCTTTCCTTTCCAAATAGGTGATTCTTCTTCAAAAACTGTAACCAGATCTCTTCTGGAATTCAACACAACAGAGAGCTGCAAGCAAAGCCCAAATCACAGAATCCAGAGTAGCATAACCTTTTTATGTGGGAAAACCTTGGTGAGTCCACCCAGAGTCACTTTATAATGTTCCGTTTGTTAAAAATGTTTGCCCGTTAGGCATTCTTGCTATAGTGTTTTTCTGGGAAGAATAAGTGAGCAAAATTAAAAACACAAACAGAGCCATCAAACCACCAACCAAAACACCATCACCATTAAGAACCAATATGTAAACAAACCGTAGCCCGTAAGTTACAACTTTTAAGTGAAACTTGATCTACATCCTGTATAAAACTACAATTCAAGGTGATTAGTGTGTTTAAACTCAAAACACTGTTGAGTGTTTATACTGTAAGGCATACATTTTTTTCTTTCTAAGACTTCTTTACCTAGCATTTTATCTTGGTAGTTTTAGGGCAGTGCCTTTATTATTTTTTTTTAAACTGTTTTTGTTTCCTTATTTATGTTAAATTGGGAAGACCAGCATCTGTCTAGGAGAAGTCTTGGCCAGTAGGTAATGGCCATCAATCACACCTTTTTTGAGTGTTACTGGCATTGCAAGGGGACATCATTATTTAAAGCGTGATGTTTGTTCTTACTCTTGCATATTGTATATGAGTTGTTGGTTTTAATCTCTGGTATATAGAAAGGACCTTCCAGTAAATAATTGCTAGCTTTTAGGAGAAGCAATTTATATAGAGATCCTACAACTGTTCTTTAATCAGAGTAAGAACCCAAGTGTTTAGAAAAATAAGGTTGAGGAAGCTCATGTGGGCTGCCAGATTACCTTAAAGTATTGTTTTAGAATTTGGTGCTGTGATTGTTGCATCTTTAGGCCCATAATGTCTCCTCTGAAGAACTTTAAAAATAGAACTTAACATTGTTAATTTGGGACCAGCCTGTCAGATGCACTCTTGTCTATATTGGAACCTTAGAAAAAAGATCTCTTTGCAGTGATATGAAATATGGAGGTCTGTGTTACAGAATAGGCTAGCTGCTGCTTTAATTTTAACTGATTTCCTTCAGGAGTCCTGTGTTCATCACACGAGAACCAGAATTGCGAAGAACTCCCTAGATTTGCACATGGCAGTGTAGAGGTGAATTTGGTGTCACGTATCACCCAGCAGTGCTGTGGTTGACCATTTTGGAGTCGACCCTGGTTGCAGTCTGTGTGGAGGGGCTGCCCTTGAGTGTGGGGGTGTCTAAAGCGAGGCTGGTGTGTGAACTCGGTCGGGTCCAGATGGGCCTCCGTCCTCAGCTTACAGGAAGTATGAGGTCACATTTTCTGGCTTTGATTTTGTTGGCATTTGGTTAAGAGAACATTTGGAGTCTGAGAGTGGAAGGGCTCTGAGGACTACATCCCAGGAGTTACTGTGCTTGCATAGTTGGGGCAGTAGAACAGTTTTGGACCAGTTATACCAAAATTCCAGCATGATTTCACGAAGCTTTTGTCTCATAATTTCTGGGTTTGGGAACTTCTTGATGACCTTGATTAACTAAAACAGTTGTGTCCTCCCTCCTCCCCCTCCTTGCTGCTTTAAAAATTTTCATTAGCCTTTACTGTTTCTAACTTTAAGGGGGGAGGAAAAAACCCCCTTACAATATGCAGTATGTTAACTTATTTTTACTTTTTTTTAAAAATAGGGAACTCCTGAATTTGTAACTGCAACAGATTGTGTGCATTACTTCGAGTGGAGGACTACTGCTGCCTGCAAGAAAGAGACATTTAAAGCTAATAAAGAGGTAACAAGGGGACTCAAGGTCAGGTGCTTACTACTGAGGACATTCTGGGACCTTTAAGATTTGAAACACTGGCACAAACCTTTTGGGGTAAAAATCTTTTTTAGTTTTCAAATTCCATTTGAGTAGAGGTACCACGTGATTTAATTGTTAAAATGATGCTGGGTGGTTTTTATTTTTAGGACAGGGCATTTAAAATATCCTAGGATATGATTAGAAGTAGACTGGCTCACCGTCTACCATCTCAGTTTAGTCAGTTAGTTAGTTAGTTCTTGGTTTCTGGTGCCGTGCAGCTCAGTGACTGCCAGGGATGAGCTTGTGTTTAGATTAGACACTCTCTTTCCCCACGCCCATCTCCTCAGCCTTGGGATGCCTCCTGGATGCTGTGAGTTCAGGCCAGGTGGCCCTAGCCAGTCGGTTCTTTGCTGGTGTCCGTCAGAGACTGGATGGCTGCTGTCGTTCCTTCCACTCTTTCTCTGGTGTTCGGTCAAGTTGTCCTTGGTGATTCCTGCAATGTCCCCTCCCCGAGTCCAGAGCCTGAAGTCGGCTTGCTGTGTGGCCCTTCCCCCTGCCACGTCTCCCCTCCTCCCCCTGCAGGTCTGGAGGTGGTTTTCTGTGCTTCCTGAGGCGACAGGCTTCACAGGTTGATTATTCTCATGTCTCCCCATTAAGTTTTATGTTCTGAAGGATTGAGTTCAAAGACTCTCTTAGGATCTAGGATCGGAAGATGGGAGCAATCAGTTATTTTCACTGATGGCCCAATACAGCGTCATTCAAGAAGGGCAGAAAGCGAGGAGTTTGTTTTTAAAGAAATAAAGCCACATGAAGCTGTAAATAATAAATGATCAGATACGGAACTGCAAGAGGCAGAATGTTACCTCCTGGAAGAGAGCATGAGGGACACCGAGTGAGAAAGAAGTCTCAAGTGTGGAAAGACTGAAGGCCTAATACAACGACACTGACCTTGATGTGACAGTGTCAGGTTTAAACCTTGAATTTTAATGCTTTGGTTACCCTGTGTGCCAATGTACAGTTAGTGGCAGGAAAAGCATGTGAGAGCCACAGAGAGACGCTGCCTCCTGCTCTCCTGTGGGGCCTCAGACCTCTCCAAGTCCCACGGATGTCCTCCTGGGCTCTGGCTCTCCAGCTCAGCAGCGAGACCCGTTTTTTTCCTGTTTTGACTGTTGTCTTGCCTGGCTTTTTTGAACTGTTATACCTGGTGAAAAATTACTTTGCAAAATAAATACATAAATGCTACTTGTTTTCTATTTTCTTTGCATTGGAGGTCAGAAGTCATAGACTACAGCCCCTGGGCCAAAGCCTGGCCCTGGCCCGTGTTTGCACAGCGCCAGAACGAAGAACAGTTTTTACATTTGTACAGGATTGTGAAAAAAGCAAAGAAGAACCAGAGAGACCTGTGTGACTCAGAGCCTAAACTATTTACTTTGTTGCCCTTTATAGGAAAGTAATGGGGGTGGGGTGGGGAGGGCTTGCTCTAAATCAGTTTTTGATGTATGAGGGGAGGAGTATAGTCCGTGTTTTTTCTCCAAACAGTGACATTTAATTTCTCTTAGAAGCCGATCTACAGATGGACGAGAAGTGTGCAGTGTGTCCTCAGTGATCTTAGGTCTGGTTGGCAGCCCGGGCCTTATTCATTCAGTTTTCATTTGTGGAGGGCCTGTCGTGGGCCAAGAAGCAGGAATTTCACTAAATTTTGAAAGGCTTCTTGCTCTTAGAGAGCCCATAGAGGAAGGGTATGGAGGGCAGGTCCTTGCTCATGGCCTGGATTTGCTGTGCCTCAGGTACAGGTCAATGGAGGCGGAATGGGCAGAGGCACATGGTGGCTGCTGAGAGGCCGGGCCTCGCTGTAGCAAATCCTGGTGGAGCAAGTTTCCTCTTCTCTGTCTTCAGTGAGGTTTGATTACAGCTTTATACCTTACAGGAGATGGTATTGCTTCAAAAACTGTAGTAAATATTTTATGCAAAACAAAAAACAAATAAATAATACAACGCAAGGGGCGCCTGGGTGGCTCAGTGGGTTGGGCTGCTGCCTTTGGCTCAGGTCGTGATCTCAGAGTCCTGGGATTGAGTCCCGCATCGGGTTCTCTGCTTAGCGGGGAGCCTGCTTCTCTCTCTCTCTCTCTCTCTCTCTCTGCCTGCCTCTCCGTCTACTTGTGATCTCTCTCTGTCAAATAAATAAATGAAATCTTTAAAAAAAACCAAAAACAACGCAAAAAACCCAAAACCAATCCAGATGTGGTTCATGTCACTGGAGTCTTGATTTCTGTATCTCGTTTTGGTTGTCAGTGGCTTTGTCGGAGTTAAAACAGTTGGGGGGGCAAAGCTCATGGTAGTTGCAGACGGTCTAATGCTTGTTGAATGGATTCTGGTAGGGCTTTTTTAAGATAGTAGTTTCTTAAAATAGTTTGGATGTACATCCCCTTCCCATCGCACTCTGAGGAGCGCAGAGAACTCGGGCCTGGGGTGATTGTGTTCTTAGCAGAGCTCCACGAGTGCAGTTCATGTACGTCTGGCGCTAACAAGGTTGATTCACTGTGTGGTGTGAGAGGCTGGCCAACGACCTCCTTCCCCCGCGGCTACATTCCTGCTCTTATGAATGTCTCCATTGCTTTGCTCCGTGGAGCAGGAAGTGGGGAGGACTTTCCCCAGGAGCCTTGACTGTTTTTCCGATGCACGCTCCAATTCTGTGGGGTGCTGTGTTAGGCGTGTCTTCTAGTCCTTCCTGGAGGAGAGAGCCGGCCAGAAGTTGCTGAAACTGCCCTGAGCCAGGCGTCTGCAGACCTCGCTTACCGGAATCTCTCAAGTCTTTGGGTGAAGCTGAGCTGGTGGAGAACTACAAGCTCTTTCAGACGTGGCCCCGGGTTTCCTCCGCGCCGGCTGCCGGCTTGCTCCCTGCTCTCAGACGCCTTCAGCTTGTAGCTAGGGAGTCGCTCCTTGTCTGCAGGTTCCCTCCCTCGCCACAGGCCGGGTAGCTCCCTGCTGGAGTTACTGTCTCCGCGTTGCCTTGCTGGAGGATGACAGGCTTTCCATTTGCAGGATGCTGGATGCCCTGGTCCCTCTCACTGGAGCCTTGTCACAGTCCACAGGAATACCTTTGGTTTTGGTTGCTTCTCTGCAGGGTCCAGTGTGAGGCTTGGCGTCTGGCCTTCTGACCTTGCTGGCTTCGTGTGCCGGCACACCCCTCCTACCCCACCCCTCTAGCCCCCTCAGTCGTCGGCGGGACCACTGATCCCCCGTGGACACGGGGAGAGTTTGCTTTAGGGGTCCTGTTGAAAGGAGTTCATGTGTTCCCTGAGGCTCTGAGGAGCTGCCCTTGACTCATTCCATACGAGCCCTGAAATCTCTGAGAACTGCACTGGGGAAAATGGTTAGTGGGTCAGAGCAGTCCTGCAAGTTTGATCATCTTTCCAAGAAAACTTGTTAGCTGAACAGTAAGCGGTTAACTTTTGTTACACAGATCTACCTGCTTGAGACTGGGGTGTGGGTGGGGGGGCTCCGTCTAAGAGACTGAATGCCTATCACCTTTGCACCATTGTAAATCTGAGGTCAGGGACCACATGTTGATCAGGGATTCAGTTTGAAGGCAGAACTGACAGGACTTGCTGATTGTTTTGGATGTAGAATGTCGGGGTCTGGGATGATTAAGGTTTCAGCTTGAGCCGCTGGCTGAATGCTGAGATAGAGAATGCTGGAGTAAGAGCAGGTTTGGGGGAGAAATAGAATAATTTCTTCCCTTTTTTTTTTTAACTTTATTTTTTATTTTTAAAATTTTTTATTTTTTATTCAACTTAGTTAAAATATAGTATATTCTTAGTTTAAGGGATAGAATTTTTTTCTTTTTTATTCAATTCAGTTAACATAAGGTATTATTAGTTTCAGGGGTAGAATTTCTTGTTTTTTTATTTAACTTAGTTAACGTAAAATGTATTATTAGTTTCAGGGGTAGAATTAATGATTCATCAGTGGCATATTAACACCTAGTGCTCATTTTTAAATGTTAAATTTGAGATGCTTTTGGGTATCTAAGTGATAATGGGAGGTAACAGTAACAAGTAACACCTAATATGGGCTTGACAGGAACTGTACCAAGAACTTTACATACATTAACTCATTCTGTCCTTACAGCAGCCCTCCGAGCTAATGACTGTCGTTATTTCCAGTTGATGCATGGGGAAACGGAGGCACAGAGGTTAGACTGGCTCACGGTTGTCCTAAGTGTCAGCAACCAGAGCTTGGACTTAAGCATTCTGTCTCCAGAGTCTGCTGATGAACAAGATCTGCTGTGTGTTGCTAGGAAGTCTGGAGTTGGGCAGGAGGTGACCAGGGGAAAGAGTGTAGACAGGGAAGTGACCAGAGAAGTCAGGTGTGGAGTACCTCTGCATTAAGAGATAGAAGGAAGATGAAGAATGTTCCCAGGAGGCTGAGAAGGAGCATCCAGCAGGTGGAGGGAAACCAGGAGCCTCTGGGGGGCTAGGGAGCAAAGGGAAGAATGGCAGTCAGGCAGTAGGGAAGGGCCAGTGACACTCAAGGCTGAGAAAGTACATCATGTCTACAGCAGGCGGTCGATGGTGACTGGGTGGGAGTGGTTTTGGCAGGGTGATGATAGCAACCTCCCATCCCATGTTCAGGCCGCATGGAAGGGGAGGAAGGGGAGTGGATGAGGATGGACCAGTCAGGTAATTTCATTGTGAATTGCAGAGCTCCAGGATGAGGGCTGAGGGCAGGGTAGGGGCAGAGAGGTCATCTGTAAGCTGGCAGATACCATAGCATGCTGATGGAGATGGGGGAGTCAGGAGGGAAAAACATGGTGCTAAATGCAGAGCATCTGAAGCACTTGCTGATCTTTGCTTTGTTTCTTTTGTCTCCGGGGGACCCCACGGTGTGATAGACTGTAAGTGGTAGGGACCAGTGTCCCGTGACATTGGTCAGATGCTCTGCTGAGCTGGTACCCCAAGAAGGCGGTGTCCAGGATTCACCTTTTCTCTTCCTCTCTTCTAGGTGCCGTGCTATGCATTTGATGGAGAGCTCAAGAAGCATGACTTAAATCCTCTGATCAAGATTAGCGGGGGTTACTTGGTGGATGACTCTGACCCAGACACTTCGCTGTTCATCAACGTTTGTAGAGACATAGGTAGGTTTGGGGGTGGTGGTGGTGAGGGATGTCTTAGAAGACTTCTCTGTCTTTGCCCTTGCACCATTATTCCTAGTTGGATATCCGTGTCACGGAGTCAGCCCTCTAAGGAGGCAGGAAGATGTTCTCTGTGCACAAGCCCCCCTGCGCCCCCAGTCAGTTTTGGTTCCAATACAGGTTTTATCCAGACTGTTGGTTCATCTCAGTGGATTCTCTCTGCCAGACATTTTGAGTCCAGGATTCTCGGGTAACTGACTTCCAGCGAGATGGTGGGAGAATGAACGGGGTGGGTGTGCTGGAGGCCCCAGACCAGCTGCAGCAGGGTGAGTCAGCCTTCCTGTGGGGGGCCTGGGGAGGACAGCCTCTGGCCAGCTGGGCGTACCTACGTCTGTGGGCTTGGAGTTGCAGGCTGGGCGACAGGGAGAGAGGGATGGTCAAGTGACCTTGGGAACTGGGTTGTGATGCATATTTTGTCCTAAGCCAGCTTTGGCTTGGCTTTCTTCTTAGGTGCCAGAAGTGGTGTGGGAAGCTTGGGTGTCTTTGCTAAATTAACTGAAGGCTGTACATGGTCTTTCTCTAAATAGGACGTTAAGTTTGACTAAGGCTTTGTTTTGTCCGCACTTTCTAGAACCTAGCTTTGTGTGTTTTTCAGGGAGTTGTTAGTCCCCTAGACCAAGACTTGTCTTTCTGCTATGCCAGCAGCAGATCTGTCACGAGTAAATTAGCAAATGAAAAGATCAGTTCTAGTGTTATCTTCATGTTCTTGTTTCTCACACTGTACGTGGGACTTTGGCCTTAGAAAAGTTTGGGAAAAAAATATTAAGAATAAACTCAGTAGGGGACGGTGTGGCTGAGTGGTAGGTATTTGAGTTTACGGTGAGTTGTACAAATACATTATGTACCATTTTGATTATTTCTATGTTTAGGAAAAAAAAAACAAACCGTTGTTTTAAATGTGAGTATACCACATACGTGTTTCACTAAAAGTGACCAGTGATAATTTTAGGTTTTTTGTGTGTCAGGGTTTTTACATCATTCTTTTGTTCTCCAAGGACAGCTTTTAATGTTCTTTTGGAAAAAGGCAGACGAACAAAGCCTGTGTCTTAAAAATGGGTCTGTAGCTCAAATTTGATTATAAAGCTGAAGAGTCTTGCAGATTATTGAATTCATTTTAGTTTAGAAAACATTTAGATTTCTGGTCTTTTACCATTTCGAGGATTTTCTGAATTCGGTGGCAATTTTTCTTATAAAAGTTTTTTTTTCTTCCTGATTATTGGCAGTTTGGGTTGAACTTCAGTGACTTTGACTCACAGTAATTTTGTAAATTTATAATTTAAAAGTTAAGAAAAGTGGATTTACCATTTTCTGTCCAGACCTTCTCCCTCCCCAGGAAGTTGCCTGGGGCCACAAACCATGTTGATAGTGACCCTGAGACTCTCACGAGCAGTTGTGGGCTGGCTCTGTGTGTCCTCTCTGCACACTTGGGGATCTTGCCTCCTCTTTGGCCTTCAGTAAACCAAGGGATCTGCTAATGCCACGGGGAGAAGAGGCACAACTGGTACTCGATGTGGACTGAGACCAGCCCCTGGTGGAGTAGTGCTGTACGGCCTTGACGCCCTTTCCTTTTCATCAGCTGGTATGGCTTCCTGCCAGACTGGAGAAGATAGGGCACCCCCCCCCACCCCGCCCCCGTGCCCCGACTGAGAAGGCTGGGCCATAGTTACTCCTTTGTGAGGGACCTATTTTTTGAGGCCATATCATGTGCGAGGCCCTGAGTCCCAGCCCTGGGTGGAGCTGCGGTCAGGTAGAGTACCGGTCACAGGCCAGGGATGCAAGTAAGCCTGTGACTGTGTACAAGCAGAGTCACGGATTGTCTGACATCTGGCTGTTGTTCTGGGCACATCTAGATGTTCTTTAATCCTCCCCCAGACCTTCGGGAATGCACCTGGCATTGGATAGTTGTGCCATTAGAGCAAAGTCACAGGGACGGCAAGGGATGTTTTTAAGGCCTGGTCCCAGAGCTGTATGTAGGTTCCTTCCATGAGCCTTCTCATCTTCCCACCAGTTCACGGAGTGCCTGCGTTTTCTAGTTTGCTTGTAGCTTGGACAAGGGGATAATGCTCAAGTTAGTGTGTCTTTAGGAAGGTGGCGGCAATGTGTATGTTCCTTGAGTACAAAGTATGTGACGGTCCCTGTTTCTCATCACCTCTTCCTGACAGGAGCAGACTGAGTCTCTTGTCTCTGCTTCCCAGTGGCCCTGCAGGGCAGGACGCATGCACTTCCTGCGTCTGGAGAGGTCCCCGGTGCGCCCAGAATCTCTCTCAAGCCTGACTTGTTTCTGGTTTCCAAACTTCTACTAACTTGTGTTACTTTGAGGACTTTCAGAACTTTTAGACTGAGGTACAGTCTGACAGCGTCACATGGGATGTCTTACAGACTCTCTGCGGGACCCCAGTCCACAGCTGCGTGGCTGTCCCGCCGGCACGGCTGCCTGCCTGGTGAGAGGGGACCAGGCCTTCGACGTTGGCCAGCCCAAGGAGGGACTGAAGCTGGTGAACAAGGACAGGTGGGTCAGCACTGGTGCGTGAGTTCCTGCAGATGCTCGTCTGGCCTGTCTGATGCTACCGCGTCTTGGATCGTGCCATAGATCCTGGGGCCTTGGTGGACTCCTTGCTGTGGCTTGTTCTAGCATAGAACTGGTGGTGTATCAGGCCAGTGCTTTGGTCCACAGAAGACTCTGGAGCATAACCTAAATTTAAAAATGTTTGGGAGGTTTCTATATGTGTGTCTGTGTTAGTTTGCCAGGGCTGCCGTAACGAGGGGCCGTAGGCTGACTTCCGCAGAAGAAACTTATTTCCTCTCCGTTCTGGAGGCTAGGAGTCCAAGGTGATGGGAGGGCTGGTTTCTTCGGAGGCCTCTCTCCTTGCCTTGTAGATGGCTGCCTTCTCCCTCTGTCCTCATGGGGTCTGTTGTCCTGTGTGTCTGTGTCTTGCTCTCTCCTGATAAGGCCGCCAGTCCTATCTGGTTAGCGCCACGTCCCCACCCCGCACGCTCCCATGGCCACATTTTTACTTCCTCTCCTCTGTATAAGCCTTGTCTTCGAAGCCAGTCACACGCTGAGGTCCTGGAGATTAGGGCTGCAGAGTATGAATTGTAGGGGGACACGATTCAGCCCATTACGCTGTCCTGAGTGACAAGTGGGTGACTCCTCACAGGGGAGAGGGGACTTTGCAAAGCGTGGGCACTGAGAGCTCGAGCTAGTCTTCAGAGAAGAGGAAGGCCATCTATTTTCGGTGGGTCTGTGGCCGGCGCACCAGGAGCAGCAGGCGCGTCCCGCCGGGAGACCCCCCGCGCACTGGGCCAGCTTGGGCTCTTCCTGGCTGTGGGAGGTCACGGCGGCCGGGGCGCTTGGCTGGCTTTAGGTTAGAGAGAGAAAGATCTTGGCTCCCACTTACAAAGTTATTGTTTAGAGAAGAAGCGGTCGTGCAGCCTCGTGGACAGAAATGCGCTCGGCCTGCTCCGCTGTGTTTATTTTGTTTTCTTCGATTGTTTACAGTGTTTTCTCGTTTGTCTTACTCGAGGAGCTTTTCTTAGCATTTAAATGTACACATTGGTCACTTTATTTATTTTTAAAAAGAAAATAGCACTCGTTGAAGTTTACTTGAAATCAGCTTTTTAAAAATGGAAATTGAAGGTATTTCGTACTGTGGCTTCCTTTATAGTTTAGTGTTCCTTCTGCTACCCTTGGCCCCCAAACGAGTGAGCGGGATGAGCGCTCAGGGCAACACACCGATGAGAGTGGAATTCATACTTCCCTAACACTCTTTTCTCAACGTGTATCATCCAGGCTTGTCCTGAGTTACGTGAAAGAAGGGGCCGGGGAGCTGGACTTCTGCGACGGTCACAGCCCGGCGGTGACCATCACGTTTGTCTGCCCTTCGGAGCGCAGAGAGGTGAGTGGCTCGTCCGCGGAGGTCTTCCTGGCAGCGTGCTCGTGTGGGCTGTCTAGGTGAGTGCATCTGGGGCTGGTGTGCGGCGCTGGGTCTGGGGCCAGAGAGGGGGAGCCAGAGACAGCCACAGCGGTGGAATTCCAGGAGGACATGCTTCTGGGGGGGCGGGGCACTCCTGCCTGTGTGAGGGTCCCAGGGGGACAGCAGACTGGTGCTTGTTTCTCCTTCCCAATCCGGAGGGGCCCCGTGTGTGTTGATGCCTGTGGTATTGCGTGTCTATGGAGGATGGCCTTTTTAAAAAAATTTATTTGACAGACAGAGATCACAAGTAGGCAGAGTGGCAGACAGAGAGAGCGGGGGAAGCAGGCTCCCCACTGAGCAGAGAGCCTGATGTGGGGCTCGACCCCAGGACCCTGGGATCATGACCTGAGCTGAAGGCAGAGGCTTAACCCACTGAGCCACCCAGGTGCCCCGAGGATGGCCTTTTGTTCTGGTTTGTGTGAGATGATTTTAAGGGATTCATGGAAAGATTTTGAAAATTTATATAGTAATGCTGATCTGAATGAACGAACATTTGAAAAACCACATGTATAATCTTAAACCTGTGATTTCCTAGCTAGTATTTGTTAGAACGATCAAGGTGAAAATAGCTCATTGGTTTATAGAAACGTAGTAAGAAGTGAGCGGGGCACGTGGTGTGCAGGCCTGGCCGCGCTTCTGCAGGCCAGTGGCCGGAGTTCGGGGGCTTCTCAGGTGGGAGAGTCCTGGCCGGAAGGAAGGTGGTTGTTTGAGGGTCTTGCCGTGAAGCGTTTCATCCCCTCCTCCCATACTCGCAGGCGGGTCCCTGACCCTGTCCTCTTTCGCACACTTGTAAACTCCTTGAGGGTAGGGCCAGGGTCTGGCTGTCCTTGGGCCCGTGCCCGGCTGCGTTGCACGTGTCCGTTGCTGTTCGAGTGTTCTAGCAGGTGTGGGGTGCTGATGGAAGGGAGATAGCCCCCGGGAGGAAGGGCAGGGCTTTCCTCTCATTTATTTCTGTCTCCTCTTAATAGAACGAAGGAGGAGGAGTTGAATTCTTTGGCGAGGGAAGCGAGCTCCCCCTCCCCACAAACAAACATGGAATTTGGTCTGGTTTCGTGCTGGCAGCTGGCCCGTGCTGGCCCGTTTTGTGTGTGGGGGATGTGGAGACAAAAGTGTAGGCCAGGCCAGCTTTCCACTTCGTGTCCGCAGACTTGGAGGGCCACGTGGCGTCCGCTCAGTAAAGACCTGACTGGCCCGCAGACGACATGAGTTCTGAAGGTGAATGTTAGGGACGTTTGCGGACACGGTCCGTCTGCGCCTGCGGATGTGGTGAAGTTCTTTGTGCCCGACGAGACAGATGTTCTCAGCTGCCCGGGGTCTTTGTGCGGCCCCTTCCTGCTCATACGAGGAGAAGCGGTTCATTCCACCACAGTGGGGGGGATCGGGAGTCTCTCCCCTTTCTTCTCCGTGGGATACAGGGCAGTTGGTGGTGTTAGGAAAGGAGGCTGCTTTGTTATTCATGGAGCGAGAGGTTCCATTTCCAGCTTAACCGTTCGCCGGACAGATCTGGGTGACATACGACACCTGAACACTTGAGGGTTTCTTTAAGTGTTTACCAGGCTCATGGGATGCCCTTAGGAGCTGGAATTTTAGTAAATGTTCACCTTGTCGTATAGATCTTAAAAAAGCTTTATTGAATTTACATACTGTAACATTCTCCTGTTTCAAAGTACAACAAAGTGGTCATTAGCATATAACCGAATTGTGCAACCAGTGGCATGATCCTAACGTGAGAGCGTTTCCATCGCCCAGAAGAAACCCTCTGCTTGGGCGCCGTCCCTCCCTCCGCTGTCCCTCCCTCTGCACCCTTGCTCTGACAGCTGCTAGTTGACTTTCTGTCTCCACGGAGTTGCCTTTTCCTCCCTGGTGAGCACATCTCGCACTGGGGGCCTTGAGTGCCTGGCTTCACCAGTCGGCGCTTAGCACCCCATCCCCAGATGTCCGGTGTCCCCAAGCCAAGTAGTTAAAGCCTTGATTTTGAGTCGGACAGAACTGGACTTGAAGCTCTGTGTCTTACTAAGTTGTAGCCCGTGCGTGTAGCCCTGATGCCTCGTCTTGCGCCTGGCACGTGGCCGGCGCGGGCAGCATTGGCCCTGGGGTGTTTCCGGCGGTGGCGAGGCTATTCCTGGTACTAAGACCAGTGAGACCGTTCTCCTGAGGATGGTTCAAAGGGGTACACTGCACTCTGGTCAGCAGGGAACACGTCCTTCCCTGCTCACACCAAACGCGAGCATCTGGGCTCATGTTTGTAAAAGCTGGTCTCCGGCAGAATTGGGGTTTGTGGCGGGTCATGCCCTGGCTTCCCCCAGCGCAGGAGCAGATTCAAGGACCAGTGAGGTGTGCCCGAGGCCCCTTTGACAACCGGAGCAAAGGGGTTACGGACCATCTCCCCAGACACACGCACGGTGACTTCTGCTCAACTTGTGGGTTCGTCTGGCCCGTTCCCTTCTGCTCCAGTAGAAAGGAGGGAACAGGCCGTGTGCCTTCATGAGTCATGGCTGCGTGCGGAGGTTGTGGCTGTCAGGGGACGTCGAGTCCAGGCTGGGCTCCCTGGGTGGACCTCGGGTGTGACTCCTTTGAAAGAGACAGGAACGGGTGCAAGTAAACGGTGTCTCTACGCCCGTGATGGAACTGTGTTGAGGCGGTTCCCAGTCTGAAACAGGAGCGGAAGAAGATAAAAACCCAACAGCGTACCTTTGAGCTTTTCAGAAGCATGGAAAATCTGCATTTAAAAACATTAATTTTGCTCCTTTCACACCGTTCCCGATAGGGCACCATTCCCAAGCTCACAGCAAAATCTAACTGCCGCTACGAAATCGAGTGGATCACTGAGTACGCGTGCCACAGAGATTATCTGGAGAGTAAAACCTGCTCTCTGAGCAGCGAGCAGCATGACATCACAGTTGACCTCCAGCCACTGCGACAGGACAGAGGTGAGGGGTGCTTCGAAAGGAAGCGGGAAGGGGAACATGTGCGAAGGGGCCCACTTCGCC
Organism: Lontra canadensis; assembly: GCF_010015895.1. NCBI lineage: Eukaryota > Metazoa > Chordata > Mammalia > Carnivora > Mustelidae > Lontra > Lontra canadensis. Next base: position 197,432 of record NW_022631091.1, read on the forward strand.
TCTGTCCCTGGGTGGGTGTTTCCAAGAGGGGTTCGGGTGTGCCCGAGGTTATGCCCTGACCCTCTAGCACCTGGGGACGCAACAGAGCCTCTCCTCGTCGGTTCCCCTTTCTTTAGGTCCGTCCTCCTCTTACTACACTTCAGATGGGAAGGAATATATGTTTTATTTGAATGTCTGTGGAGAAGTCGAAGTACCGTTCTGTAGTAAGAAAGAAGCCGCCGTTTGCCAAGTGAAGAAGGCTGAACCCTCTCAAATCAAAGTAGCCGGAAAATACCAGAATCAAACCCTCCGGTGTGTAAACAGTAATTTCAAGTGCGTTGTGTCTGTTTTTGTGAGACGTAACTGACTCCCCTTGTCTCCTTCCTCCTTCCATTTTCCATAAAGTAACCGGCAGGTCCGTTAATCCGGCATTCCTTCCTGTCTGACGTAGGCGAGTTGCCATTTGTCACCGATCCTGGCTTTCCAATAAGGCCGTTTCTGTGAAAACGGTTCGCTTGATCCTCTGTTTTGTGTGAGGAATCACACTGTAGGAAAGGTATTTCATTAGGTCAAGAGTTGATTCGGCCTTTGTATTTTAAAATACATTTTTCTGAGGAGTTCTGATTTTTCTCTGGCAGTTTGAGAATCTGAAATGCCATTAGCATTACATCAAAGTTTGAAACAACTAAGAAAACGCATTCAGTACAATCCCTGTGACCCGTAATTTGGTAGTCATCTTCACAAAAGTGTTATGAGAATGTAGCTCTGTGCAGATGAGTGCTGTCCAGGGTCGCTCAGGAGAGAGCGCGTTTATGGCGGTTACTAGACACACTGTGTGTTTCTCCGGCCTTATTTATCTTGTACAGAATCCAAAACGAGTGGAAGAGTTTTCATGCTCACAGCAAAACCTTCAGTGCTTTCTTCCTGCTGGCTATTGCTTTGAAGCCAGAGGACGACAAGCCTGTACATTTGGAACTCATTTCCTTTAGACGCTTTCCCCCAGCTGGCCAGAGAGCTTGCTGTCTTATGTCAGTGCTGACGGCGGATGGTATGCAGAAGGCTTCATGTGGAGACGTGTAACGATTCGAGCTTCTTTCTTGGTTCCCCCAACCCCTGTGTCTGTGTCGCAAACATCCAGGTACTCCGATGGGGACCTCACCTTGATCTATTCTGGAGGAGACAAGTGCAGCTCCGGCTTCCAGCGGATGAGTGTCATAAACTTCGAGTGCAACAAGACGGCAGGTGAGCGCTGGCGACACGTCCTCGCCTGTTGCCGTGATGGGAGCATGTGTGTCCTCGGGAGCCACGTGTGGATGGACCAGGCAGACGTTCTGCTTTGGACGTGGCCCCCTCTGGTCCCCAGACTAGGTTGCTCTGTTGGAGTGGGTAGGAGTGCCCCTTCTACCCCATCCCACCCATGACACACACATCCTGTTTCCATTTTCCTCTGCTCTCTGTTTGTTTTGGGAAGGGGCCCAGCCTTGGGCTTGCTGGGAAAGCATTTCTTTCTCGAATTCTGGCTCGTACCAGAGCGTGTGCCGGTCAGCAGGGTGGGTTTGCTCCCCACCCTCGAGGGGCGGTCACTAAAGAGCTCTTCTTTTCTGAAGGAAGTCTCAAGACGACCCTTTCTGCAAATGAGCGACCCTGTGGTAGAGGCGGGGTGTGGGGGATCACAAGAGGTCACAGGGCAAGTTTGAGTGGAGCGTTTGGTTTTTCTGAGCAATGAGGATGGGCTTTCTTGAGGTCACAGTGGTGCTAGCATTTCAGAAAGCTGCGCTACAGTCCGTATCATGATGCTCTCGGGCACAGGCTACATCTGCAGGGAGGTGACGGGGTCCCATAGTTATCAGAGGACTGTCACACTGGTCGTCCTCCAGGCTGGGACCCCAGGCACACACAGGCAGGCTGGGCCTCTGCTCGGAGCTTGTACTGGAGCCGGCCTGCTTGCGGTGGGCTGCACCGCCACAGAGGCTCCAGAGACCCCATAACCCCGCCGAGGGCCAATTGTGATGAGGCTGGTTCCTGTGCGATTCAGCAGGAGCTCGGGGAGGGGCAGCTGCACACGACGTAAACTGCTGGAGGCTCGTGTCGGTGACGGTGAAGGGGGACAGGGAGGTTGTGATCCGCACCAGGCTCTAGTACATTGCCTTGGTGACAGGCAAGGAGGGAGCTTGGAGTAGAGCAGATGGGGAGGCTTTAAATCAAAGTGCCCTTCACTCCTGCGCCTCCCGCCCCACCTCTGCTTGTGTTCCCGGAGCGCGCACTCCCGTGTCACCCAGGAATCTGCTTTGGTAACATCCACGTTCAAGTGGATTTGTTCAATATACGTTTTGTCCTTATCCGTCTGCTTAGACCCTGTGAGGCCCCAGGATACCGTTAAGGCTGCACACATTCTGTGTGCTCAGACCCAAAGCGTAGAGGGAGAGACGGCACGGAGCCTGGAGTGCGGGTCGTGCCGGCCGGACCAGGGCTGCGGGCGAGTACGGCAGCCAGGACCCTGTCGGGAGGGAGGCAGCAAGTCAGCGGTTTGGGGTGTGGGCAGCGAAGCTGGTCGGGGCTGTCAGGGAAAGAGGAGGAGCTGCTTGGTGAACTCCGTGGGCCGGGTCACAGTAAGCCAGGTGTGGAGGTCGGGTGGCCGTGGGGACTGGTCTCTGTGGCAGAGGGAGCGGCTCATGCAGAGGCCTGAATGTGGGCAGATGTGACTAGGTCAGAGCTTCGGATTCTGAACGTGGCTAAAGATGACCCTCGAATGGAGGGTGAGAAGCATGTAAGTTCTGCAGAGGAGTTGGGTTTTCTGTAGAAATCATTGTGGAGTCCCCAGGGCTTGAGGTGGAGGGTAATGACTGGTTTGGGTGCTTCTCGCGTGTGGTTTGAATGCCCCGCTGCCCTCCCCAGACTCCCCATCCTTCTTCTGTCCTCCTCACCTCTTCAGGCTTTTAGGGGACTGCCTCTGAAGTCCCTCGCTTCCACTGTGTCCCCAGGCCTGGGAAGTGTGCCCTGCTCCTCTTGCTGTGTCCCCAGGCCACCAGGCCCCTGGGCGCCCGCCCTCCCCTGCTGGCCGAGCTGCTTCGCTGTTGGCCGACTCCTGTGGTTCAAGTCTCCCTCCGACCTTGTCTTTACCCCTTTTGGCCCCGTTCTTTTCTGGGCTTTTTATAAATGACTTGGCTGAGATCTTTGCGCGCGCACTGATCTCATTTGAGCATGCTGGGTAGATAGAATAATGATCTAAATAGGTCCTAGCAGGTGAGGAGGATATTGAGAAGGGTACATAGTCTGGGACGGCTGGGATGAGGCGCCAGCGCTCAGAACTTGTGTGGAACATGCTGAGGCTGAAGAAAGCGCTGATGGCCATCTTTACCTCCTTTATCTTTACCGCTAACGGTTTTCAAACATGTGTGTAGAACGTTACAGTGAAAGTCTATATGCTCACCACTCTTTATTCAACAGTTGCTAGTTGCTAGTATTTTGGAACATTGGCTTCATATAAACTTCACGTCAGCACCGATGGATCAGAACGTCCCACCCCATGTCCACTCCTTCTCGTGACCTCGGCCTCTCGCCAGCCCGACAGGGTTCACAGAGATGTCCTCATGCGGAATCTTAGTGTCTTCCTAGGCTGTTTGAGTTAGGATGGTGGCAAGAAGACCGGACAGGGAGATGTTAGAGGTTTTGTGAGAGGTTTTGAGCCTGCTCTCACGCTGGAGTTGGATCATAAAATATTTACGACTCCTTCCAGCTCTGTGATTCAACTTCAGACTTTGGAGCAAACTATGTCCTGTAAAAGTTACTGCATTATTATTTCATCCAAACTTAAATTTAGAGTTCTTAGAGAAAAATTCCTTTGTGGATTTTGTTTATTTGGATAAATGTAATAATGTAATTTTTTTTATGTGAATGGGTGTTAATTGGTTACGTAATATGATGTGGTTTTTAGTTTTAACTTGGATGTTCTAGAATTATATATGTTCACGATTCTAGGGCTTAAGTGTTTTTAAGGCCCAGAGGTGCATGCATTCATTCTTCAAGCCCGTTGTGTGTGCACATACACATAGCCCTTTGTTCGGCAGCCAACATCTAGTTCGCTGTAATGTGATACTTACTATTGGGGATCTTGTCAGGGAAGGATATGAAATCGGGTTTTTTTGTTTGTTTGTTTGTTTTTTTGGATGAGTGATATATTGGAATAGGCTGGTACGAAGCTGCCCACAAATTTAACTGGCTCACTGCGTTAAAGGTTTATTTTCTTCAGTTCAGGGCAGGTCATCGGAGGTGCTGGCAGCAGGGCTCCGGTCCGTGGGCCTGTCTCATGCTTCCCATCCCGTGGTGTTGCTGTCTGTAGACTTGGCCTCCGAGGATTCTGCAGAATGGGAACAGCATTTTTGAAAAAATGGGCTAGAACTAAGTGGCATAGCCCAACCTGGGAGGCTGGGAGGCTGGGAAACGTGGTCCAGCTGTGTGGCTAGAGGGAGAATTAAACCAGCTGGGTGAGTGGGTAGCTTTGTCTTTGCTGAAGCGTGAGGTGGGACGATGCTGTAGGTGGAGAGTGACTGGGTTCCTTGGAGGAGCTCCTTTCCCCCTGAGCTGGGTAGTTCCGGCGTTATCACTCTTCTACAGTTCACTGGGCGGTGAGAAAGGAATGTGAGTGGAGATGCACACCAGTGATGAAATGGGTGCTCCCTCCTCAGTAAACTTCAGATACAGAATCAGCTCCAAAGTGGGGCTGGATCCTCAGACCAGGCCTGGTATCATTGAATGGTTTGTAAACTTCACCTGCTGAAAGAGAAATGCGGCAAATGCTCCAGGTTTGTGGGAAACACAGATCTTTTCCAGATAGTGAGATGCAAACCCAGACAGACCCAGCAGTAGTAAGCGGTCCTCAGTCACGTGGGCGGAGTGACCTGCAAAAGAGTTCCGCTGTGGGTGGAGGGAGGGGCCGACGGTCCCAGCCGGAGGGGATGGGCTCTTTGTTGTCGAAAGGGAAGCTGGGAGTGCTGCATCTTAAGAATGACTTAAAGTCCATCATTTAAGAGAAAAAAAAAAAAAAGGAAAGAAAAAAAGCTCCACAGTAGTGTAGGGAAGTATTGCCTTGTGGTTATGGTTATGAGCCAGACTGTCTGGGTTTGAATCCTGGCTCCTCTGCTTTCTAGCTAGGAAACCATACGCAAATTGTTTACCCCCCCCCTTAATCTATAAAAATGGGGCTAGAACTGTACCTGTGCCATAGGATTAAATATGCCAAGATCTGTCAAGTCCTCAACCCTGAGCCTGCTTTATGCAGACCGCCCCCCTGTAGCCCTTCGATGCTCGGTGCCTGGTTCAGGCTGTGCTGGTATTATAATTATAGTGTTTATAATATTAAAGATTTAAGAGAAGTTGCAATCAAAACATCATTTGCCCTTGGTACAAAATATTATTTCCCTTTCCTTTAGAACATTGTGCACTTCAGGGCACCAGACCTCAAGAAAGGCAAATCATGCAGGAGGTCCAGAGGAGAGTTGTTAAACCATCAAGGGGTGGAAAACAGAGCTCTGTGCCAGCGGTCCACCAGCTTGGAAAGACGAGGGGATATTTCTAGTAAGGGAAAAATGACCAAAGTTTGCCGAATCCCAGGCTGTGTGGATCAGGGCTGTGGCCCAGGAAGCGCTGGCTCTCAGGCTGGAGCTGAGCCATCAGGGCCCCCGGACGTGTGGCGCCAGGGCCCCCTGGACATGTGGCGAGCGGAGCATGGGACCCCGATGAAGGCCTGAGGGTCGAGGATGCTGGGATGTCTGGAGGCGTGCCCCGGGCCTTGGGAGGGCACGTGGGCCTCGGCCCCTCGATGGGGTGGCTGTCCCCAATGACCTTCCGTTTCAGGTTAGAGGTGAATCTCAGGGAACTCGCCCTGCTCGTCATTGCATCATAAAGCCAGAGGCGCTCCTAGAGCTCAAGCTCTGGTCTCCGTCCGCCTGTGGGTGAATCCCTCGTTGTCTGTCGCGGGGGCCACTCATGAGCCTGTTCGGGGCTGACCACAGCCCGTGCGTGGCAAGCCCTGCCTGAGGGCTTACATGTTCCTCGTCAGGCCCCCATTTCATGCCCACGGCGATCGTGTTGTGAACGGCCTGATGGCTTACTGAGACCCTCCTACCAAGGTGGGAGGGACAGAGGACTGCCACTGAGGGGTTGAGGATTGTCTGAGACTCCAGAGAAGGCGTCCAATCTCTTACACCTCTGATGTCTGGGGCTTGGCACTGCCCTGCTGGCATGGGTGGTCAGTGGGCTGACCAGGTTTTGGCCACATAATGGAGTGCTTGTTTTTTCCCTTCTCCAATTGCATAGTTAATGATGGGAAAGGAGTGCCTGTATTCACCGGGGAGGTAGACTGCACCTACTTCTTCACGTGGGACACCAAGTACGCCTGTGTGAAGGAGAAGGAGGATCTCCTCTGCAGTGTGACTGACGGGAAGAAGCGATATGACCTGTCGGCACTGGCCCGGCACTCAGGTAGGACCTGCGCCTGGTCACGGGAATCTTCTCTTGCCTCTTTCCCTGTGAAAACCTTTGGAAATGCTCTTACTTTTCTTGAACTGTCAGCTAATTGTTTCCTGTCCCCCCCCTCCCTTTTCATGCAGCAGTTGTACAAATTATTAGGAATGACGCTGAATTAGGAGGTAATATACCAGAGTTTGAGGTTGGCATGACTCTTCTAATTGGGATGCCCTGGCTAATCTTATCCTAGTTTAGTAAGAAGTGCCAAGTCCCAGGCCTTGAACTTTGTGATTAGAAACTTTTTTATTTTAGATACACATTCTTGTTGTTAAGAGAGGAGATCGTGAAAGTTCTCCTCACACACACACATGCACACATTTGTATCTGTGTGTGGTGTGGATGGTAACTAAACATGGGGGCACACAGATCGAGACACAACGTCGTCCACCTGAAACGACTACCATGTTCCATGTCACTTACATCTCAGTTAAAAACAGTCAACAGCCGGGGGGCGGGGGGGGGGGCGCCTGGGTGGCTCAGTGGGTTGGGTTTCTGCCTTCGGCTCGGGCCCTGATCCCAGGGTCCTGGGATCAAGCCCTGCATCGAGTTCTCTGCTCAGCAGGGAGCCTGCTTCCTCCTCTCTCTCTGCCTGCCTGTCTGCCTACTTGTGATCTCTCTCTCTCTCTCTCTCTCTCTCTGTCAAATAAATAAATAAATAAATAACATAAAAAAAATTTAAACAAACAAACCATCAACAGTGGAAGTTTAGAGTCCTACAGCAGCCTGCTTCAAGTGGGCCGTGTTTCCCCCTCGCCCCTGGCCTGTCGGGCTTCAAGGGTCGGACAGTCGGTGTGAAGGCCAGTGTGGCTGGGGTCACTCTCTATTTTGACCCCCATGCTTTCCCCCTTTGTCTTACTGTCTCTTTTCCCGTCTCTAAAGTGGGGTCTGCATTTCCTGTGCAACCTCTGATGCTTGTGGGGCTGAAAGGAGAATGGGCTGAGAGCCCTTGGATGCCATGTTCCTCGCTGCATCTGAGTGACGAGGTCTGTCCCTGAGACCCAGCTTCACGGTAGAGACCAGCCGAGCTGGAGGTAGTCTGCTCTGCAGGTGTCGTGGGGGCATAGGCTATGTGGCAGGCACCAGACCGGGTCCTGGCGAGCGCGACCCCTGCCCCAGGCCTTTGAACTTCATGGGGGGCAGGGGGGAGGCATGTGTCGAGAGACCGAGTGCTAAGAATCGGGGTTCCCAGCAGGGAAGCTGAATCTAGTTGGGACATTTTTAGTTTTGCCCTTTCGGCAGCCCTGGGATTAGGTGTAAGTAGAAGCAAATTGCATCTGTGGAGATAATATCTGAGGTAGAATGCTTGCCTAGAGTCACGGAGTTACCCATGCCGTGGGAGTGATGACTCATGCGCTCTGAGTCCTCATCTGGTTTGGACAGTAGGATAGTAGAAGGAGGGATTCCTCTCTTGTAAGGAGTGTCAGAGAGCTGCTTTTTGACACGAGACCTAAATGTTCTAGACACGAGGTCTAAATGTTCAGGTTTGGTGAACTACCTTGGCAGCAAACGTACTTTGTGCGTTAGTCACTCAGCACCTGGTCAGCTGGGAGTGATGCTGTGGTTCAGTGCTGGTCACACGTGTTCGTGAAGAGCTCGGCTTTGTGCGGTGGAAAGAGAACACGGTGTTGTGCTTGGTCCTCAGTGAGTTGTCTGCCTCCTGCGGGCCTCAGCTTTGTCTCACTAAGCTGGGTGGTACCTTGAGAGCCCTTTGTCTGGCACTGTTGTTTAAACGCCACCGCATACAGACACGCACAGGGGCCGGTGAGCGATACAGAGACACATGCGCTCACGCAGCCGATGTGTGCCCCCCTTTGGCTCTCCAGGGACCTGGACGTTTCCTTAGGATCCACACAGACTGCTGAGGTTGCCTCAGAACTCCTTCCTTGCTAGCTTTAAACAGTCCTCCTGCCTTATAGCTTGTCAGCTCACCCACTCCCCCTGGCCTTGTCCCTGTTTGTCTTTGCGTGGCCTCCTATGGGCTCTTCTAGGTTGTTGATATTGGCACATGGCTCTTCAGAGTAACTGTTACCCTGACGAGTGGCGGCCTTTCCCTTCTGAACCCCAGCATCCTGTCTGTAAAAGGAGAGCCTCAGTCTCCGTATGCCCTTCACACACATTTCTAATTCATCCCTTTGGCCACTGCTCGTGGGACATCTCTGATTCGGGGTCCTGCTCTTTCCACTCGCGCACACGCCCTCAACCTTCTGTGAGGTTCTGATTCTGTTCGTATATGACTGGATCACAAGATGTTTGAGCTCAGGGACCAGTCTGTTTTGTTATTTTCCTGAAACAAAGCATGGCCTGCACTCGGTCCGCTGGTGGGGAAGTGAGGGCAGGTGTCTTTGACCTTCCTGGTGGTCGGAGGAGGGCGTGGGACCGAAGGCGTGGTGCTCGGCCTGGTGCAAGGCACAGGTTGCCATCTGGATGTTCTTTCCCATTTCTGATTTCACACTTCGGTGCTTGGGAGAGTTTCGCTGATTGATTCTCTGTCCCTCCCTCGTGGTAAGGCTACTCTTCTGAGGAGGTATTGGGGCGTGCTTTGTTTCTGTTCCATGAAGAGAAGCCTGAGGAGCTCAGTGAATTTCTGTGCCTTTGGTCTGCTGCATCCAGAAACGTGAGTACTGGGGTTTAGGGACTACATGCTTGGTGAGCTTTGGGCCTTTTCCTTTGGCTTAATCACCATTTATGGTGTGACTCACAGAGAAATAATCATTGCCTTTGGCTAAAAGAATTTTTGTTTCTTTTAAAATTACAGAAGTGGAACAGAATTGGGAAGCTGTGGATGGCAGCGAGGGGGAAACAGAAAAGAAGCACTTCTTCGTTAATATCTGCCACAGAGTGCTGCAGGAAGGCCAGGCCAAAGGCTGCCCTGAAGACGCAGCCGTGTGCTCTGTCGGTGAGTTGTGCTCAGAGTGGGGCTCACGGTAGTGGTTTTCCCAAAGGCACGTAGAACTCGGCTGCATCCGGTTTGGAGCGAGTTAGAGAATCCTCCTGTAGTTTCTGCCAGTCTCCTCTGTCTGGGTTCCGCGTATCCAGGATGGGGAGGAAAGTGACTCCCATGTAGGTAACTGCTCAGTGTGCTCTAAAAACTATGTGCTCCGCTGCCAGGGAGTGGCCAGAGCCATCCGAGGTGAGCTGCCCCTGTAACTGGGGACAGAAGGAGCCAGGTTGGGAATTACTTGGTCATCTTTTGCCTTTGTAACTTGGAGAATAACATTGCCAGTACTTGTATGAAACTGATTTTGAGTTTTTAACAGCTTTACTGCCCGTGACTGTTAAGTTATGGCTTTGGACAAGTGGCATCTCATCATACTCTCCATAGAAGAGTACTTGTGCCCCTTGGGTTCCTTCTGCTGTAATTCTGTCGGTCCCGTGGTTTTCCTGCAGAGGCTGTCTGGTTTGATACAGATGTTTTGCACGAGAGTTGTCTGCCACTTAAGACTCACCGGGAAAATGAGAGGCCCCGGGGGGCGGGGGTAATCAGAATCTGTTACAAACATTAGATAAAGATCTGTGAACCCAGGTTGGGTTTGGGGAACTACCCTGGTATTCCGAATTGCTGATGTGTCTCCCGAGGTTGGTCCAGGCACGCCCATGCCTCTGTGTAAGCAGGACTGGGGACAGAGTTTCAGGGCTTCATTTATAAAAGTCAACTGACTCAAGAATGAAGTAGTCACCTGCCTGGCTTGCTGGACAGGTTCAGTTAGTTTCTGCTTTGGTCCCCGGACAAACTCTAGCCTCTTGGCTGTGCTTTCAAAAGACCTGTGTTTTCAGGGGAGCAAGGCCCTGGAGGTTGGGGAACGGTGTTACTTTCTGGGATGGTGTGACATGCGTGCTTGCTGTCTGTCTCTCGTGCCCACGGAGCAAGATGTTGTTTATCATTACTGCTCTGTCCCAGGGGGCCTAGAGGTGGCCTTGGTGTCCTCAGTGTGGCTGCCACGACCTGGCCAAACCTGTGCCTTGAGAAAAACCCACCGACCACGGGGCCAGACTGGGTGGGCTGGGGAGAGGTCACAGCACCCCGCTGGGTCCTGGCTGACGCGTTTCTACCTCTTTTTTTACATCGTCATTTATAAGTATGTCTTCCGTTTTCCCTTTCTTCCAGATAAGGATGGATTTAAAAGTCTAGGCAAGTTCGTTTCTTCTCCCATGAAAGAGAACGGGAACCTTCAGCTCTCCTATTCTGACGGTAGCGACTGTGGCCACAAGAAGATAACAACTAACATAACACTAATCTGTAAACCAGGTGAGCCCTTTTGAGAAAGGGGAGAGGCGACATGTGCTGGTGGCTTCTGTCCCAGGTGAGACTGCGCCCTTCGTTTCTGTTTCTCATGGGCCGCTGCCGAGAGGGGGAGGTAGAAAGGGTTCGTACCACACATTTCCAGTTCTAGAACCTACAGAGGCGGTCTGTGGATTTGAGCCCCCAGCCCCCACCCAAGACCAGTCCAGAAATGGAGAAACCATATGGTGTCGAGAGCGTCATGTTGCAATTTTCCAAATGAGTTATGGGTCTCAGTGCGGCTTCCTCTTCCTTGGGATTGATACCGCGCGGCTGTGCGGCTGCTTTACTTCCTCCAAAGGGGGAAAATCGTAAGCGCTTGAAAAATGTTGTCTGTGATCTCACCCTTTAGAGACAATGCTCTTCTTCACTTATCTATATTTATAGGTTTACATTGTTTTACAGGGTCAAAATCTGTGTATGTTCGGAATTTTTTTTTCAATGTTCCTCAAAACATGGCATTTTGTGAATACTCTTCTGTGTTTTGCAGTTATAGTTACAATTTTTAGGGACTTCCTTGTTGATAATGGTTTGGTCTTACTATTTTTAACCATTTTCCCTATTGTTGGATTAATAGCGTGTTTCCAGGGCTGGCGACTGTGCTGTTGCAGGTCCCCTGTCCGCCTCCTGTTGAAATGTTTTCTTTGGATAAGTGCCCAGCTGTGGGAGACAGTCAAGGGCTAGGACTGTTTTTTTGTTTTTGAGTGTTTTTTGAATTGTGGGTAATATATATGTAACACAAAATTTATTGTTTTTAAGAAACTGTAGTAAAATGCGCATAACATGAAATTTAACATTTGGCCTTCCTAGGGTGTCCGGGTTAGTGGCATGAAGCACATTCCCGGCGTCGTGCCGCCATCGCCACCGTCTGCCTCCAGAACTTTCTCATCTTCCCACTCTGTCCTCACTGAACACGAGCTCCCCACCCCCGTCCCTGGCAACTGCCCTTCTTTCTTGCCTCCACAGGTTTGACTACTCTATAAGAACCTCATGTCAGCGGAATCCCAGTATTTGTGGGACTATTTTTAGTTGAGGACCGATTAGTGATCCATTTGTCTTCCTCACTGACAGGTGATCTGGAAAGTGCTCCAGTCTTGAGAACCTCCGAGGACGATGGCTGCTTCTATGAGTTCGAGTGGCATACAGCCGCTGCCTGCGTGCTGTCCAAGACGGAGGGCGAGAACTGCACGGTCTTTGACTCCCAGGCAGGTGTGTGCACGCACACCACCTTGGTGGGGTGCCCTCTCCAACGGCTTAGGTTTTTTTTTCTTTTCTTAAGTATTTCCTGTGAGAGTTTAAGAGCTACCCCACTTGAGAATTAGACTAACACTGTTTCACCAGAGTTCTGGTGTCTGTGGAGATAATGAGGAAGCTACTACCTCTTAGATGCACGGTAGAGGGCGGTGTGCATTGAATACAGAATGTGAGGACCACAAGGAAATGAATGGTGTTTGGACAGCCTCTTTGCATGAATTAATGGCCTAGAAACCCGCCTTTGACTTTTCAAGAAGGTCACTGCTTTGTGGTCATCTAGCTTCACACGGACTGTTGGCTGTTCATCGGCAGTTTTGGGCCTTCAGTCTGGTTTTAGGTTAACGCAGTAAAGCCGGCATGGTGGGGGCAAATCCATCTCCAGGGGAGATGTCCGCCAGTGCAGTTCCTGTGGCCTGAGGGGAAAGCATCTCTTTGGCCATTTCGCGGCTCCCTGCCAATGGCCGGTTCCTGGGAAGACTGTCTTTGAAGCCGTGAGCCTGGGGCCACCCTTCTTGACTATGGTCTTACATATGACCTTACATATGGCATCGTTTTCACTCTTCCTTAGGGTTTTCTTTCGATCTGTCACCTCTCACAAAGAAAAATGGTGCATATAAAGTTGACACAGACAAGTATGAGTTCTACATAAATGTTTGCGGTGCGGTGTCTCTGAGTTCCTGTCCGCCAGGCTCCGGAGCCTGTCAAGTAGCAAAAATGCAAGTAACTTCCTTTTTAGTTATGGGCTTTCCTTAGATATCTCATACTGACAGATGTTTTATTCAGGAGTAGGTGTGTTCTCCACAGACATCATTGCTTTTCTGGGAGCGCTCAACTCTAAGAAGCCCTGGCCTCAAAAGCAGAGGATGCCAGGAGCTCCATTTCCTGGAAAGGGAGCAGGCCACACGCACACTCGGAGTTTATAATACCTTACTTCAGCAAAGCTTGCGTGTCTCGGTTGTTAGATACGCACATGTTTCTCTGTTCGGTGTGGTAATAGCTCAGTGGGGGTGGTTGTACCTTAAACCAGATATGCTGAGTGTGGCCTTGGGTCCTGGTGTGGGGTGAGGCTGCCCTTTGGCCCCACCCCAGACCCCGGTGATCTGTAGCCCAGGGTCACGGACATTACCCCTGTGCCCCCCACCCCTGCACTGCAGTGGCCTTGCTCCAGGTCACAGCATGACAGCCCCTCTGGCCCTGCTGTCCTTCCTAAGAGATGCTTGTTTGCTTGTTTTAGTGGTAATAAGGCTTGGAACTTGGGACTGAGCAATGCTAAACTGTCCTACTACGATGGCATGATCAAGTTGAACTACAAAGATGGCACGCCCTATAATAATGAAAAGCACACACCAAGAGCCACACTGATCACCTTCCTCTGTGACCGAGAGGCCGGAGTCGGTGTACCTGAGTATCAGGTAGGAGCTGTGCGGCGTGAGCACGCGTGGGCTTCCATCACCGAGGAGAGCCAGGAGGGAGAGAACCCTGGTCTCGTAAAGGCACGGGGCAAGACAACAGTGGGTGGAACAGGGCTGGTGACTTCTCTGGAATGAAATGAGGTTCTAACCACAGGTGAGGCGTGAGCTGTGGTCTTTCCTGGGGAGAATCCATCAATGTGTCTGGCTCCCTGAGACACAGGACCCTGTCATGGGCCCTTTATTTCGAAGCAGAGCTGTTATTTGTCTGGTTTCTTGGCCAATCAACATCTCCTATGATTTTAATTAATCTTTTTAGATTTGCCAGGGTACGTAGGCACCATTCATCCAAGCTGGTTATTCTTTGGGCTGTACACCTCGGTGGTTACCCACAACCCTGTTGATTTTGTGTACGAAACTTGCATCAGAAATCATGCTGATGCTACTCAGCTGAGTCCTAATTTATTACTGGGACATTGTCATTTGTAATAAGACAGGTGTAGATGGGCAAAGTAGACTTTCTTTCCTGTGGTTCTTACTTACGGAAAGTGCCCGCCATTTCTTAAATGCTGACTTTGTGTTAATGTTTTGCTTTTTCTTTGCCATATGTCCCGTTTCTCTCCTTGTCACGTGATCAGGAGGAAGATAACTCCACCTACAACTTCCGGTGGTACACCAGTTACGCCTGCCCAGTGGAGCCCCTGGAGTGCGTGGTGACTGACCCCTCCACGATGGAGCAGTATGATCTCTCCAGGTGAGGCCAGGGCCATCCCGCCCTTGGCCTGGGCCCCGGCCTGGGTCCAGGTTGGCTTAGGCTTGGCTGGTGAGCTCATAACTGGGTGGATAATGGGGAGTCAAGTAAGTTCTGGGGGTGCAGGGCCAAGATGGGGAGTTTTAAGCAGAAGGAATTCTAACAACGGTCTGGTCGCCTTTGTGACGTTCACTGCTCTTTGTCATAGCAAAGTCTGTCTCCAGCGGCATCATTTACAACACAGACTGTCAGTACAGAGGTGTGGGGGGAGGGGGCCGGTGCAGGGTCCGCTGCGTGCGAGTTCAGTGAAGGTCGAGCTAGTCATGGGTGTTGTGAGTCACAGTGAGCTGCATTCCGTGGTTTCACGGGTAGGGCAGTTTCGTCCTGTCTGTCCGTAACCTCTTAGAAACGACTAGTCGGACTGGGATCTGTTAGCATCAGAAGCATGCATTTTGCCTTCACATTTTAGTCTCGCGAAATCCGAGGGCGGTCGTGGAGGAAACTGGTACGCCATGGACAACGCGGGCGAGCACAGCTCGTGGAGGAAATACTACATAAACGTGTGTCGCCCTCTGAACCCGGTGCCGGGCTGCGATCGGTACGCGTCGGTGTGCCAGATGAGGTACAAGAATGAGCAGGTGGGTCTCGCCCTCCCTGCAGAGCACGTGACTCGGCGGGTGGAGGCGGGTATTTTAGAGTGGACCCAGCCCCTGGACAAAGCCCCCTGAGCTGGAGGAGCGCCCCCCACACGCGATCGCGCTCGAGTCGTCGTTCAGATTTAGAACATCACGAAATGCCTTGGAGCTGGCGGCCTCCGATCACGGCATGGGGTGGAGGATGTTCCGATGCCTGGTCTTGATGGAGCTCACGAGTGTCCTTCAGTCCGTAGCCTTCTGTGAAGAATGGCTTCATTTTTTGGCTCCAGAGGCTCTTGCTTCCGCTCATGCAGGGGAGCATGCTCGGGACCGTTGCTGTGGCTGTGGCGGGGCTGTGCGTGCTCCCTTGCTTGGGGCGCCTCCTCCCCGATCCAGCACAGTGACCGCCACAGCTCTGGGCCCTTTGCCTGTGTTCTTCATGCTCAGGGAATCTTAAAATAAAGATGTATGTGTGCTGCTTTGAAAATAGGGCGTCGTACGTCGGGAACGTACTTTTCCTGGTGCCTGTCATGTGGCAGCTTGGAGCGCACCCTGGTGGGCAGGAGTGACGTTCCCCGCTGTGTGTGTGTGGGCACACCCGTGTGTGTGTGGGCACACCCGTGTGTGCGCTCTCTGTTGGAGCGATGGCCTCAGAGTACAGTCCGTCCTCGTTGTCCATGGGTTCTGTGTTTGTGAATCACTGCCTTGCCAGCACAGGCCTGTGGCCCCAGATCAAAATCTGCAGTGCCCCAGTCCTTTGTGGATGTGTGTGGAGTGGCCCCAGAGTTCATTCCCAGCGGAGGCGGGGCCAGGCGAAGCTCTTCCTTCTCGAGGCCTGTCCGATCGACGACCGTGGAAGGGGACATGAGGGGCTGTGTGGGGTCTGGGGGCAGGGCCTGAGGCCCACCTTGGATGCCTGTTGGCACGGCCTCAGACCCATCACTCACCAAGTTTATTTTCATAAAATAAAATAGAATGTGCCAGCAGGAGTTCTCAGGATTTAAGATCATCATCTCTGTGGGATGGTGTCTGTATAGGTACGTGTTTCCCTGGGAGTGACGGGGCGATGTTTGTGGCCACTTCACAGATCACAAGTGCAGTGAATAACAAGAATCAGATGTAGCAGTCAGGAAGAAGCCTTGTTTTCTCTGCAGAGGGAAAACCTAATAGAACTGTTTGTTTGCAGGGCTCCTTTTCTGAGGTAGCATCCATTAGTAACTTGGGGGTCGCAAAGGCAGGCCCTATGGTGGAGGACAGCGGCAGCCTCCTCATAGAGTACGTGAACGGCTCGGCGTGCACCACCAGCGATGGGAGGCTGACCACCTACACCACCAGGATCCATCTCGTCTGTTCCAGGGGCAGCCTGGTAAGGCGCGCGTGGCCTGTGACCTTGCTTCCTTCAGGGTCTTCTGTGGCGGAGTGCCAGTCGATGTGTGTCTTCTGGAGATGAAGGGGTCTGGGATGGTGGTTCCTCTCAGGGTTTTGTGTGGACGCTATCCTGTCCCTTAGTTCTTTTCAGCTGGTGATGGGGGAATCCTGACGGCAGAACAGGTCTTAGGGACATTCATAGGCAAGGAAGCTGGGGTCAGTGCCGCTCAGGGCCACAGATGAACAGTGAGGGTTATGTGTGTAATTTGTGGGCAAATCAAGGATAAAAAATGAAGGCCAGGAAATAGAGAAAGTTACAGAGATTGCTTCTGTCCCTGATTTCCTCAGCCAGGGAAGAACAGAAGAAAAAATTCCACAAATAAAACTGCTCTGGGGGTCATTGTATGGTCCCAATCGTTTTCCTTAAAAAAAAAAAAAAAAAAGTCAGTAAATGTATATATAACATAAAATGTACCATTTAAGCCTTTTTTAGGCGTTCAATACAATGGCATGAAATACGTTCATGGTGTTATGCCCCATCCCTGGCTCTCATGCTCAGAACTTGGCTGTCACAAACCCAGTCGCTTTTTAACCTGGAGTTTCACATTTATATCTGGGTCATGTGTTTTTTGAATAATTGCCAGACTCTTAGATGAATGCAGAGTGTAGATAGTGGAATTCACATTAATTATCAAATAAGTTATTTAAAAGGGTCAGGTACGTGTGCTGAGTCCTCTGGCTTCATCGAAGGAAGAGCACAGTGTATCCAGTGCCGGCGGTCCCGTGGACTTTGTCCCCCACATTCCGGCTGCCTTGCAGATCCTGAGGTCTCTGTGTCATTTGCAAACACACGATTTTTTCCAGGAGATGATTTCTTTAGAGGTCAAGAAGGGGTCTCTGATAAGGGGATGAAGTTATTAGCTGGGTGAGTGTGGGCCGGTGTTGTGCAAGAGAGGTGCTCCATGACCGAGCAGTAAACGCATTCCGTGATTAGCCTGGGGTTGGGTTTGCTGCTTTCTTCCTCAGCCTCAGGAAGGGTTCCCAGCTGCCCTGCCCAGCCCTTGCCATCCTCTGGGCATGTCTGTGACCCCTCCTTAGAGCCTCGCCTGCCTCCCCCTTCCCACTGTGGTTTCTCGTTGCCGTGGACATACTGGACTGTTCCAGGTGGTTTTCCGGGGTCCTCAGTTGTCCAGCTTTCCTGTGACACCTTATGTGGACTGTTTTGTGTTTTCAGAGTGGCCGCGCATAGTCACTGTATCTCTGAGGGCCTGTGTGGGGCTGGCCATGCCCCATGCAGCCAGAGACCATGAGCAGGGGTCACGTCTGCAGGGTTCCGCAAGCCACGGGACTTTGAGAACGTTCACGCTAAAGCAGTTCCTTTTCACAAACACACTGTGGGGCAGTAGGGACTGATGTGCTTCTGTTTTACTGGGACGGGTGTCGAGGCCAAGAAGGTGGGGGACTTCCAGGTCCGAGGGTGCTCAGTGGGCAAGGTGTGGGCTCCCCATCAGGCGGCCGCCATGTCCTTCTCCTGCGAGCCTGGGCGGGTGTCCTGACTCCCTGGGCCCCTGTGTTCTCGTTTGTGTACACATGGTGGGTGATGACAGAACCGAGTTCCCAGGGTCATGGGGAGGCTCTGTTGAGAAATGCTAACAGAACTCCCAGTGGCGTGATAAACTGTCTCGGCGTGAGCTGCTGTTGCTGCAGAACGTGGTCCCGCGCATGTTAGGGGAACTTCTCTATCCAACAACCCCAGAAAAGTGCACAGAGTGTACGTGACACGGACAGCTGGGAGCACGCTCACACTGAGCTGGGAGCAGCTGCATGGAGCATGGGCGCCCCTTCCAGTCACTTCTCTGCCCCTGCGCTGGCCTCTGACCCCCCCAGGTCACTTCTCCTCAGTTTTCGGCTTATGTAGGTGAACTCTCTGTGCCTGGCTTCTCGCGTTGCGTTTTCTTAGCGTAGAGCGTTTCTCAGAAGCATGGGCTTAAACGCAAGACTTGGACCTCGGTTGTGCCGTTTACTGCCCCGTGACCTCAGGTGAATTTCGTGACATCCAAGCCTGAGGGGTACCATCTTTTTAGCAGGAATAATGAGGACATTCCATCGTAACTAGCTAGTGCACACAGGCGGCTGGCCGATCACGGACACACAGTTAAACGTTCAGTAGGGTCTGGCTGGTTTCATATATGAGGCTGCTGCTGTCTTGGGGAGATTGGGCTGTTCTGTTGTGCTGACTGTCCCCTGGGTTTACTCTTTCAGAATCCTCACCCCATATTTTCCCTCAGTTGGGAGTGTGTGGTCAGTTTCCTGTGGAACACAGAGGCCGCCTGTCCTATCCAAATAACGACGGACACAGACCAGGTACGGGTGCAGTCGTGGAGTGTCTCGGTGAGCCGGCTCTGAACCTTCCCAACTGGGTGTCCCGGCTCTGCACTTGCCCCTTTCCTCGTGCTTCCAGATCTGTTAGTGGTGCCCCCGTTTCCTGCGTGTTGACAGCAGACCTCTGGGAGTCCTGTTGCGTGGCTCTCCCCCACCCTGGCTCGCAGATGCTGGGCTAGGAACCAGACCCTCAGCCTTACTCCCTGCTGACTGCAGACTCCTGCCCTCTGGTCCATTCCCTTGTCCCGTTTGTGTTGCGGTGGCATCCCCTGCGGGCTCTGAGGGGTTCGCCGCTGCCGCCGAGGAGTGAGTGGTGAGCACATCGCTTTAAGATCTCACACGTACCAGTGCCCCGTCATCTACAGGACCTGGCCCATCTGTTTTGGTGTGATGCTCGACGTTCTAAAACTCCAACCCCAGCCCCGTTACTGCCATTTCTTCTGTGTGTTTGTTGCCATCCTGGCGTATCCTGCTCTTGGGCGTGGCCTGTGCTCGTGCCCTCCTGCGGGGCCTGGCAGCCGGCTGCGCTGGGATGTGCTCTGTGACTCCGAAGGGAGACTTGTGGTTCCCACAGCCCTGGCTGTTTTCTCCGTGGTGGGACTTCTTTCTCTCCCTCCACCTTCAAAATCTCTGCTTTAGCAGCAGAACCCAGGCTCACCTGAACGGCTGTTCCCAGCCAGGGTCGTGGGCTGGTGGAGTCTGCGGAGGGCGGGGAGGGCAGGGTGCCGCACTCTGTCCTCGGCCATACGTACCGCGGCTGGGGCTGCCGCTCCTTTCCCCGCATCTGGTTGACTGCGCAGGAAACAGACAAGGGGGAGGGGAAGGCTTACGACGTCTCTTAGAAGAGAAGGGATGTGAGGTACCTTGTCGTGCCTCCCATCACCATTGCCTTTAAGTGAATAAGTGAGGTGGAAAACAGAACACTTAAACCAACTTTAAGATTTTTTGCTTGTTTTTGTTCTTAATCAATCATGCTCGCTGTCTGCTGGGGGTTTGAGGTCAGTGAGAAGCCTGTGTTCTGTGAGGTCCGTGCGCGCAGGCTTTGTAGGTACGCTGTGTTGTCTGAGTTCCTGTGTCTCTTTCCCCCCTTGCTCCTGCAGGCCTGTTCCATAAGGGACCCGAACAGTGGCTTTGTGTTCGATCTTAACCCGCTGAACACTTCCCAAGGATACGTGGTCCCGGGAATCGGGAAGACTTTTGTGGTAAGAGTTATGTGATGAATTTCCAGTTTGCTTTGAAACAAGGCAGTATGCACTGAAGTCACCCGCAGCTGGTGTGGCTGGTGGCCGGTGTCTTTAGGAATGGCACAGCGATGGCAGCTCTCACCCAGGAGGAGGCGAAAAATCCAAATTCAAGGGGAAAGGGAGGAAAAACTCAGTCCCATCCTGCTGTAGTGCTGATGTGAAGGTGCCATTTTTCCAAAAATAAATTATTCCTGATCTGTTGCTGTGTGTCTGGAGCCGTGGTTTTGGGCCAGCAGTGTCAGAGTCACCTGGAATTTGTTAGAAATACAGATTTTTGTGCGGTGGGTCCATCCGTTTTTTTTTTTTAATTTTTTTTTTTAAAGATTTTATTTATTGATTTGACAGAGAGAGATCACAAGTAGACAGAGAGGCAGGCAGAGAGAGAGAGAGAGAGAGAGAGAGAGGGAAGTAGGCTCCCCGCTGAGCAGAGAGCCCGATGCGGGACTCGATCCCAGGACCCTGAGATCATGACCTGAGCTGAAGGCAGAGGCTTAACCCACTGAGCCACCCAGGTGCCCCCATCCGTTTGTTTTAACCATCCCCCAGGTGATTCCGATGCCCCCTGGAGTCTGAGAACCACCAGTCAAGAGGAATGGTAGTTACCTGATCCTAGAAAAGAGAGATGACCCAGGTGCTATGTTCTAGAATCTTCTGACAGCACTTCTTTCATTGATAGGCCTGGTGGAATGAGAGAATAATCTTCGAAAACACGAAGTTGGGATAAGAACGTTTTTTGTAGATGTGATACCGAGGTGTGGGTACACCTCACGCAGGAGAGCTTACAGCTTGTTTGGCTGCCCCGCAGAGCGCTGCACAGCGTTGCCCTCAGCAGTTCTTTGGCAGGTCCTCCACCTACCCCCAACTCCCAAATCCTTCAGGTAGTTCGGTTTACAGCAGGTGAGGGCGCACGTGCCCACATGTGAGAGTGAGAGGCAGGCAGGCAGACAAGAACGTTGTTGACCCATGTAGAGGACGTGCTGGAAGGTACTCTGCCTCATAAAGAATGTGCTAGAAGCAGGCCAGCCAGGCTCTGCCTGTGGCTGCTGGCAGGGGCGTCAGGAGGTGGCAGGTGTGTTGAGGTTCCTGGGCGACAGCACAGCCTGCTGCCATCTACTTAGGTCAACACGGCCTTCCAGCCGGCTCCCCGGCTTTGTGCCCTCGTCCCCTGGGCCTGCTGGGCTCCGCCGCCCCCAGGTCCCCCTGGGGCCCTCCCTCGCTGCTGAAGCTGCTGAGGGAGACATCTGCCCGGGGCCTGCACCCTCAGTCGGAGGGGCTGCAGGTGAAGGCAGCCAGAAGCCAGTGCCCACGGCTCAGCAGGGCAGGCCCGGGCTTCTCTCAGCCCTGTTGCTCATTCACAGACAAGACCTTGAAAGAAGGAAAGGGAACCCACCCCAGCATTTTGTCCCCGAGCCCACCCGGTGGCTGAGCCCCTAACTGGCCATTTCCGGAGTAGGGGGCTTCAGTTTTTAAGAAAAGTGCTTTCAGCGTGTGACCTCGATGGTGGACATGCTGTCCGTGAGCGCTTAGTGGAAGCAGAGGAGCCGCCCTGTGTCTTCCTGCCACAGAACGTGTCCTGCCTCGCTGTCTGGACAACGCGCTGTCCACATTCTGTCCCCTGCGACGAGCCTCTTGCCATCATGGACGTGGCGCCATGTCCGTAAACGCGCTGTGCGTTCCTCTGAAGCAGCTCACGGGCACTGTCACTGGATTTCAGATGTTGCCTTTCGTGCAAGCTTCAGGGCTTAGCGGCCCGAGCGTGTGGTTGGCGACTTGAGCACCGTCTGGGTCACGGGATGGCGTTTGAGTTGCAGGGGCTCTTGGTGGTGAATTACGTGGCCCGAGTTAACGTGTGTGGTTCTCGCTGTCTGGCCCCCAGTTTAACGTGTGTGGTACGATGCCCGTGTGCGGGACCTTCGATGGAAAACCAGCCTCTGGCTGTGAGGCGGAGACTGAGACAGAGGGTCTCAAGAATCTGAAGCCAGAAAGGCCGGTTGGACTGGAGAAAAGCCTGCAGCTGTCCACGGAGGGCTTTATAACCCTGACCTACAAAGGGCCACTTTCCCCCGCCACAGGTGAGCTCTGGACCATTTGTGGTGCACCTCTTGGGTGTCCCGGGGTCTTCGTGACTGGGAACCTTCTGGGCATGTACCGAGAGCCACCTGCTGTCCTGCCCCCCACCTCCTGCCTCTGGGCCGTGGCCCCACACTCCCAAATCGACCTGTGTGCTGTGCCAGGCCCCGACGAGCGGCCCTTTCACGAGCGGGGTTGTGCTGTTGGCTCTCCTTCCTCCTGCCCCATCCCCAGCCTCCCCACAGCCAGTCCCTCAGGTGGTTCTTGGACGTAAAGCTTTGCGATCTCTGGCTTCTACTAAACCTCTTTGCTCCAGTTCCCTCCCGGACCGAGTGGGGGTGATGGCATCACCTGCCGTCCCCGTGGACTGCTGCGGCTCCTTCCGTGGCCTGCTGCCACCCTGGCCGCAGGAGCCCTTCAGTGCCCCCCCCCACAACCTCCCCAGTATTCCGTGTTCGGAAACATGTCTTTCGTTCACTCCTGTGTACTAGGAACTCATTATCGTCTGGGAATCGATGACATCCGCTCATTGCTGCGGTTCCCTGTTTTCTGGAATATCAGGACAGAGGACGTTTTGTTCACCCCATGAGCCCGTGGTTGTGTGGATCACTGTTGCAGTGAGAGTGGCTACTCAGCAGTTCATGTCAGACCAGCATGGTGGTGTCGTCATTTTAAAGGGGGGCTGTGAGGTTTGTTCCCAGTGGCTGCTGCTGCTCTGGGATGAATCGTGATGGCTGCTCTGTTTCTTAAAGTCTGGCCTCTTCGTTCCCCAGGGACCGCTGATACCTTTATCATCCGCTTCGTTTGCAACGATGATGTTTACCCAGGGAACTCCACATTCCTGCATCAGGACATTGACTCTGGCCGGGGGATCCGAAACACTTTCTTTGAGTTTGAGACTGCACTGGCCTGCGTCCCTTCTCCTGTGGATTGCCAGGTCACAGGTAAGACTGAGAGGACCCGGCTTAGGAGGCTGGTCGAGGGCATGCGTGTGTGTGTGAGTCTGTCTACACGCACGTGTAAGCGTGTGGTCGTGTGTGGCGTGTTTGTGTTCTGTGCCTCTTTGATCCTTACGCTTGAGATGTTTCTCTTGAAGAGAATCTGGACTAAGGGTTTTAATCTATATTTTGGGATCAGAAGCTGCTTAAGAACAGAAGAAAACTCAGGGGAAAGAAATATTATCAGATCTTATTGGAGGACCTAAAAGAAAGGCTGTGAAGCTGTGTAAGGTGCACCCCGGATGCCCAACAGGGTCCCCAGGAGGCCTCGGGCTCTGTACCTCCTGTCAGTGGTTCCCCTTGCGAAGGGCAGCTTAGAGGCGCAGAGTGAGTGTATGTGTCTGTAGGAAGACTCTGGGCTTCCTGTGGCTCTCCTGAGTCCTTAGCAACCGGTGTCAATTTCGTGCATGAGGGGTCTGCAGTCAGGAGTCTTTGGTCAACGAGAAAGCAGGGCTAGCCTGTGTTTCTGTGTATTTCAGACGATGCTGGGAATGAGTATGACCTGAGTGGCTTAAGCAGAGTCAGGAAGCCCTGGACTGCTGTGGACACCTCGGCTGATGGAAGAAAGAGAACTTTCTATTTGAGTGTTTGCAACCCTCTCCCTTATATTCCTGGATGCCACGGTGAGTTGAGAGCATCTGACTTGAGTTCCATCTGCCCTCCTCCCGTCCCCTGCCCCAGACGAGCTCCCGGCTCTTGCAGGCAGCGCGGTGGGGTCCTGCCTGGTGTCAGAAGACAACAGCTGGAACCTGGGCGTGGTGCAGATCAGCCCTCAGGCTGCGGCGAATGGGTCCCTGAGTATCGTCTACGTCAATGGTGACAAGTGCGGGAACCAGCGCTTCTCCACCAGGATCACGCTCGAGTGCGCTCAGACCTCGGTGCGTGAGCGGATGAATGCCAGCGCCTGCCTGTTGGCGCCTCCCTTCTCTCCGTCTTCTCTCTGAGTTCAGAGCTGCCCCTGCTTTCCTGGGTTTTAGGCCTTCAGTAGCATTTGGCTAGATTCTTCTCCATGTCCTGCGTGTTTAATGAGTGCTCTGTGTTTTTCCTCGTGGAGATTGAAAGTTGGATGTTAATTGTGGCTATCTTTCTGACTGACTTTAAAACATAAAAACGTAAGTTGTTGGTTTCTATTATAGGGATCCCCAACATTTCAGCTTCTGGATGATTGTGAGTATGTGTTTGTCTGGAGAACGGTGGAAGCCTGTCCCGTCATCAGAGTGGAAGGTAAGACCTGGGGCCCAGCCCCCCAATAGTTGTAAACGGCTGAAGTAGCAGAGACTCCAGACAGCATCCTAGGCGCAAAACCCCGTCGCGTTGGCCATGTGCATGGTCCTGAGATGCTACGTAGCGGAGGGATCGTTTCCTACCCGTGGGTTTTGACTCTGGTGCTTGGCTGACTTTGCCAGTGACCTCCTCCTCACCTGCCTGGAGTGATGGTGGGTTATTGCCTTCCTGCGTTTAGGAATCTTAACTTGGGGCTTTGATTGGTTGAGTGGATCTTTACCCTGTGACCTTGGCGTTTCTGGAAGGCTGTCTGATAGGCAGTTTGTACTGTGTGTACAAGCACAGTGAGAAAACGTGGAAATGGCATTTAATGCTTATTTTAAGACAGTAATCACCTGATTAAACATTGGAAGACGTTTTTTGCCCGACATTGTGAGTGTCAGTGGGATCACGGTTGCCCTTCATTTCTGTGTGTTCTTGAAGGAGACAACTGTGAGGTGAAGGACCCGAGGCACGGCAACTTGTACGACCTGAAGCCGCTGGCTGTCAACGACACCATTGTGAGCGCGGGCGAGTACACCTATTACTTCCGCGTCTGTGGCACGCTGTCCTCAAAGGTCTGCTCCACTAGCGACAAGTCCAAGGTGATCTCATCGTGTCAGGAGAAGCGGGGACCCGAGGGATTTCAGAAAGTGGCAGGTACCGTGCGTTTTTTTCTGCTCTTGTGCAAGAGAGGAATTACGTATTAAGGTGTTATGCTGCAGGGGGGCCTCTTTCTAGAGTCGGAAGAAAGCTACGTTCTGGTGAAATATTAATGGTGCTTCTGA
The DNA here is from genome assembly GCF_010015895.1 of Lontra canadensis. Taxonomy (NCBI): domain Eukaryota; kingdom Metazoa; phylum Chordata; class Mammalia; order Carnivora; family Mustelidae; genus Lontra; species Lontra canadensis. The sequence goes on from NW_022631091.1 coordinate 222,377, forward strand.
TGTCATTTGATTTTCTTAAGCAGAACGTGTACTGGCAGATGATGTTAGAGCATCTTATCTATTTGTTCTTAGCAATTCAGCTGCTGATGCTTTATTTTAACTCGGGGCAGGCTGAAGTAGCCAGTGGTGGGTGTTCTGAGGTAGTACTTTCTAGAGTTGAGTCAGAGGGGAGGCATCTAGGACGGGGTTTGGCTCGGAACTTACAGCGCAGGCTGTTGTTCACCGTGCTGCCTCAGCAGCTGGGCGAAGCTGTGTTTAAGAACGTTTAAAGATTGTATTGTAGAAAGCGTGAGAGAGCTCGTGGGCACAAGGTGGGGGGAGGGGCAGAGGCAAAGGGAGAGGAGCTCAGGCAGACTCCTCCTTGAACACGGGTTCGATCCCGCGGCCCTGAGATCACGACCTGAGCCGAAACCAGGAGTCGGACGCTTAACTGAGCCACCTGGGTGCCCCTAAGTTTAAGAACTTTGAAAAAGAAGTAGCTGGTGTGACAAGTGTGTGGGGGAACTCGTAGGGGCCACCTCTCAGGTGACGAGGCTGGGGAGTGGCTGCCGCTCGTTGTTCCCACCATGAGTCTGTAACGTGGTAACCTGGGGCGAGAGGAGGCCTGCGGTACAGCGCGGCCGAGAGTAGGTTCCAGCACCCGGGGCCAGGCGTGCCCGTTCTTCTAGCCCTTTGCTCAGGGGATGTGATGGGTCTGCTAGGGCAGGCATGGTGGCGCCAGTCCTGGTTTTGATCCCGTTCTCTCTGAGCAGGTCTCCTCACTCAGAAGCTGACGTATGAGAATGGCTTGTTGAAGATGAACTACACGGGGGGGGACACTTGCCATAAGGTGTACCAGCGCTCCACAACCATCTTCTTCTACTGTGACCGGAGCACCCAGAGGGTGAGTGGACTCCCAGCTGCGGGGCGGCCGCCTGGCCAGGTACGGCTTCCCCACGCTCCCGGCCCTCCGTCCGCTCTGGAGTTTCAGACTCCCCCGGCTGGTTGAGTTTAGATGCCTCAGTTACAGAAGGTGCGTCGGGAACCCTGGTCAGCTTGTGTGGCCCTTCGTGACCACCCTTTCCCGTGTTCGCTCCCGAGATCCGAAGTGTGAGGAGCGAGCTGGAGCGCCCCCTCTGACGCGTCTCTCCCCTTCCAGCCGGTGTTTCTCAGGGAGACTTCAGACTGCTCCTACCTGTTCGAGTGGCGGACGCAGTACGCCTGTGCGCCTTTCGACCTGACCGAGTGCTCCTTCAAGTGAGTGGACGCGTCTGTTGACTCTTCCTCACGTCGGAGGAACTTGGGCCAGCTTTGGTGTTTGGGGGACGGGAGGTTAGCTTAGGTGGTTTCTCTAAGCCTTCGTCCCTTCCTAGTCAGATGAGCACTGGGACTAGGTGAACTTCCAAATCCTTCACAGCTTCGGGTCAGGGATTATTTTGGGTTAAGAACCACACCGGGAGGCGATTGCAGTTGGGACAGAAAACCTCGCGTGATTCCCAGGTGTAAGTGCAGCGGAGTGACCAGGACATCACCTGGCCTCCACTCCACCCTCGCACGCTGCTTGTGTCTGGGGGCACAACAGCGAAGAAGGTGTGGAGAGGATGAGGGGCTGGGTGGTGTGGGAGATGCGGCCCCCAGACGTAGGTTTTCGGGGGCGGTCGGTGGCTCTTTTGGTCTCAGGTCACCTGTGGTTCCTGGAATTGGGTGGTTTTGGGTGTTCTTGAGGTAAGAGAGAGGGCTTTACGGTGTATGACTCCCAACAAGAGTTGTCTTTGGAACTGTCACAAAATAGGCACGTTGTATCCCATCCCTGGAGGTTTTGTCTGTGGTTCTGAGCGGGTAAGGGACATGCTGCCTCTTCTGCTGTGTGATGACCTGAAAGGGATCGCAGGGGGTGTCACATTCATTCTCCTGGGGGAGAGTAGAGTCACTTCCGTGTTTTCCTTCCTTCCTCTTCTGTTTGGTTGCGCTCTCTCCTTTCGTTTGGGTAAAGTAATTACTCTTTGAGTTTCAGTAACGTATGGTAAAGCGCACATTCGGGAATCTGTATTTAGTGACATTGAATCGTCATTTGTTTTGAGATGTTTCTTTTTCCAACAAAATGGCCTCGTGAGCGTTTCCTTGTGAAACCAATTCATTTCTCATTTCTAGCGGGTGTGGACGACCTCTGAGTGGATAGCCCTGATTGGCTTAGCCATTCTTACTGCCCTTTGAGGCTGTCTTCCGTTTTCTGAGATTTGTGTACAAAGAGTCTTTTTTTATATTTTTGTACATAGAGCTTTTCCTATCATGTTTTTTATGCTCCATTTTTAAAAGAATTAAGTCAAAAATGGAATAATCAGTTAGAACGGAAGCTTACACATGCACATTGTAATAAATTCACGGAAGTACAGAAATGTATACAGTGAGGTCACCTGCTCGGTAAGTTTTTCTCTGACCACGCCATCTAAAATCTCAACCTCCCCCCAACCACCCAGCCCCAGACTTTTTTCCTCTTTGGCGTTAATTGCCCTCTGACATACTCTATACTTAAAAAAACTTGTATCCTGTTTCTCCTGGTAATTTCTGTGAATTGCATAAGATGGGTGATTTGTATCTTTTTGGGTCAATATAACACCCTCAGCTTAGCACATATGTTTTGAACCAGTGGGTGCTTTCCGGTCTCCTCTTCCTGCTGGGACCTCATGGGGTGGCGTCTGTGATTGCGCCTCTGCTCCAGTTGGACCTGGCGCCCCCGGGGACAGACGCTTGTCTTGCTCCCCATTAACACCGCGCCTGCTGTGGGGTTGGCTCTGAGGAACGGTTGTGTGTGGGGTGTGTACAGTAGTGAACTTCAGCCCGAGCAGACCGTCCGCACCAGTGCACCTGCACTCCTGTGACCGCGGTTGCCTTGGGGCTGGACGGCAGGTGGCTGCCGCTGGGAGTGCTCTGTGGCGTACGCTGTTTGCCCTGAGCTCAGGGAGTGCTTCCTTTGCAGGCTTCGTCTCTGCCCTTCTTTGGATTAATACAGACTTTGCTGAGCCAAGTCGTGAAGTTTCCTGAGCTCAGGTTCTGATTCTGACGCAAGGTGGCCGGCGAGGTTCAGTCTGAAGTTCTGTGCCTGGGTGGGACCTGAGGCCCAGGATGTCAGGCCCAGCCTGCACCTCAAATATCGAGCCTTCCCAGTGCTCGGTGTCCACCCGCAGTACCCGGTGAGCCTAACCGCAGTGTTCTCTTCCCTCCAGAGACGGGGCTGGTAACACCTTCGACCTCTCGTCCCTGGCAAGGTACAGTGACAACTGGGAAGCCGTCACAAGGACAGGAGCCACCGAGCACTACCTCATCAACGTTTGCAAGTCTCTGTCTCCCCAGGCTGGCTCCGGTGAGAGATGACTCCTGGTGGGCAGATGGCTTGTGGTCAGACTGGGGGCAGATCAAGCAAGAACAGGGTTCTGTGAAGGTGCTTTGGCCACGAGGTGGCAGGAGGATGTAATTATTTAAGGGTTTCAGAACTGATCCCTGGGATGGTCTAGCAGAAGTCCTTGTTGGGGAAAAAAAAAAAAAAAAGAAGTCCTTGTTGAAGGCTCTGCTGGGAACATAGTAATGTTGTTTGAGCATGAGTTGGAGGCAGGTGGTGGGAATCATGGTGGCAAGTGACTCTTAGCAGGGTAGGAGGAGACACAGGGAGTGAAAGAGTTTGAGCGTGTGCCTGTGTTTACTGAGAGTGATGTGGGTGGGTGAGCCTTTTCACTTGAGGTAGTGGCCCGCTTCCCCTCACTTTCTGTGTCAGGCAGATCAGTGACAGCGTGGTTCCTAATCCATGAGGTGGGACTGGTTTTTATGCAGGGCAGATAGCACAGACGTTTTAGGGACTGGGAAATCAGCAGAGTTCTCAGTAACTCATAAAGATGGTCCTTGAATGTGGGCCATTTGAAATGTCCAGTTGGCTTATCTAGGTATTTTAGCTTCAACACACTGGGGATTCAGAAATAATTCAGGCTGTGAAATCTTGGATTCTCCCCACACCCCGTGCCTACCCCCTTCCGTCTGAAGTAAAACAGCATTTAACTGAGAAGTCCTGTGGCATCTTTGTCATCTCACGTGGAAGAAGCAGCAGATACCAAGTGTATCGCACGTCTGACGTTACTTACAGATAAATTGCAGACTGGAAAATCAGCAAAGGTAACGACTGTGTCTCCTTTCACAGAGCCGTGCCCTCCGGAAGCGGCCGCGTGTCTCCTGAGTGGCTCCAAGCCTGTGAACCTTGGCAGGGTGAGCGAGGGGCCACAGTGGAGAGATGGTGCCACCGTCCTGAAATATGTCGATGGCGACCTGTGTCCAGACCAGATTCGGAAGAAGTCAACCACCATCCGCTTCACCTGTAGCGAGAGTCAAGTGGTAAGTGACACAGTTTCCTGAGCCCCCAGTGCGGCAGCTCTGGGCCCGTACGGATCCCAGGGCCCGTGAGATGGCCTGACTTCCCCTGGGGTGTGAGTGGAGGGTGCAGTGCTTGGGACACCCTGCTGGACAGCGGGTGGTGGCCGTGTTGCCTCAGCCCTGTGGCTCGTGGGCACCTACCTCTCTTTGCTGACTCCTGGGGTGTCGGACTTGGAGTTCTAGTCTCAGAATTAGTGGATTCTCCTTGAAGTTTGGTCCCCGGAAGGCCCCCTATGGCTGTAGAGCAAACTGCTATTTGACAGTGCCCTTTGCCTTTACGGATGCAGCTTGGGAGAAGCCGGAGGTGAGACAGACTGGGTTCAGGGCTGCTCTGTGCTTCCTAGCTTGCTTACTTAGCTATGCTGGACTGTTCCACGTGAGTAACACGAGCTGTTCCCATCTCGCCAAATCGTCCTGAGTTTAGAGAGAAGACGGAGGGGCTGGGCATCACTGCTGGTGCACGGCTGGGGTGCGGTAAATGGGGGCCGGGCTCGTTTCCGTGGTCCATGCCTCTCTCTGAGGGGTTGCTGTGTGTGAAGTTGAGCAGGTGTGGGACTGAATGGTTTCTCTAGACTGTTATTTCCCACAGGAACGTCTCCACATGTGAGATGAAGGTGAAGCCCCACGTGCTATTCAAAATTAGGGTTGTAGCTAATTTTTGGAATAAGGTCAAGCCGGACCAGCCCACTCAGTGTTCTAGGATGGAGGGCCCACTGGCTCCAGCTGTGTTTGGCCAGCAGTGGCAGGAGGAGCTCTGGGGTCTGCCCTCTGACAGGAGCAGCAGCTGGGGCTTCCTCCTCGGGGAGCTGTACAGAGGCTTAGCCTAGACGGGAGCCACTGGGGACTGGACTCCTGGGCCCCGATGGACCTTTTCAGCTCCGTAACTGGCTGAGGCTCGTGGCAGAGGAAGAAGGAGTTGATGGACATGTGGGAAGAGACATGAGGGTGGTGTGTGAGGGGCTCTGCTGGTGGGTGGCCCAGGAGGCTGGGCTGCAGGGTGGGCTGTGGCCTCATGGCTAAGCTGCTACAGGTTTATCTGGAAAGGAGTGTACCCTCTGCATTGGTCTTAGCAGCTCTGTTGTGGACAGGAGGCTTGGGGAAATACAGAGGGGCCTTCGCCAGTGCAAGTGGAGGATGAGTAGAGGAAATGATAAGTTCTCTGGCTGGGGCTCTTGGTTTAGTCTGTAGTAACGGATTTAGTTCCTTTGTGTTTCAGAGTGTTACCAGCTATGTGCTCCTTCCTGACTCACCAGAGCCTTCGAGCCTGCTTCCTCACCCTGTCCCCTGCCTGCCTTCCCTAGCTGTAGCTGTAGGAGAATTTCCGTGTTCCTCCAAGTGGATTTCTGGCTCTGAGTCTGTCTCACCTTGCGTGTGTGAAGGCCCCAGTGCAATCCCAGGAAGATCTTGACCCTTTGCTTTTCTCGGTCTGCCCTCGGTCCATAAAGACCTGACCAAAATTCAGCGTGGTGCTGCAGAGAAGCTCTTAACTTGATGTAAGCTGACGTGTCGTAGAAATTGTGCCGTGTTGGCAGTGCTCTGTCCTTTGCTTGTAGAACTCCAGGCCCATGTTCATCAGTGCGGTGGAAGACTGCGAGTATACCTTTTCCTGGCCCACACCGGCTGCCTGTCCTGTGAGGAGCAACGTGCACGACAACTGCCAAGTCACCAACCCCGCCACAGGTGAGGGGCACTGCCAGTCACCAACCCCGCCACACTGACAGATGCCACCAGTCACCAAACCCCCCCCCCAGTGAGGGACACTATTAATCACCACCCTCCCCCCACCACACACACCGTGAGCAACACTGCCAGTCACCCACCCCAATAGTGAGGGACATTGCCGGACACCAGTGCCTGATAGCGAGTCATCAGTGCCCATAGTGAGGGACCTAACGTGAAGCTGGGGAGCAGGATACCCTTGGGCAGCAGCATTCTCTGCACGTGTGTGCACGTTGGCCGCTTGTTTGGCTCTACCCAGTTGTGTTTACCTGGATTTCTTTGGTGGGGAAGACACTGATCCGCCTCCCCGCGAGCCTTGCTGTCCCAAACTCCTGCTTCCGAGGGTGCCGGTCCCAGCAGCTGAGGCTTGCAGAGTTGCCTGGAGTCAGTGTCCTTGTGTTAACCTTCCAGTAGTCGTGTGGGGGCAGCTGGGAGACTGCGACTGCATGGCTGTGCTGGGGACCCAGCAGGCTGCAGCTGGCAGCCCTTGGCCACGGGAGGGATGCCGTCAGGCCCTCCCGAATCCCACAATCCTAGTGGCTGCTGTGGCCCAGCCCCAAGGACACTCAGAGGCGCTGTTGCCTGAGGAGAGATGAGCTATCCTATAAACTTGGAGACCACAGCCTCATGGTACAGACTAGTGGGCCAGGAGCCTTTTTAAGGCCCGGTCAGTGAACGAGGCAAGTGGGGGACTCCCAGCAGGAGTCACAAGTCCGGAGAACCAGCGTGGTCCACGTGTGAGTGTGCTGGCATCACCGTGCGTCCCCCTGCCCCCCTTTCAGGACATCTGTTTGACCTGAGCTCTTTAAGTGGCAGAGCGGGACACACGGCCGCTTACAGTGAGAAGGGGCTCGTGTTCATCAGCGTCTGTGACGACAATGAAAACTGCTCCCCCGGTGTGGGTAAGTGCTTTGGCTTCCTGCCTGTCGCCTGGCTCTCCCGTCCCCAGGGCTGTCCCCAGCCCCCACGTTCCTGTGGCAAAAGAGAGGAGTGGATCTGAAGACCCATCACCTTCCTTGCTCTAATACTCTGCACACGTGGGGGAGGCACGGGACACGTGATGGAGTAGTAGACGCAGGACGCCTGCCGGAACCACGCTGGGCACTCAGAGTGATGAGCGTTAGCTCTGGGTTTGGAGACAGCTGGTCATCGGAGTCCATGACTGTGTTTCCCTCTCCCTCCATGTTCGCGCAGGGGCCTGCTTCGGGCAGACCAGGATCAGTGTGGGCAAGGCGAACAAGAGGCTGACCTACGTGGATCAGGTCTTACAGCTGGTGTATGAGGGCGGGTCCCCCTGTCCCTCCAAGTCCGGTCTGACCTACAAGAGTGTGATCAGCTTTGTGTGCAGGCCCGAGGTGGGGCCCACCAACAGGCCCATGCTCATCTCTCTCGACAAGCAGACGTGCACGCTCTTCTTTTCCTGGCACACACCTCTGGCCTGCGAGCAGGTGGTGAGTCTGGGGCCCGTGTGACCTCTGAGAAGGGCTTTCCTGACGCCTGGGTACCCATAGCTCAGGTGGGCCCTGCTCCCCCCACCGGCTTTCCTCAGTTCACTGTCCCCCGCCACTCCCCTCCGGAGGGCAGCCCGCACCGCTCAGCCGCCCGCGGTGGTCCCAACAATGAGAAGGTGGGCCTGCCCATGCGTGGGGGAATATTGATGTTTTTTGTGCTGCTTTGTGCTACTGTTAAATTTCCTGGGGTGATTTTGAGGTGGTGAGGAGTGTTCTTGTGAACTCCAGTGAGGTCCTCCCTGTCTGACAGACGGAGTGCTCTGTGAGGAACGGAAGCTCCATTATCGACCTGTCCCCGCTCATCCACCGCACGGGGGGCTACGAGGCATATGACGAGAGTGAGGATGACACCTCCGACACCGGCCCTGACTTCTACATCAACGTCTGCCAGCCGCTGAACCCGATGCACGGGGTGCCTTGTCCCGCCGGCGCGGCTGTGTGCAAGGTTCCCGTCGACGGTCCCCCCATAGTAAGTATGCGAAGTGCGAGGCGGAAACGAGTTTTGCAGGATTTTCAACAATTGTCATGTTGTGTTTCTTGTTTTCAGTGGAGGGTTACTTAAGCAGAAAGGAGGGTGCAAGGGTCTGGGACTGTGTCCTGGGTCCAGTTGGGGAAGATGAACGTAGGGATTTGTGCCGCGAGCCATCGGCTGATGATGGCAGCCTGAGGGTCTCCTCGTAGTGGAAGGAACCGCGAACACATGTGAGTAGCTAGACTTCTGGTGTCATGTTAGGATTCTCAAGGTTGACCCTGATCAGGAAACTTTTCTGTAAAGTGGCAAGAAAGAACACCGATAACTTGATTTCTTTCTTTGAAATGTATGTCTTGGATACAGAAAGGTTGCCCCTCCCGAGCACATTGGCAAATGGGTCCTCCTGGGGCATGAGCAGATCTACTGAGTGCTGGAGGCTCTGCCTCCTAGCACTTTGCAGTACAGCTTTGGCTCTTTGAAACTTGTCTTCATGTTTTATCACATCCCTGCTGTGCTTTATTATTTGAGCTGCATCTCAAAAGGGTCTGTTTTTTTCTTTTTAAGATTTTATTTTTTTATTTATTTGACAGACAGAGATCACAAGTAGGCAGAGAGGAGGGGGGAAGCAGGCTCCCTGCTGAGCAGAGAGCCCAATGCAGGGCTCGATCCCAGGACCCTGAGCCACCCAGGTGTCCCAAAGGATCTATCTGTAGGCTTTACACAGTCCTGTCATAAGATCTGGAAATGCCCTTTTTTTTTTCTTTAAAGATTTTATTAGAATGTGTGTGCGTGTGCGTGTGTGTGTGTGTACGTGAGTTGGGGGAGGGACAGTGGGAGAGGGAGAAGCAGGCTCCCCGCTGAGCAGAGAGTCCGACTTGGGGCCCAATCCCAGGACCCCGGGATCTTGACCTGAGCCGAAGGCAGACACTTAATTGACTGAGCCACCCAGGCGCCCCTGGAGATGTCCTTTTAAAAATGGGCATTATCTGCAGTGTCAGTGGGGAGAGGTGCTGGGAGTGGGTGGGGAAATTGATGGTGATAGGAGTCTCACAGAGTCCTACCTCCATGAGGAACCGAGGGCCTGTGTGTACCCACATCTTTGTAGGAAGCATTTCAGTGCTGTCCTCTCTGACCACCCAGGTTGGGACCTGGATGTGAGTCTTTTCTGAGAGGTTGGATCTGCTGTATTTTCCTGCCTGCCTGTCCTTTTTCAGATCTTAGAAACGATAGCCAGTTCCCTACTTGGAGCAGGCATCGTGTCATCGTGGCCTGAACATGCCCCACGGTGATGGACGAGAGCCCCACGGCTCGCTTTCCCACTCATCACCCACACACACACCACCCCTGGCCATTCCTCTTTCCTTCATTCTTGGGTTTATTTGCTCAGAAATATTTACTGAGCAGCCAGAAGATGCTGTGCTGAACAGTAAAAGATCATTGGAAGCAAGCCTTTGCCCCTCCCACGGAGGTTCCGAGGGGCAGTGCCAAGGAAACTGAGGAATCCCGGGGCAGTGCTGGGCATGAGGAGGCGAGCCGGCGTGGGGGCAGATCCTTGGGCCCCTGTGGCGCACCATCGGGTAATAAGAGACCACGCAGCATTCTTGAGACACCTGGAGAGAGAAGATCCTACTGCCTGGTGTCTTCGAAAATTGACCATGGTTGAAAATAGAATCCTATTGCTAGAAACTGTGGGATTGAAACTGATGACTGCTGACGAACTGAACTTTCTGAGTAGTGGCTTTTATTGTCAAGACTTGTCAAGTCAGTTGCTGTTAACCTAGTTTCTTTAGATGCTGCTCATTTTCAAAACACATGAGGTACTTTGTTTGCAGTTCTGTGTTAGCCTGTGTTCGCCGTGCCAAGGAGCAATTTCCTGAAATTCTGTTTGCTTTTTCTTTGTTTAGGATATTGGCCGAGTCACGGGACCCCCAATACTCAACCCCATAGCTAATGAAGTTTACTTGAATTTTGAAAGTAGTACTCCTTGCTTGGCGGACAAGCATTTCAACTACACCTCACTGATCGCATTCCACTGTAGGAGAGGCGTGAGCATGGTAAGTGTGCGCTGCTCACAGTCTGGGGGCTGAGGCCTGGGTTAGCGAGCCACAGCTGCAGGCCCAGAAAGCTTTGGAATTAAGGATGCCCGTATTGAACACGGATGCAGTCGTGTGGTATGTCAGTGGGGTGCTGAGTAATTTAAAACCATTAATTTTTTAAAAAAGATTTTATGTGAGAGAGATTATGAGAGAGAGTCAGCGTGCACACAAGTTGGGGCAGGACAAGTGGGGAGGAGGAGAAGCAGGCACCCCGCTGAGCGGGGAGCCCATGAGGGGTTTGATCTCTGGACCCTGGGATCATGACTTGAAACAAAGGCAGACACTTAACCTACCCAGTCACCCGGGTGCCCCAGAACCATTAATTTAACAATGAGTGAGCCCACACTGAATTAATGGGGCAGACTTTGCATAGCGAGGCTCCCTGGGATTTGAAAACGTGAAACACTTGAGCATAGGAGTGGTACTCAGGGTCTGCCAACGTACAGAAGTGTCAGCTTTCTTTTTCCTTTTTAAAAACTATAGCATTAGTGATATACTCTTACTGGGAACTCAGACTTTTGGCAGATCTCGTCGATCAGGATATGACCCAAGATTTAGAATTTAGCCAACAAAAGAAGGCCTCTCGGGAATCAAATTAGCTCTAAAAAAACCTGCATGTGTTCCTTCTAAGGAGGTTATCGACTTCTGTTTTACATTCATTTAAAAATAACACAGTTTCCATCATGAGTACCGTTCTGTTACACAGAGTTTCTGCATACGTTTTCTCTTGCTTTCTCTCTGTGAACAGGAGATAAATGGTAGGTTGTGGTCCCCATGTCACAGGGACTCAGCCTCTGGGTGTCGCCGCTGACTCACACGGCCCCGCAGTGGCCGCTGGGACCCCACCTCCTCTGGTGGTGAGCTCTTTGCCCCGGGCAGCCCAGCTTCCCAGCGCGGAGTCGCTGCTTCTGAAATTCAGAACACGCGGAGAACTTAGTCCTCTGACATGAATGCATGGAGGCGGCTTAGGGTGTGCGTCCCACCTGTTAAGAATATTCCCGCATTCTGCTGCAGAAATGTGAATGTGCATGATTATAGGACTGTGTGTTTGTGTGAGGGTGTGTTAGAGAGAGAGAGGAGGGATAGGAATATGTAGCTCCAATTGCCTCTTGAAATCCTGAAGACGATGAGCTGTAAGGCTTATCTGGCCCTAGAAGCTCTGGTAGCAGATTTGGTTCTGGAATGTGTCCTGTGAATTCCCTAAGCAGACTTTCTGGTTTCTTGGCCTGTAGCAGGTTTGTCAGGCAAAGGGAGCTCTGGCTGTGACCGTGGTGGGAAGGGAGGGGGAGGAAGCAGACCATCACTGCCTGGGGCCTCCTCATCTGGTGGCTCACCCCACATCAGGGCCCTCGGACGTGTCCCTGTTCACAGACTGTCCGCTGGCTGTCAGGATAATCCTGAGTTATCGGGGTGCAGAGCTGTGATCAGTGAACCCCTTTTATCTCTGTCCGTGTGTCTGCGTGTGTTCCAGGCAGCTGTGAGCACACACCATAAGCCAGGGGCTTCCTCTGTAGAAGGGCTGCCCCGCTCGCAGGACTTCATTCTTCACACAGGATTCTTCCGAGGATCCCCTGTCCCGAGGGGCGCTGGCTGTCTCGCCCTCCCACATGGAGAATGCCTAACGACTGAGCTTGAATCCTCCTAACGCGCGTGGTTGGTGGGGCACGGGGCGGGCGCTGGTTCTCAGAATGAGCCGTGTTCACGGGCTGTCAGATACAAGGCATCTTACATGAAATTTGTGCTCAAGTTTGGAAAGATCTTAAAGAGATTTGTTCCCCTTTCGGTTTTATTTTGAGCGGGAGTATTTTTCCACTGAAGTTTATAGAAAAACCGATTCTCAACAGCAGCTAAAAATGAAATTCCTGACCAGCCGCCCCGTCTGTTTTTGTGGCTATTGCTGGGCGAGGGAGGGCACAAACACAAACACAGTGACGCAGACTCCATGGCCTGGGTGCAGTCTGGCCGCGTGGTGTGCCCTCTGTGGAGGTCCTTGGTTTGTAGCAGTGGGGGAGACACTGCCAGCGAGCAGGGCAGAGCGGTTGCCCCCCACTCTGCGGTGGCCGGGTCTCGCTGTCACATCCTGCTGGATCAGGACGGTTAAGGAGCCGGCCGTGTGGAGGACACGGAAACTCTGTCTCTAAGTGGAGGGCCCCTGGAGGTCGTGGGGGGACTCCAGCTGTGTGGGCAGGACACCTGGCTATGCCGGGAGGGCCGGCCTGGTTCCTTGCAGCGGGTGGTGACCACGGCCCCTCCTGGAGGGGGGCCGCTGCGGGTCACCCAGAGCACCTGGCTGTCTCCTGGCCACAGCCACAGCCCCGGAGGCAGGGGTCTCTTTCTGGTGCCAGCTGGGGGAGGAGAGCTGTGTGAGGACGCTGGACTTGACCCACGTGGGTTTTCTTTCAAACAGGGAGCTCCCATGCTGCTGAGGACCAGTGACTGTGACTTTGTGTTTGGGTGGGAGACCCCGCTGGTCTGTCCCGACGAAGTGAAGGTGGACGGCTGCTCCCTGACGGACGAGCAGCTACGTTACAGCTTTAACCTGTCCAGCCTCTCCAAAAGCACGTTCAAGGTAACCCTGCTCAGCTAGAGCTTGCTGGTCTCGGGACACGGCGGCCCGATTCTTTGTGTTGTAGGGGGTGGGCGCCTGTGACCACTGAAGCACAGTACATGGAGGGGCAGTGGGCTTCGCCTCGTCCCGGACACCCAGGATCAGCTTGTGATCAGCTTGTGATCTAGAATCTACAGATTCTACACTGTGCAGCAGATAAGGCCCAACTAGCGCTGGAGTCGTGTCCCACGGCTCAGAGGTTCGCTCCTTAGGGCTTTGTAAGGGTTAAATGATGCAGTGGAGGTCAGGAGGCTGCTTGGGGACGTGCATGTGACCGTGTACCTCATGGGGGCAGGGCCAGGTCTGATACACCCAGCAGAGGCTGTGAGTCACGAGTCACACCCTCTGTCTCCTGCCAACTTGGCTGGAAGATGCAGACGCAGCTCTTTGTTGAGCTCGGAGGGAACAGTGGATGGAGGGAGCTTGGACTTCCCCTCACCTGAGATGCAGCTGGGGGGGGGGGCTTATCTATCTGGCTTGTGTGTCATGGACTGTTTGTGGTATTGGTGAGGCCCTGGGCATTTTGAGTTACTGGTGTTGGAGGCTTCTTCGCCTTGGGGCCTGTGATCGAGATGTTACTGGGTTATGCACTTTGGACCATGCCCACCAGACGCCAGTACCTCCCGGGGTATGGTAGCTAGTGAGTAGTGAGCCCCGATGCTCGTGCCCTGGCTCCTGTGATGGAGAGCTCATGCAGGTGTGACAGGTGTACAGGTGTGAGCAGAGGGTGGGGCCAGCGCGGAAGGCACGCTGCGTGCTCACTTATGCTGTGTCTGCTCTCTGGTCATCAGCTTGGTCCTCAGCACCCCCGTGTTAACAGGTGGGGAGCCTGGGCTGAGGCCTAGCTGTCAAGCCCAGCCAGCAGTGTGTGCTGCGGCTGCTAGGGGCTGGGAGGACGAAGAAGGCTGGGCTTGTGGGCGGACGGAGGTGCAGATCCTTCCAGTGGCCAGAGGGAAATGCCCCGACGGTGGGTAAGGCAATGCCCTCTGGAGGAAGGTCAGGATTGGAGAGCAGGAAGGGCGTCCCGAGACACCCGTGCGCAGCCCCGAGGCGGCCCCTGCTTTTCTGCAGGGACGCACCTCCCTGCAGTGATGGCTCTCCTCCATGGCGAGACCCACTGACACCTGCGTGTGCTGTTGTCTGTCCAGGTGACTCGAGACTCACGCACCTACAGCATCGGGGTGTGCACTGCGGCGGCAGGCCTGGATGAAGGAGGCTGTAAGGATGGAGGTGTCTGCCTGCTTTCCGGAAGCAAGGGGGCATCTTTTGGACGGCTGGCATCCATGAGGCTGGATTACAGGCACCAGGATGAAGCTGTCATCTTAAGTTATGCCAATGGAGATAATTGTCCTCCAGGTAAATCTTGGGAACAAGATGCGTTTTATGTTCCCAGTGAGTGTGGTGTTAGACCCAGCCACAGGAGGAAACAGAGGCATGGAGATGTGGGTGCCGTGAATGCGGACGCCGGGCTTGGACCCCACAGCGTTCCGTCCACGCAGCCCTGAGTGTGGGTTCGGGCCTCGACACGTCCTGGCCTGTGAGCTGCTAGTCACATTGTGACACGGGCCGGTGTCTTGATGTTGGCTTAGGGTGGTGGCTTCCGGATGGGATCCTTTTGAGCCTTCCTAGGTGACGTGCCCAGCAGGGAAAGCACGGCTGGGGTTGTACTGGTAATCAGGGTTACATAGATGTTCTTCTTTCTTCCAGAAACTGAGGAAGGTGACCCCTGTGTGTTCCCCTTCATATTCAATGGAAAGAGCTACGAGGAGTGTGTTTTGGAGGGCAGGGCGAGGCTTTGGTGCTCCACCACTGCTAACTACGACAGAGACCACGAGTGGGGCTTCTGCAGACACTGTACGTAGAGGGGCACGCGTATGGGCTTAGGCTGCCGCTTGGCCGGCGTCCTCCGCACGCTGGCTTCGCGCTCAGACCTCCATGGATGTCTGGGTTAATTCTGCCGCATGTAGTTTTTCCATGTCAGGCTTGTTTTCCGTAGAGAAAGGACATCTCGGTTGGCTTGATGGGATGTGTTAACATGACCGCGTACATAGACTGAAGTAGGGCAGGGCTGAGAGGCCGAGGCCAGGGGGCCACCAGGGCCCGTCCTGTAACTCAGGCGGTGTATGTCCTCACGGCGCGGCGCCACCGAGTCCCAGTCGTTGGGCTGCGGGGCGGCACGGGCATCGGCAGGACTGGTGGCAGGCTCGTTGGCCGGCTCCCTCCTGTGTGGTGGGCACGGGCCAGGGTTTCGGGCTGAGCCGGGCTGCGTGCCGCTCGGAGACACTTGGAGACCAGGGCTGTGAGCCAGTCCTGCTCACGTGTGGCACAAATGGATGTTTGTGCTCAAGGAACGTGATGAGGAAATACACAAAAAACTATTTAATTCTTGTGAACAATCAGGGAGCAAGAGGAGTTAAAGAAATTCTAAGTGTTAAACGTCCCGGGGCTATTGTAGTTCTGCTTTGAGGCTGCTGATGGCAGTGCTTTGGGTCTGTTGGACGGCGCTCGGCGTTTTAGGTAACTACAGGGACCTTACTGTGGCTCTGGTTCCCGTCCTCGTTCACGTGTGACCCGATGGTGAATACCCGTCCACGAGGGACTGAGCCATTGCCGTGGGGCCATTCAGAAACCCAGGAGGAGACAGACACAGGGCCCTGAGGGGCCTTGGTCTGTTTTGGGTCAGGGGTTGTGAATGAGACGGCCGAGCTCGGGTGGGTTTGCTGGCGGGGGACCGGGCTGCGACCTGACTTTTCCCTGCGCTGCTCCCCAGCAAACAGCCACCGGATGTCCGCGATCATCTTCAAGTGCGACGAGGACGCGGATGTCGGCAGGCCACAGGTCTTCAGTGAAGTTCGTGGCTGTGAGGTGACATTTGAGTGGAAAACAAAAGTTGTCTGTCCTCCAAAGAAGATGGAGTGCAAATTCATGCAGAAGCACAAAACCTACGACTTGCGGCTGCTGTCCTCGCTCACCGGCTCTTGGTTCTTTGTCCACGAAGGAGTCTCGTGAGTACCTGCCACCACAGCCTGACCGTGGCGGGCTCTTGGTGGCCCGCTTCCACGTCCCTGCAGAGCTGGGGTGCCACGTAAACCTGGTGCTCGCGGTGGCTTGAGAGCCCCGGTCCAGTGCCGGCCGGGCCTGGTGCCCAGAGCTGGGTGTGAAGGCGGAGGTGGACGGAGAGGGGCCTTTGGAACCAGAAGCTGGTGGTCCATGTGTGACAGAGTGCATCTTGAGGAGCGTTGTGCTCATGAGGGGCTCCTGTCTGCTGCTGGGTGTTGTGGGGGGGACGTTGACTTTTTCAGTTCTCGGGCATGGACCACATAGGCTGTGCGGGTCTGAGGCTCGTGGGGCTGTGGCAGCCACTCCGTGACTCCGCCAGGGGCGCTCCGATCAGGAGTCCTCAGAGTGGGGCGGGGGCGTGGACTTGGAGGACTTTGGTCCTAAGGTCAGCAGCTCGCTCGGACTGGAGCACTGCGGGTCCCAGCTCAAGCCTTTCTAAACCACACCGCCTCCGGGTTCACCCCACCCGCCTGGGTGACACGCTGCCTTCTTCAGTAACCAACTACTCCGGGACCTTCCTTGGAAAGTCTGTTTGGGTGCTGCTGCGTTTGGAGGGGGCGTGGAATGCTTGGTTATCAGAGCAGTTCCTGTTTGTGAAAGTGATGGCCAGAGCCGCACCCCCGTGCGTAGGGCGGACTGACCTTGCAGCCCCTCCCCCATCTCTGTGTTGTTCCACAGGTACTACATAAACCTCTGTCAGAAAATATATAAAGGGCCTCTCGACTGCTCGGACAGAGCCAGCATTTGCAAAAAGAGTGCATCTGGTGTCGTCCAGGTCTTGGGGCTCGTTCACACCCAGAAGCTGGACGTCTTAGGTAAGGCCCTGGGTCCTTGAGGTGTGTGACTATAGGTGTTGCTTCGGAGTTGGGAAGCTGAGCGCATCCTCCTGTGGCCAGGAGGGTCAGCACTGGCTCGAGTTTAAACTGCCACATACCATTCCCAACGACTGTTTCTCAAGCATTTTGTTAATTCCTGAACGTTAGAGTAAGTACACTCTGTATTCCTAGAGATGGCAGGTCCTAGCAGGTGTGTGCGGAGGGGTCACCTGTCCGGGAAACTACCCCGAGAGGGTCACAGTGGCTAAGGTTCCTCTGGCTCCTTGCTCTAACTCGGGCTCGAGCGCCGGAGTCTGCATACACATGCTCCAGCGTTGAGTCGGAAAGGCTGAACAGTTATGCAAGGACTTGGTAAACATAATTCAGAGGTATATTTTTGTAGCGTCTTAACAATTTAGAAAATACCGAAGCTCTTTTTAACGTGTTAGTAAAAAACTTATTTTGCAGTTGGTTGTTGCGTGAAAGGTTCTTTCATTATTTATTTGAGAGAGAGTGAGTGAGCACACACGTGAGAGTGAGTGTGGTGGGGATGGGGAGAGGGAGAAGGAGAGAGAAAATCTTTAACAGGCTTCATGCCCAGTGCAGCGCCCAACACAGGGCTTGATCTCACGCCCCTGAGATCATGACCTGAACTGAAATTTAGAGTCAGACAACCGGACCGAGTCACCGAGACACCCCTGTCTTTCATTATTTAAAAGGCAGATCTTTCTTAGGAACATCTGGGGTGTGTTCGGGGGACCAGTAAAGAAAAACACTTTTACCTTGTTGGAGGAGAATAGGGTCCCGCATTGTTGTGACTGGAGTCTGCTCGAGCTGTTGGAGGGGAGACGGAATTCCGAGGGAGGCACCGTCCCCGTGGTGGAGCAGCTCGTCGGTCCCGTTGCCCGGAGTGGCCCTCCCAGCGCGCCGCTCACTGCTGTTGCCCACACGGCTCAGGATGAGGGTCGAGGGTAGCCTTCCGCTGCTCTCCTGGTTGTGTATGGACACTGGATCAGCCCTTCCCCGACTTCCCATAGCCAGCTGGAAGAGGTTTGCAGAGTGAAGGCCTCAAGGAAGGTTTGGCCTGCAGGGATCACCTAGTCCCCAGCACACCAGGGGCCTTACTCCTTGGCCCTCACAGGATGGCTGTGCAAGGCCAGAGCCCAGGGGCCAGATGCCCGGGAAGGGCTGCAGCCATGTGGGTTGGAGAGAGGGACTCTTTGTTCCAGGAAGTCACCCTTATCTGCAGCTCTGCTTTCTGCCTAGCAGTCCTCACAGCACTGTGGGGGTGGGCTCGGGGTTAGAGTCCATGCCCCAGGTTGGGCAATGAGCTGGTTCGGAAGGTCGAGCTGATGGCCGGGGAGTGTAGGGTATCCACGGTAAGAGCTGTGTTGCTTTGGTTCCTGTGCTCCAGCAGTTTAAGGATTTCTCTTTAAAGCAGTAGAACTTCTTTCAAAATTTTGCACAGGAGCCTGATATTTAATTCATCCAGTACAGCTTTGAATTTGGGCAAGGCTAAGGGCCTGCGCCTTTGGCTGAGCAGTGCCCTGTGTCTTCACCTGTGTCCCAGGAAGAGTAAGTGGGAAGCCGGTGCCAAGGCCTGTGTTTCCCCTACCACCCGTGTCTCAGAGGTGTGAGAGTCAGGGCTGCGGGGTGTGCGCTGCTTCCGAGGCCCCCGCCCTGTGCCCCTGAGCCAGACTGGGCTCAGGCACCCCGGACGGCTCCGGGAAGCCCCCCCCACAGTAGCTGGAAGCAGCAGCACCATTGACCTGGCAGCCGCGCAGGGTCTTGTGTGAGCCCATGCGCCTTGTGGACCCCGCATGTCAGGGCTCTGCGTTCTCTCGTCTGTGGTGTTTTCAGGAGTGGGAGAGTTGGACGCGGAGCCGGGCCGCCCGAGAACACCAGAGCTGTTCTGTTTCTGGTTTTTCTCTTTGTCGTCGGGAGGTCTAGTCCCTGGCCTGTGACTCTCAGGGTTCCCCGGGGCGGGGGTGTGTTGGAACAGCATGCGCAACGACCCTAGAATCCTATAGAACTGGAGCAACTGTGACCGCTGCCACCGAGCGAGGCTCTTTAGGTGCCCACGGTGCTGGGCCCTTGGGGCCGTGTTCCTCTCAGGCAGGCGAGGAGATGTGCTCAGCAGCCCAGAGTCAGGCTGCGAGCGCGTGGGAGGGGACGGGCTGTGAACCCAGGTCTTCCAGCCCTACCGGGTGTGGTGCAGACCCAGAGTGGTCACCCAGCTTGGCCGTGCTCCGAACCCAGGAGTGTAGACCTAGAAGTTGTGAGAGAGCCAAACGTTTGTTTTGTTTTGGCCTTTAACACAGATGCTGATTTCTGACACTGAAGCTTTTTATAACCAGAAATAACATCACTTCTATCCCTTGTATGTTTCAGATGACAAAGTCGTTGTAACTTACTCGAAAGGTTATCAGTGTGGGGAGAATAAGACGGCATCTGCCGTCATAGAGCTGACCTGTGCGAAGACCGTGGGCAGACCGTCGTTCAGGAGGTGAGAGGGTCGGGCCTGCAGGGGGAGCTGAGGAGAGTGTGGCCTGAGAGCTCACCCCATCTCTGCCCCTGGTTTTCACTTGCGGGCGTGCGGGCATGCGGGTGTGCAGTCGTGTGCACAGGGAGAGGGTGTTTGTGCAGCCACTGAAATTTGGGGCCTGGGGAGGGGGCTGGGGCTGTTAATTGTCCTGTGGGGTATGGGGCTACTCCGCACAGGGAGGGATTTTCTGGAAAAGGGGTGGGGACACAGGGTCACTTGACCAAAGCGACTTGTGAAGTGATGTTTCACTGGCCTCTGCCTTCAGTATTGTTGTGGAACCAAAGGAGCAGCGGTTGGTGCTGCCCAGGCCGGCTGTTCAAGCGGCCTGAGACCCCCACGCAGGTGGGGCTGGTACCTGGGTGCTCTTGGATCACCCTAGAGTTTTCCAGGCAACTGTGCGTCTAGTGCTAGGAGCAGTTTGGCCAACAGAGGGAGCATACGAGCTGCTGTTTCCCGACGATTCTTTCAGAAGCTGGGCTGGAATTTCCGGGGAGACCCAGGAATTGTCCTAGGATTTCAATCAATGTAGGAGTCAGAAAAGCTTGTAAAATAAACTTCAAAACTTTGGGAGCAAGTTTTAACAATTTTCAGATGTTGCACTGTTTCTTTCTTTCTTTTTTTTTTTTTTTAAATATTTATTTATCTGAGAGAGAATGGGATGGGGCAGGGAGAAGCAGGCTCCCCGCTGAGCAGAGAGCCTGACAGGGGGCTCGATCCCGGGACCCCAACTGAGCGAAGGCTGATGCTTAGCCAACCGAGCCACCCAGGCACGATGCCACGCTGTTTCTTAATAAAACAAAACCGTTAAACGGTTGCCTACTTTTTCACATTGCCGATGTGCTGGGTCATCATCTTCCCAATTACGCTGTTGAGAAAAGTCGGTAGTAGCCATTCCAACCCAGAGCTGCCGGTGCCTACTATGGGGATGGGGAGGGTGGGGGACTTCCATGGGGACCCGGGGCTCAGGACCACTTGGAGCCCTAGAAGCCGGTCTTGCAGGCGCGAGCAGCTGTGTGTGGCGGCGGCTGCCCGAAGCGTGGCTGGGCGTGACCGCCGCCCTCGCTCGCTCCACAGGTTCGACATCGACAGCTGCACTTACTACTTCAGCTGGGACTCTCGGGCCGCCTGCGCCGTGAAGCCCCAGGAGGTGCAGATGGTGAACGGCACCATCACCAACCCTGTAAACGGCAAGAGCTTCAGCCTTGGAGATATTTATTTTAAGTAAGTGGAACATTTTCCTTTTGCGTGCTGGAGTGTGTTCAGAATTAAACCAGCAATTTAGATCTTTGCCCCTTGGCGGGGGGAGCTGCAGGGTAGATAGGCGGTGTGTGTCGGTTACTGTTTCTGGGTAGCTGTCGTATTTTGCTTCAGCCAAGGGAAAGCATTACTCACCTATTAACTTTTAACACCAAAGATGGTGCATTCTAGCAAGAATAAAAATGAAGTCGCTCCTCCTCCTCCCCTTCTGATAATCCCAGGGGTTGGCCGCCTGACCTCAGCGGCAGGCCACAGCTGCTGGTCGTGCCCGGGGCGGGCTGTGGTGGGCACCGTGCGGGATGCTGCTCAGAGCGCAGGCTGGGAGGCAGGAAGAAGATGGCGTGGAAGTTGGCGCCCTCGGGTGTCTTCACAGGCTCCTAGGCCGGCCGAGCTAGGGAAGGGCCGTGGCCTGCAGCCCTGCACTTGGGCCTGGCTGTTTGGGTCTATCAGAAGTAGGTTTCCAGAGGGACTGGAGTCACTGCCATCCTTTTTGTCTTCAGGCTGTTCAGTGCCTCTGGGGACATGAGAACAAATGGGGACAAGTACGTGTATGAAATCCAGCTTTCCTCCATCACAAGCTCCAGAAATCCTGCGTGCTCGGGTGCCAACATATGCCAGGTTAAACCAAACGACCAACACTTCAGTAGGAAAGTTGGAACTTCTGACAAAACCAAATACTACGTTCAAGGTAATTGCTTTCCATCAGTGTTCCATGTTCATCTTCTTCAAAGGAGGGACTTTAAGAATTTCATGAAGAAACTCCCTTTGGTTGAAATCCCCAGTTTGAAAGCAGAAGCCTGGTCTGAGTCTGTGTCCTGCTATGCAGTCATCAGAACTATTCAAAAGTACATGTAAGATGAGCTTTTCACTGTAGGGAAGAGTCACCCCAGTTCACAGATAAGCGCCTGCAAACCAAAAACTTGGTCTCAAGCCAAGGTTGTGAGGTGGGGTGAAGGCAGAAGGTAAAGTGTGTGTGTCCAAGAATTGCCTTCAGTTTGCCTTTGTCGCGTTGCTTCTTTACTTCGCAACTTTAGATGTGACTACGGAAGAGTGAGACACGTTACGTTTGTCAAAAGGTTGAAGAGAAAGGGGAGACACTCTTTACAAAGTTAAATGTGTTTAAAAACCCAGCTGGCTCTGTTGTAAAAAGAGCTCCTAAGGGATTCCCCGAGAGGAGAAGCAGCTGCTCCCCGAGTGGTAGGAGCCCAGACGTCCGTGTGTCCACGCACAGACGCTGAGTGCCACTGTCCCTGCACGTGGCCTTGCCCTGAAGTCCCAGCAGACAGACCCGCTAGGTCAGCCTGATGCGCTGTCTTGATTTCACATCATGGAGTAAACTCCCATGGTTCTCTGTTCCTTTCCAGTAATTCCGAGTTTGATTAACTCGGGTCATGTCTGCACGTGCATTTATTTATTCGTCATTCCTAAAACCCCTTTCAGACCTTGGCACTTTCAGTGTTCACCAACGCTAGAAAGTCAGTTTAGTTTTAAGACCACCTTTTGCATTTCATGAAGAAATGCAGTTTAAATCTCTTCCCGAGTCTCCTATCATTCCAGAGGGCCAGAGTAGGAAGCCCGGAGCCCCATCTCGCTGTGATTTGGAGCTGCCATCGGCTGCCCGTCAGCGTGGGGATGTGCGCCCACATGCTGGCCTGATGGGGCGGTCCGTTCAGGTCATGCCTCAGCTGGTTATGAGCACGAACTCGTGGGGCCTTCCCGAGCCCGGCCCGCAGAGCCTGGGGCTCCGGGCTCCTTTCCGTTCACGGACGTGGCTGCCTCACACAGTAAACGCCCTGGCCCTGTACCAGTGGC
Source organism: Lontra canadensis (assembly GCF_010015895.1). Lineage (NCBI taxonomy): Eukaryota > Metazoa > Chordata > Mammalia > Carnivora > Mustelidae > Lontra > Lontra canadensis. The sequence goes on from NW_022631091.1 coordinate 244,667, forward strand.
GGACTGTGCACGTCGAGCCACCAGCAGACTTCGGAGAGGGCAGCGTCCGCCCATGGCTCGCTCCCTTCCGACACCAGCTGTGGGTTTCGGAGTGCTTCCCTCACTGCCTTGAGGTTTGATCGTCTGCAGGACTCAAGACTCATTTGACCTGTTACAGTCACGGTTAAGGATGGAAACTGGCCACGGGAAGAGGCATCTAGGGTAGCGTCCGGAAGGGAGCTGGATGCTTCTATTGTCCTCCCTCTGTGGCGAGAGGATGGGTTCTGTTCCCAGCGCTGGTGTGTGACAGTGTGCATGGACTCTCTCCAACCAGGGCCTCTCACCGGTCCCCCAGTGTCCCAGGCTCCGTGTGGAGGCTTGTTCGGTGGGTTGGCTGGCGGGTCGCCCCCTGGGTCCATCTCCATTTCCAGAAGTGCTGATACCTCGTGGCCAGCCCCTGTTCTGAATCCCGCTGTTAGCCGAGGACAGAGCCTGACCTCTTCTGGAGCAAGGTTCAAGTCTTTCCTGCTCCCTGACGAGAGTCAGGGGCTCCGTAATGTGTGTCAGGAGGCCTGTGAGAAAGCACACATGTGGGACTCTTGAAGAAGGACCTTTATCTCGGATTTTAAGTCCATGCAAACTTTTTACAGACCATGGAAAGGTGAAGTCGGGCCTTTATTGAAATATTGATGGTAACATGGCCTGTGTCTTCCTTTTTGACAGATGGTGATCTAGATGTGGTGTTTGCCTCGTCCTCTAAGTGTGGAAAGGATAAGACGAAGTCTGTGTCTTCCACCATCTTCTTCCACTGTGACCCTTCGGTGAAGGATGGGATCCCTGAGTTCAGCCACGAGACCGCCGACTGCCAGTACCTTTTCTCCTGGTACACCTCTGCTGTGTGTCCTCTCGGGTGAGTACACTGTCCTGGCATGGGCGGGAGCCTCCTCGGTCACTTTGCCCTTGGGACGTGCATGTCCTAGCTGTACCCCAGCCGGCTCACTCAGAATGCAGCTCGAGCGTCTGTTGGTGTGAGTTCTCTGCCCCCAGTGCTGTCCTGTGGGAATATTCTGGCACGTCTGAGAACCAGAGAGGCAGACCCACGTAGCCAGGACCCCGCTTCAGTGGCTCTCCAGGTCTTGTTCTTTCTGGTCCCCCCACACCCTCAGGGCCACCGTCTGCCCCTCCCAGTGCGTCGGCATCTGCCCACAAGCACACACGAGGCTGCAGCCCCCTCGTTCTTTCCGGCCTGCCCCGGCCGACAGTTCTCCTCACTGGCTTGTGGGAGGCGGCCGCTGTGGCTCCTCTGTGTTCCTGGCACGTTTTTCCGTGTGCTCTAGTGCAGATTGTCATGGGGTAAGTGTTCCTTCAGCTTGAACAAAGTATTGTCTATGTTTGAAGGAATGAGAACTTGTTCCACAGATTTTGAAAATCGGCCGTATGCCGGGTTCTCGTGGGAGTGTGCGTTTGGGTGCTGAGGACTCCCAGTGGGGGAAGGGCGGTCAGGGCTTCTGTGCGGCTTCGGGGAACCCCCCTCTTCTCGGCCCCACGGACTTTGTTCCTCTGCCCGGTCCACGGCCACGTTTAGAGGTCCTCACATAGACACGTTACACGGTGCTTTCCTCTTGGATTTGTTTTCTCCCAGTTTCATCCGTGTCAGCTTCTCCCAGGAGCCTGCTGTTCTCTGCGCTGAGACTAAGATTGGGAAGAAAAGTTCTTGTCTTGTAGTTGTTTGCTTTGTGTCCTGGAGGAGGGTTTCTCTGCAGCCGGAGCTAGGGACAGCGGGGGGAGTTCCAGATCCCCGCTGTCCGACCTCCAGTCAGCTTTCGCTTTTGAAAAGAGTCCGCTTTGTCCTGCGTTTTCCAGGAACGTGGATGTAAGGCCAGTGTTAGCCAATTTCTAAATGCCGGTGTCGTGTAAACAACATGGGGCCGTTAAGACCCAGTAACGAGAAATTAATTGAAAATAGAGACACACTGGGACACTAAAGCAAACTTTGGAATAATTCCTGGCTCCCAGGCGCGCCCAGAAGTAGAAACGAGGGCACACTTGGAAGTGAGTGAGGCCAAGCGCCTCTCCCACCAGAGCACCAGTGCAGCCGCGGGGCTGTCCCCGCCCAAGCAGATGGTGAAGGGGAATGCGGGGCTCCTCCTCCTCGTGGATGGGAAACAGCTGACTTGGCTCCGGCTGAACCCTGATCCGCGTGGTTATCCGTACACAGTCGGGCCATCGGCTGCCCTCTGACCCAGCTCGAACCAAGTGGTTTTCTGAGTCTATAGCATCTGTAGCCACCAGTTCACTGCATGTGTGGCCTGTCGCGGTGCCCTGTTTCCTCCTGAGCAGCCCAGAGGGTCCCGTCACGTTCCTCTCTGCCTTCTCGAGGGGGAGGGCGGGGGCAAGAATTGCCACCAGGGGTTCTCTCGCCACCATGAGTGCCCGCGGGACCAGGAGTGTCGAGTCCGTCCACAGACGTTTGGTTCTCTGAACAGAAAGGGAGGTCCGTCCTGGTGCTTCTGGTTTTCTCTCAGTTAATTTTTACTACTTCCTTGGTTAGGGTCCTGGACCAGTCTTAGCTGGTGGAGTAGCAGGTGTGTTCGTCCCTAGTCCTGTCTCCCGGGACGAGCAGCCTGGATAGATGGTGCCATGCCCCACGCTGTCCTGGGGGGGACCCTCAACCCCCGCGGTGCAGACACTGCATCCCCAGACGAGATGCAGGGAGGGAGAGGCCTTCGGGCAGCAGGCGGCCACTCTTTGTCCCCAGAGAGGAGGGCTGCGGGTCCTGGGAGACCACTGGGGCCCCTCGTCCCTCTCGTCCACCTCGCAGGTGCCTCTGTGCCCTGACAGTTGTCTGGTGGGATGAGCCAGGACTCCGGCTGCGGTCCTCTGTCACCGCTGTGCGCCGAGCGCCAGGCAGCGCCGTCCACCCGTGTGCTGGACTCCTGTCTAACCTCACTGTCCAGGGACTCTGTCACTGCCAATGTCTGCATCCTGGCTTGGGGACTGCGAGGGTTGTCGCTGGGGTGGCATGCCCCCAAGTGATGTGGCTTCCTTTCAGGGTGGGCCTCGATGGTGACGGTACGGGCGAGGACATGCCGGAGCACAAGGGGCTGTCGGAGCGAAGCCAGGCTGTCGGGGCGGTCCTCAGCCTGCTGCTGGTGGCGCTCACGGGCTGCCTGCTGACGCTGCTGCTTTACAAGAAGGAAAGGAGGTGAGGAGAGGGCGGCGGTGCAGGGTGAGGGGCTGTCCTGGGATCTGGGCCTGTGTGTGTGTGTTGACACTGTGGATGCAGTCTCTGAAGTTTTATTTCGTAAATGGCTACGTTCCCGTGACAAGGCACTCGGTGTGACTGGCGCCGTGGAGCCTGACGCCATGGAGCCCGTCTCAGGCGTATGAGTCGGGCTCTGGTGCTCCCATCACGGAGCAGGTGCTCGGGGTGCGCAGCCTGGCCCACTGGTTTCTAGGACGTCGGTGTCTGGTTGTGTCCAGAGATAGACAGAAGATGAACACCTTTTATGAGGACACTGTGTCCTGTCAGCTGAGCCCGCTGCACTGTCTTCCTCCTCCTCCTCCTCCCCTCCCCTTGCCAAAGTGAGCATTTGTGAGATGCGTGCCATGTGTGATGCCATCCTCTTGGCTCACCTTTCCTGGGTAAAAGGGCTCATCCCCATGTGTGGCTGTCCACCCGGGAGATTGCCATGTCATGTACGGGTGAAGCCCAGAGCCCAAGAGCCCTGTAGTGTGACCATCCCCTGCGAGTGAGGGCTGGCATCCGGAGTCCTGAGTGCAGCCATCCCACCCCGGAGAGGCTGGCAGGGGAACAAAGAATCAGGGCAGAGGGCTGGGTGTGAGCTGGTCTTGGGTTAGTTGTTTGGCACACATAATCTCAGTGCAGCCTGGGGTGGCGGGAACATGTGGCCTTTTCATGGTCAACACGGGTCAGCGGAAGAGCACAAGTATTAGGCAACTTGCCCTTGCTAGACCACTAGGAGGTAGAGCAGGGTTCAGATCTACTTCTGTCCAATTCCAGAGTGTTCTTTTCACTGAACTGGGTTATGGCCCCACTGCTGCGGGCTAAGTGGGCCTGTGCCGGGGAGGGCTGCGTCGCCGGGCTGCCGGCTTCTCTGTTGGGCGCGCGAGGAGCCGGGGCCGGGGCAGCGGGGCTCTGGCCCTGCGGCCTCCGCCCTGCAGCGGCTGTGCTTGCCCTGCAGGGAGCTGGTGGCAAGCAGGCTGACCCGCTGCTGCCGGAGGAGCGCCAGCGTGTCCTACAAGTACTCGAAGGTAACGTCCCGCCTTCCCCGCCCCCGTGCGCAGCTGGCCGGCGGCGCTGACCTCAGTCCATGATAAGGAAAATGCCTTCATCGTCGGTTGTCCTACGAGAGGGAAAACATCATCCATTGTTTTTAACCCAAACCCCCTATTTGTCGTTTTTTCCTTCAAGTTTTTCTCATTGTGGTTACAGCTTCAGTTGCTTCTGCTTTGTTGGTTATTTTAAAAAAAAATAAAAAAAGAGTGAAAATTTTTGTGCCATCTGCCATTTGGATGGATGCTTTCAGATAACTTTCCCCAAAACGGGCATTATTTGGCTAAAGGCTCGAGGCTCGTGATACTCCTGCCAAACCTCTTCCTAGAAGGCTGATCTCAGACACGGTCATGTCCCTCCTGTGGCTTCTCCTCCGGCTTGGCCCCGCCCGTCCATCCCTCTCCGATCCCTGCCGACACCTGGCTTGGGTAGAGGCCGCTTCCCTGCCCTTGGCGACACTGTCTGCCTCAGTGGGGTCTCAGCGGGAGCTGACGGTCGCCAGCCCTCCCTTCCTCTCCTCGTGGGGAGCCTGGGAATGTGGGGGCTGCAGTGGGCAGAGGAGGGGGTCCCCGACTCCGGGTTAGGTCGTGGTAGGGAGGGCCACAGAGGAACAGAACGCAGCGGGGCCTCAGCTGGGCTCCAGGGTCCTGCTTTGTCTCTGGCAGGTGAACAAGGAGGAGGAGGCGGATGAGAATGAAACGGAGTGGTTGATGGAGGAGATCCAGGTGCCGACCCCGAGGCCCGGGAAGGAAGGACAGGAAAACGGCCACATTACCACGAAGTCTGTGAAGGCCGAAGCCCTTACCTCCCTGCATGGGGACGAGCAGGACAGTGAGGATGAGGTTCTGACCATCCCAGAGGTGAAGGTGCACTCGGGCAGAGGGACTGGGGCTGCGGGTGTGCCGCACGGGAGAGTCCCGCAGAGGAGTGGGCTTCGGGAGAGCGCTGAGGGTGCTGGGGTGCTGGCGAGAGGGGACCGGGCCTGCAGAGGGAAGCCCAGGCCCGCGCCGCCCAAGACCGTGAACTCCGGCAGCCTGGCGTCCTTCCATGATGACAGTGACGAGGACCTCTTACACATCTAGTCTCCTGGGCCTCCAGGAGACATGGGTCCGGCGTCACCAGGCACTTCGAACCAAATAAGACTTCAGCTCGATGATGCTTCTATCATTTTTGCCTTTAACAAAAACTGTTTCAAAAGGGAAGAGTTTTTGTGATGGGGGAGAGAGTGAGGAGGTCAGGTTTACAGTCCTTGGAACAAGGCTCTGCTCCTGTCACTGGGGGCAGAGCTGGGGCCCTGGGTTTTGTTCCCAGCCCTCACATAAAAGCGTGGCAGCCGTGCACGTCATATTATGTGCCCGGGCCACACGCGTCTTGGAACCGAGGGCTGTGTATTTGAGAAAAACCCTTGCTGCTTTAGGCCCTGTAGGGTTTTGACCATTATATTTTAGCATTTAATTCTCTCCTCCTATTTATTGACTTTGACAATTACTCAGGTTTGCGAAAAAGGAAAAAAAAAAAAGAAAAAAAAAAAAAGAAAAAAAAAACCAAAAGATAAAAAACCCAGCCCAACAGTCTTTTTCCTGCCGGCTGGGGTCCCTTCGTGGTTCATCCGCTGTCCGGAGGAGGAGCTGTCGGTGTGCTAGGAAGGTTCTGTAGGAGATTTTGAGCTGGTCAGTAATGTAGCCTCTAAGTTAGAATGCTCCATCCTGTCCTTCCTTTTTGCTTCCTGATTCTGAGGGGAACGCACACGTGCGGGCACACCCACGCGCGGGGCTCCCCGAGTGCCTAGGCTTGGCAGGGTTCTCCTGTTGTCTGCCTTTAGTCAGTAACGGCGGCAGCTTTTTGCATGACATCCTCAATCCTAGGTGCACAGGGCACATGTATCAGTATTTCTTTCGCCAGCTGGTGAATTCAAACAACCCACCCAAAGATTGATTATTTTTGTGTGTGTGTGAGGATGGAGTTGAGATGTCAGAGAAAATAACTTTTTTCCAGATTTGGGATGTAGGTCTCACCTCTTCAGGTTCTCATGATACCACCTTTACTGTGCTTATTTTTTTAAGAAAAAAAAAAAAAGTGTTTATCAACCATTCGACCTATAAGAAGCCTTAATTTGCACAGTGCGTGACTTCATGGAAATTGCATGAAAGCCGATGGGCCAGCATCTTGCCCTAGCATTGCACTTGGGATTCCTGCTCTGGGGGTGCTGGGTTGGCCTCTCAGTGCTGCAGGACGGGAGGGCAGGAGCACTGTCCTTCCCTGGCTGTTGGCACCTTTCTTGAAGTGTTTAATGAATGACTTTTCTCGAATTATAGAATTGTATATAGACTCAGTGGTATTCATGTACTGAAAAGCAAGCTACCCTCGGTTTGTACTCGGTTTGGCTGGCTAATTTGATTTCAACATGAGTGTATTTTTAAAAATTGATTTCTTTCCTCATTTTTTTTCAATCAAATTTACTGTAATATAAAGTATTCAACAATTTCAATAAAAGATAAATTATTAGTCGGGTGTTACTGCTTTTTCCCCCTCGATGGCGAAATGTTGCCGAGCCTGCTGCCAGGTCTGCCCTTGTGTTCTGTGAAGTTCCCAAAGAGGTCTGGGTTTGGGTTTTGGTGGCGCGGTGCTCGCTGTCTTAAGAGCTCGACCATCGCTGCCCTGGCCTCCACAGACCTCACCGTCCTCACTAGCTGTTGCTACAGGTAGTTTTAGGAAAATGGGCCCTGACAGCAGATGTTTTCAGAGAAGTGGTTTTTTTGGTAAGAGCACAACCCTCATGCTTCATTTCCTTGAGCCAACTTTCTGATGCCCTTTTGTTGGAGACTGTCCAAGAGCAGTGGAGAGGTAGAGTTGTGGGGAGGTAAGCACAGTGTAGGCAAGTGCGTGTCGAGGAAATCCATGGTACGGTGGAAATCTGCTCTCACTAGAACACTTAAACCATTCGAAACTAGTTCTAAGCCAACCGCTGAAATTGCACAGTGCACACGAGGGCCCTTTAGAAGGGCTGACTTCTGTCCGGGCATTTAAAACATCTTGTGGAATAATGCAGTCCTTCGTGTCAGTGCACTGATGGGCCTGGAGGACTTAACTAAGTCTCTTTTGGGGGCTCAGGTCATGAGGGAATGCTGAGCGTGTTGGGGGCAGGTGGTGTGGACGAGGTGAGGTTTAAAGAAACCCCCTTTACCAGCTTCTGAAGAACACCCATGACTTAGGTGCGCTCACACGACTTGCTTCTCCAGGTGGACTTCATTGACTTGGGGTTAGCCTTCCCCTCCAACTAGCCTTGCTGTGTGGCCGGGGAGCATGGGGTGAGCGAGGGATGCTGGCAGAGAGCCACACATTGGGTGCTGTGGGCGTGGGGCTGGCCGCCCGGCCGGACTATCCGTGCACCTGTCCAGGCTCTGGTGGGGACGGCGGTCCAGGCAGGTGGGGAGGTGAGGCTGGAGGGGGCCGGGACTCGAGGTGTCTCCTGAAAGTCCCAGTGAGCTGTGTGCACCTGCGCCGAAGACCTGTGAGAGTGTGGAAGGGCAGGGTTGTAGCAGAAAGGACGGGATGTACGCTAATACCCGGTGGGCCGTGTGAGCCGCCCTGTGGCCCTGCACACCCTGGAGAGCCTCTCAGCTTGGAAGGAACGAAATAAAGACTTTTCTTAAAGATGGAGGGAAACGGGGCGCCTGGGGGGCTCAGTCCATTAAGCATCTGCCTTTGGCTGAGGTCGTGATCCCAGAGTCGTGGGATCAGGCCCCCCCCCCAGGCTCCCTGTTCAGTGGGGAGCCTGCTTCTCCCTCTCCCTCTGCCTCAGCTCCCCCTGCTTGTGCCGTCTCTCTCTCTGTGTCCAATAAATACAAAAAATCAAGAAGATGGAGTGAAAGAACAAAGCAAAGCTTGTGACTTGTTTCTCCTGTTCTTCACCTCTCAGTCTCTGTTGTGTGCCGACCAGTTTGCAAACCAAATGCAGTGAAGAATTACTTCAGTGTTAAGTTTTGATGCTGCGTTAGAGGGAAACCAAGCTGAGCACATGGTGCCGTTCGGCGTCAGCCCGGACGGGCAAAACCGGGGGCCCCCGTCTGCGCTCCCCACCGCGGGGCTGACCCGCTGGCTGCTCTCAGCACCATCCTGGAGGAAACGGTTTGGGGAGCTGGCCGTGTGGGGTGCGTAGCTGGACACTGGGGGGTGCGGTGCCCCAGAAAGCCCTGGTGGGAGGCAAGGGCCACGTCCCAGCAAACCTTGGGACCTTTGGCTGCAGACTTTTTTCTCTTTAATTTTGAGATAATCAGGACATACCGAAAGTTTGAACAAATAGGACAAGGAACATCTTTCCTTCTCAGTTGCTTTTTCAAGTTTATTCCAGCCCTGAGAGTTCCTCTGTCTTCTTTGTACTTCCATGGCCTTGACACGGGAGGTTGCCTTCCTCACCCTGCTTGGGGTCTGACACCCTGACAGGCCTCTGTCCCCATGGGCCGCCCCTCCCCGCCCGGCCCCTGGAGGATCCCTGTTGTGCTCTGCCCCGCCTGGTGGCCTTAGCACTCTTGTTCAGGAAGCATGGGACAGAGACCTCAGGTGGGACAAAATCATACTTCAACGAGGAAGTTTTGTCATCATAGAGTGGTGTTTCCCAAAGTGTGCCCCGGAAAACCCTTGTTCCATATGATTTTAGTCCGTGTTCTACAAAACCTGGAAAGGGACCGTGTCCGAGTCAGTTTGGAGGGTCCTAATTAGAGATCCTTTCTTGCCACGAGACCTCTAGAGTCTTTAAAAGGAGGGCTGGCTGAAATTACAATAAAGGATGTGGCCAGTGGATCTCCAAGAAAGGGTATGGTATGCAGGGCTTTCTGAGTGTTTGTCAGTGTCCCCTGGGGGATCCTGGTGGCCTGAGCCAGACCTCCGAGAAATGCTGTCACTGTGGACCACAGTTCTGTCGTTTTCGGGGGGGTCACAGGGAACGGGCTGGGGGGTGCCGTCTGATAGACACGGAGGGCCCAAGAGCTGTGCCCTGTCTCGGAACCTGCTCTCCCTGAGGAAGCCCCTGCCGTTTGTGCCCCCGCAACGCCTCTCCCCCATTCGGGCCCAGTTCTCAAGCCGCTGACCGTGGCACTGACGTTGATGGGGGCTCTGTGGATACTGGCAGGCCCTTCTCTTCTCCACACATTCGAGCAGCGAGTTGATGTTGTTAGGGGTTGAATCGTGTCCCCCCAAGTTCATGTGTGGAATGCTAAGCCTTCACACCTCAGGATGTGACCTTAGATGGTCTTTGCAGAAGTCCTCAAGTTAAAGAGGTCAGTGGACCCTGATCCACTAGGACTGGGGGAAAAAAGGGAAAATTTGGAGAGAGACAGATGTACACAGAAAGAGGATGTGAAGACACAGGGAGGAAACGGCCTTCCACAAGCCGGGGACAGAGGCCTGGAACACACCCTCCCCTCACTGCCCTGGGAAGGAAGCAATCCTACCTTGGTTCTGGAGTTTCGACCTTCAGGACTGGGACATAATTAATACCTTCCCGCCTGGCCTGACTGCTTCATTACATAATCCAGGATCCGAGGCCCTGTCGTGCTCCTAGAGGGGCCAGACAGCCATCAGGCCCAGAAGGACCCGTGGCTGCGTCCAGGGCCCAGGCTGCGCTCCACCCCCACTCCCCGGGACCTGCAATGGACTCTGTGCCCGATGGAGAATGAATGAATGAATGTACGGGTGGTTTTGCGGGCTCCCTTGTGGGGATAGGGTGGGTGGGTCACTGAGAGCCAAACGGGTTCTCGTGGGCCAGGCTTGGACTCAGGTACCTTGAAGACATGGGTGCAGGCTTCTGGGACTGGGCTGCCGGCACCCAGTTGGGAACAGAGCTGAGAACTGAGTTCAGCAGATGGTCTTGGCTCCTAACCCCACTCACCTGTGCTGACCAGTCCGTGCTTCTGGGACCCCAGCCGGCTGGTCACACACGTGAACACTGGCTCTGGAGGCAGGAGAGTAAGAAGGAATATGCCAGGTGGCTCCCATTTGATATGTGTGTGGGACAGATGGAGACAAGACAATGGTCATGGGCACGCCAGGCACACACACGCCACTGGGTCAGGATGGTCCCAGTGCCTGGAGGGGGACACTGGGGGACACTGAGAGACAGGAGGCTCCTCCATCTGGCCGTCTGGCTGAGCCCTGGGGCGCAGCATCCTGCCTACGGCCTCCTGCATCAGTGGGTTTGGCGTGGGGAAAGCAGAGTCATCAGAGGGGCCCTGACATCGGGGAGGAGCCTGCGGTCACTGAGGAAGCCAATGCCTTTGATGACGCAGTCGAGCCTCCCCGTGTCTCCCATGCTGGTTCCTCATTTCTGGTGGTTTCCAGACTCCTCAGTGCACTTGAACTGTCCCTTAAGGCCATTAAAAGAAAGGTGCTGTCTGGGAGAAGGTGCTGTGGGTGGAAAGCTGTGAGGAGAGGACATGGTGGTCCCTTCCTGGCAGCACAGAGAGGGACCCTCAAACCCAGGGCTGGAGCCTGGGTCAGCTATGGGGCCGAGGGGAGCATGGAGGAGGCCTGCCCGTGGGGTGGGGGGCACGGTGGTCGGTTGTGGTCCTCTGTTGCTTCTCCTCCCCGTTGTAATTCTGATCCCTGAGAGGTCCCCGGCCTCCCCTCCACGCACCTGAACCAGGTACTGGGAGATGGGACAGGAAGGGGCCTGGTCTGAGCAAGAGAGGGCATGCCAGGCCCTTGCCCAGACCCAGACCCAGGGAGGCTGCTTTCTCCCCTGAGAGGGGACGCTGGGGAGGTGGGGACGGGGAAGGGCCTTGCTTCCACTGCAGGATGTGTTGAAAGCAGGCCCTTTGCTCCTGGCTTCTTCTGTGGCAGAAGACCTGTGTGAGGGGAGCCAGTGCATTTGTGTTAAAAAAAGCCACTTGTTTTTCTTCCTGTGGAGGGAAAACCCAGCTCTCCCCTCTCCTGTGTGTGTCCCTTGCTACTCAGCCAGGACATTTCACTTCTGGTCACCAAACGTGTGGGATTTCCTCTCACACCCAGCAACTCTGCTTTCATCCGTCCCCCCAGGAGAAGGGCTCGGTCCCATGAGACTGTCCCCCACTTCAGATGCCAATTGCAAATCGTCGGTCCCCAGGTGACCCATAATTCTGTCCAACTTGGATGCAAATCGGGGTTCTCTGACCTGTTCCCCACTGGTTTGCCAACCCGGCTTGCGGGACTCAGGGACACACTTAGATTTACCCGTTTACGAAAGGATATGACAAAGGAACAGCGGAGGAGCCAGAGCAAGAGCTAGGCAGGGCCAGGACTGGGGGGTCCCAGGCCCAGGAGCGTCTGCCGCCGTGGGGCGGGGCGCGCCCTCCTTCCCGTGTGGGTGTGTTCACCAGCCCGGCCGCTCTGCCGGCTGCGCTCTTGGGGTTCCTCGAGAGGGTTGACGGGGACCGGGAGCTCTATCTTCAGCCCTTCTTCCTGCTCAAGAGAACAGGGATGGCCTCAAAGTTCCAAACTTCTGTGCATGGCGTGGTCAGTCCCGTGACCAGGAACCATCCAGGAGCCATCTGGAGTCATCTCATTAGAACGAAGGACATGCCTGTCACCCAGGAAATTACAAGAGTTTCAGGAGTTCCGGGCAGAGACCTGGACACATTCCCTGCGATCTCACGCCAGTAGGAAGAACTGCCTTTCAGCTGGGAGCGAGGGAGGCCCTGCTCTGGGGGAGGTTTGCCCCCTCCCTCCTCCTTCCTGCTCTCCCAGCCAGGGCTCAGCCCTCTGGCAGCAGCCCCAGGTGGCAGGGGGACGTCAGAGCCGCAACCCCCTGACGTGGTCCCTGCTTTGTACCGAAGCACCCGGGATAGCCCTGGGCTGGAGAGGGGCTCCCAGTGCCCAGAGTCCAGAAACACAAGGGCACCCCTGGCACTGGGAGCATCACTACCTGCCTCTCGTGGGTGCAGGGGGAGCGACCTGTCCTTGTCTGTGTCCTCCCAGGGCGGAGATGGGGGCCCGGAGAAGGTATTTCCTGTCTGACGGCATGTTGATGTCCTCTGTCAGCAGCTCCACTCGAGGCTCCTGGGGTCCCGTCCTGTGCCTAGATGGCCCCCTGGACCCAGCATCCCGCATGTCAGGTGGTCTTACAAGCCAGCAGCTGGGAGCTGCCTGGGAAATGATCAGGTGATGATGCTGGTGGAGTCCCACAGGGTTCTGGAAAGTGGGCTGTCCCGTGTCAGGGTGAGGATATGGGGAAATGGGCTTGTTTGGGGGCCCTGGCTCCCCTGCACCCACGTGCCCAGGCTGAAGGACCGGCCAGCCAGAAAGCCACAGGCTGCTTCCCCGTTCAGCCCGTGGCGCCGCCCACAGAGAAGTCGCTGCTCCCAGGAACCACAGTATCCCTCCCCTGTACTGCCACGCAGCCACATGGCCACGATACTAGCCGCAGAAGGCCACACACTCTTGTCTCCGGTTTCTGGGGGGCAAGAGGGCGGCCGCAGTGCAGCTGGACCCTCCACAGTCTGGGGAAAGATCCGCTTCTGAGCCCACATAGTCTCTGCTCTGTAGGCCCGAAGGTCTCCGTCGGCCGGGGTGCCCCATGGCCCTGTGGACTACCCCACAGGGCCACGCGCTCCAGCAAAGCCAGCAGTGGGGGGACAGATGCCCAGCAGGGCGGCTGTTCCACTGGACGTGATGTAATCCCACGAGAGTGTGGCCACGTTTGCGGGATTTCACGGGGACAAGCCAGTCTCAGGAGGCGAGCACCAGGAGGCAGGGTCATCGGGGGCCACCTTCCCCTCCCTGCCCTCCACACCCTTCCTGCCTTTTCTCACCTTCTGCTTGTCCAACCCCCTGCCGCCGTCCAGCCCCACCATGCTGTCAACCCACTAGAGGTAAGGGGCACCACAAGGCTGAGGGGCCGGCTTGGGGGGGCTCCCCTAGAGCCCTCTGCCTGAGCCGTCCCTTTGTGAGTCTATGTCCCCCCAAACTGCGAGCCACGTGGGGGTAGGGGCTGCCAGTCTCCGTGTCCCAGGGCCTGGTGCTGCTTGAGACGCAGAGGGACCCCGCAGGTGTTTGTCGAGGGAGCGAAAGCGCTAACGCGTGAGTTGCCGACCAAGGGCAGGTTAATAAATTAAGGCATGTTGCTCCAGAGCAGAGCAAGGTTCAAGTTCAATGACGGTGTGAATTTGGGAAGTTGCTGCTAGCTCCCTAAGCCTCTGTTTTCCCAGCTGTGCAGTGGAGAGAGGGATAGCACCTCCCGCAAAAGGCCATTCATTGCGAGGGGTTCAAGAACCCATGTTGGAGCCCTGAACTGGCGGTCGATGGCCCTTGTCACCGGCTGTCGAGGGTTGACCTGGCTGACGGCTGGGTCTTTGGCCTGTGCTCGTTCACTGCTCCCTTTCCCACAGGTTGCCAGCCTACAGAGTCCTCAGCAGCAAATGGGACCCGTGCTCAGCAGAGGGGTGCTCGTGACCAGGGGCACAGCAGGGGTGGGGGGCTCCGCGTGGAGGCCTCAGGCCGGCAAGCGAGTGGGAGTGCGAGCTGCCTGATTACACAGACTCCGCTGCTGTCCGGGGTCAGTTTGCGGTCTTTGATTGAGCGGGGAGGGGGGCGGTTATAAAAAGAAGTGTTTGACTAGGTAATCTCTCTGGAGGAGCCCTGCAGAGGCCTCCGGGGTGAGTAGGGGGGAGGGTGGAGGAGGGCGGGTTACCCAGGGGCCTCTCCCTCTCTCGTCTCTGGGAGGGAGCTCTGACTCCAGAGAATTCGAACCTCTGCCTAGTTGACTTGCTTCCCAGCCAAGCCATGTGGCCGGTCACGCTCCTGACTTCCGCCCTTGCCCGACACAGGCCGCGGGGGTGAGAGATTGCTTCCAGCTGGTAGGCTTCCAGGCCGAGCGTGCTCGGACGGCGGTGTGCTCTCCAAGCAGCCCACGGCCCAGAAGTGCGCATGGAACCTTGACCCCGGCCATCCGGGCAGCCCAGGCAGTCTGGCCAAGGCGATGAAGGTGCTGGCCCCGTCATGCTCACCGTGGATGATGTTCTGGAGCAGGTCGGCGAGTTTGGCTGGTTCCAGAAGCAAGCCTTCCTGACCCTGTGCCTGCTCTCCGCTGCCTTCGCCCCCATCTACGTGGGCATCGTCTTCCTGGCTTTCACCCCAGATCACCGCTGCCTGAGCCCCGGGGTGGCCGAGCTGAGCCAGCGATGCGGCTGGAGCCTGGCGGAGGAACTGAACTACACGGTGCCCGGCCCGGGGGCCGCCGGCGAGGCCTTCCCCCGCCACTGCCGAGGCTACGAGGTCGACTGGAACCAGAGCGGCCTCAGCTGCGTCGACCCGCTGGCCGGCCTGGCCGCCAATAGGAGTCACCTGCCGCTGGGGCCCTGTCGGCACGGCTGGGTGTACGACACGCCCGGCTCGTCCATCGTGACCGAGGTAAGGGCAAGCCCCGGGTCTGGGGGAGCAGGTGGATTTCAGGGAGGAAACACGCAACAAATCCTAGGGGTTTGGTCTCACATCAGGTTGGAGGGAGGAGAGTTCTATCCACTGAGCACTTAGGACACTTCTGGCTCTGTGCTGGGCACTCTGCATCCTTCCGCCGTCTGGTCTCCTACGGACGCCGGCCGCTAGAGAGGCAGGTGGAGGTCAGGGAGCCCTTTGCGAGCCAGACTGGATTGTTGAACACGGGTCTACGGGGAGACGGGTTCCTCTTCTTTCTGCCCTGCTGGCTTCTCCAAGAGCCCGTAGAATTCACTTGGGGTGCCGTTAGAATGGTGGGTCCCCCTCCTTCACTTGTGTGACAGCTATGGGCCCGCTGGGGTGGTTTGGAAGCCGGAGTCAGACTGTTTCAGTCCCGGCCATGCCCCAGATCTGCTGGGCATCCCTGAGGATGTTACCCAGCGTCATGGAGGTACAGGTATATCCGCTTCCGACAGGGTCAGTGGGTTCAGCTGTGGGTGGCGGACCCGCTCCTGGCCTGCAGGAGGGGGTAATGGGGTCAAAGGGCCTCGCTTGCAGAGTTCAGTGGGTCCTTTCTGTGTTGTGCCTCGAGAATATTTTAGTCAAAGGCCACCAGATTTTTTTTCCTTTGTGGATCTTTTTGAAAGTGTCACCAAGTGTGGGCCCTTGGAAATTGGCATCGAGGTTGGTTGTTGAAGCCACAGACCAGAAGCTATGCAGAGTGACTCTGTTAGCAAGGCTTGGTTTGGGTGCTTACCTGAAACCGGAGGTAACTGAGTGGTTTTGGCATCAACACAGCCAAGGCTCTTACTGGAGGAAGAGGCTGTGTCCTCTCCTCTGGCCTGATCAGGTCCCTGCTGGGGGGGGTCGGACTGGGAAGGGGACAGAATGGGAGTTTCCCCTTCAGGAGGAACAGGTGCAGGTGTGACTTGCTTTACCTGAAAACGCATGAACACCTGGTTTCCAAGGCTTGCTCTGGTGACAGCATGTGCTAATTCGGGGACAATGAGCTGTTAACGCTGATTCGAATTCAGGGCTCTGGGGAGGAGCGTGGGGGTGAAGGGTGGTGACCCCTCCTTCTCCGCCAAGTGCAGAGTCCTTATGGAAGGCTGCCAGAAAAAATGCAGGACACCCAGTTAAATTTGAATTTCAGATAAATGATAAACAATTTTTAAACATAATTATGTCCCAGATGTTACACAATGTTTGATGCTGATAACCGAGGCGGGAATACAAATGTTGCACGAAGACGCACTTACACTAAAAAAAATGTGTTGTTTATCTGAAATTCAGATTGTACCAGGTACCCTGGATTTTCTTTCCTAAGCCTGGCAACTCTGCCTTCATGCCAGACGAGGAAGTTCGGTGTGGTTTCTGCAGAGGAGGAAGACAGTCCTAGTGGGACATTGGGAACTGTCTAGATGCGGGGTGTGTCCCCAGAAGAGACATAGTCCTGGCCTGGGCTGGGGAGAAGGGCCCCAACTTGCCCGAGGGTTCTTGGTGGGAGGGGGGTGAGCAGGGCCACTGAGCCTGAGCCTGGACCACAGGAGAAGGAGGGGTTGGGGCTGCGGAGGAGCCGGGCAGGGTGGTGGCCAGGAGGGGTGGGGCAGCGGACATGGAGGGACAGCGGGAGGGGGAGAGTCAGACGCAAGGGGACCGAAAGAGCTCCAGAAATAGTGACTGTCTGTGGCAGCCCAGCTGGGCTCCCAGGAGACCCTAGATCTAAGCACTGGCAAAAACTGAGGGGCTCCTGGCACTCTCATTCACAGACGGAGTGTGCCCTGTGCCAGGCGGTGGGGGTGTGCTGGAGGCAGGGGGCGCGGGGGCTCTAGGGTGGGAGAGGGCAGGAGCCCTCGGCAACCCCCCCACCCCCACGCCTTTAAATCCACCTTGGCCTCTGTTTCTCCTCCTGCGCTGCTGCTTATTCTCAGGGGCTTTGCCTTCGTGATTCCTTTCTGCAGGAATAATCTTTAACTCAGCCATGCCTTGGACGTTGGAACCTACTTGAGGGGGGATGCTGAAGCAGCCATTTGCACATTCCAGAGGCGCTGCCCTTCCGAGCTCTGGGTGGGGCCTGGGGCTCCATCTGGGGAAGGAACGTGTACGTTCCCGACCTCTGAGTCCCCTGTCCTTCCAGCTGCAGCCCCGCAGTGGTCTGGGGCCCCGCTCCTGGCTGGTTAGCTCCGTCTTCCCCTGCCTGTGAGTGTGAGCCAGAGAAAGGGCTCAGCCCCAGGTCACAGGAGGGCTCTGTCACCGTTCCCAAACACGTCTCATCCTAGAGATCTCCTGGCTTCTGGCCTGAGATCTGCTGAGACCGCATCCACAGCGGTCTGTGTTCTGACAAGGACTCCGGGGGATTCTCACGATCAGACGAGCTTGGAGAACACAGACTGTGCCTGAGACCCCAGGCCCTAGCCCTGGCAGAACCCCAGTGGGAGCAGCGACCCATCCAGTGCCCCCCACTCCACACCACCCTAGGCTTTCCTGGGGTCTGGGCCTGTCTTCCCGGTATGCACAAATGTGCTGGGGGCAGTGGTTGGGTGTGAGCTGGCGGGGGGCACGAAGCACAGACCTCCACAGGCAAGGCCAGATGCCCCTTGGTCTGGTTCCGTGAGCGCCCTGGTTTCTGTACAGTCTGGGGGACAAGATGGCACCCTGGGCATCTGAGGAAGGGGGGCAGGGACACCTTACAGACACGCTCATGACAAAGATTAGAGCAAAAGACACAAACTGGTGCCCAGTGCAGTGTAAGCGGGATGTGGTCTTGGACAGGTGGGTAGAGGCTACGAGAAGACAGTTGGGTGGTTGGAGAGGCAGACCCTGGGACAGCCAGATAACACCCAAGAGCGATCTGTCCCTCTGTTTCCTAACGGCAGGGCCCACTGCAGGCCGGGAAGATGGAAGACGGCAGAAGCTCTGCGGGGACGCTGTGCTTTCAGCTAAGGGAATGAATGTTTGGGTTTGGTAGAGGGAATGCCCACGGCGCTCAGTGGTGCAAGCGGGGGTAGCAGGTCACAGGACAGGCTTGGGATTCATTTCGGAGTCAAGTGGTAACCCGGAGCGCTACCCAGATTTTATATTGAAAAGTGCTCATGTCAAGGAAGTAAGCAGCCAGTCAGAGGGCCCCCCAGGCTGACAGAGCCCAGAGACCTGGGGCCCTTAATGGTCGACCCCAGGGCCCGGGACTGGGGGTGGGGGGAAGGGGCTGGCTTTAACCAGCACCTGAAATATTTGCGGGCAGTGGGGTATAGTCAAACCTCTATTCTAAGGGGTAAAGTGTTTGTTGTTTACCTAAACCCTGTTCACAGGACTCCTCTTCTGCGTTCACACCAGCTCTGTGAGTGGGACAGGACAGGGGCAATACACACGGTTCAGACTGGGAAACTGAGGCCTGCAGTGGCGAAGTGACTTTCTTACCATCACACATCTCCCAGCGTCATTTGGTAGGGGGAGCCATGAATCCGAAGTACTTAGAGTAGGACAGAGACAGGGAGAGAGGAAGGGTGTGCCCCAGGGCTGTGCCAAGAATGGGGATGATGTGAGGGCCCCAGCCGTGGAGCTCTACACCTTGCTTCTACCTTCTCTGCACCCCAGTGAGGAAGTGGGATGCTTCTCCTCCTCCTCTTCTTCCTTCCCCTCCTCTTCCTCCTTCTCCTCTTCTTCCTCCTCCTTGGGGTTGTCGGGGCTTCTCAGTGCCCAGATGTGTGCCCCCTGCGGTGCGGCTTCCCCTAAAACTCAACAGAGCCCTTCCCCAGGTGGGTCTGTCCTGCCTTTGCCCCTGGCTCCCTCCTGCCCTGTCCCTCCCCTCGCTGGCTCTGGGCACAGTGCTCCCTCTGAGTCTCCGGCCACCCTGGGTCCTGAGCGCAAGACCCCAGTGCCCACACTGCTCTCACCCAGCCTGCCTTCTTGCCCGAGTGTTTTTGCTCAGCCCCTCCCGGGGCCACTCATGGCCACACCCCCCATGACAGAATCCCCAGGGTCGCCGCTGGGCCTCACATAATCAAATATATAATTAATAGGTACTTAATCGAGGGCTTTTGACCAGTTCTGAAAAACGTGTTCGATTTATTTGGCTACATTTCTGTCTTTAGGAAATTGCTGTGCTATACTTCTTTTTAGAAGACCATCTGCTGGCCATGTTGTCTTTCAATAACCGACGGCCAAGGTCAAAGCTCTTGATAGCGGTGAGGGTAAAACAAAGATACTAGGGATATAGTGTAGCAGGTGAGATTCACCGGAAACCTGAAATTTGTCTTATGAAAATGGGGTAAGAAAAAAATGATGAGAAACCCGTTGGGCTATCACACTTTGGGGTAAACACTGATTTTGTCTGGGGAGAGGACGGAAGGGACACTTGGACTTATAAACCGTCTTGTGTTTCCGGCCCCTCCGACCATGGCGTGACCCGCAGTTTAACCTGGTGTGTGACGACTCTTGGAAGGTGGACCTTTTTCAGTCCTGCGTGAACCTGGGCTTCTTCCTGGGCTCTCTGGGTGTCGGCTACATTGCAGACCGGTACGTAAAGGCCAAGCTGACTGAATGCAGCGGCGATGCCATGAGGAGAATGGATCACAGGGGACAGTGGTGGGAGCGTCCGGCTGGTTGAAACCTACCGCAGACGCTGATGGAGAGAGACCTGGTAGCTAGAGCTTTGGAGTGGGGTAGGGTAGCAAGATGGAGTAAGGGTGGGGATTCAGGATGGACTTGGGGGGCCAAAACTCATGCATATTGTATAGTTGGGTGGTGGGCTGAGAGAAGACGGGGACAAAGCCAAGGTATACACATGCAGCAGTTGGGTGAGGTGAGGGTAGGGACAGACGGGGTTAGAAAAAGGCTTCAGTTGTGGGGGGAGGGGTTGGGAGCCATCCTGAGTTTGGTCCTGTGCTAAGCGTAGCCCAGGAGGCAAAGAAAAGATACCACATAGGGAGCTGGGTACGTGAGTTGTGCTCAGAAGAGCGGTTTGTGCTAGAGATAAACATTTGGGATTTGTCAGCAGGAGCTGGTATTTAAAGCCGTCAACCGTGGTTGAGATAAGCAGTGGAGCGTATAGAGGTTGTTAGGGAAGGAGTTGCTGGCAAAGGAGATGTAGGGGAAACAACAGGGAGGTAGAGAGACACCCACTCTCCCAGCATAGTGTGGAGTTATAGAACACAAGACGGGACTGGCCTGACGGGGAGGAGTGGCCCAGATCTGTGGACAAGGCACCCCACGACTACCAGGGACAAGGATGGTGTCAGGGGAAGGCTGAGGAGAAGCGAGAGAGGAGGAAGTAGAGTTTGGGTGCGTGGACAACACTGTAAGGCAAGTGGGGTGGGAGGGACAGGGGACAGGCAAAGGGTCCAGGATGGGGGTGACCGCACCATGGAGGGCTTGAGGAACCAAAGGGGCTGTGGAAGGGCTGGGTGCCAGGGGAGCAGGTGGAGCAGCCTTTGGTCGGAGGCACAGGAGAAGAAATGGAGGTGGACGCAGATGACATTAGTTCTGATTGTTTGGGGGTGACGGTTGTGAGCGTCCAATGGGAGGTTTCTACATTAGTGCAGGATGAGGATGTTTACTTGCTGGTGTGGGGCCGTGCTGGGCAGGAGCATGGGGCTGGAGGTGAGGGGCAAGGAGTAGGGGATGTTGGGCCCGGGCTGGAGTCTAGGAGGCAGGGGGCGGGGAACGCCAAGGTTGCAGGGTGGGAAGATGTGGGGGTAGGGACCAGGTCGGGTGTGTGACCACACAGAAGGTTGACCCGCTGCTTCCTCGAGTAGCCGCTGGAGTGTGGGATCAGGTTGGAAAGATGGAGTCAATGAAGCTCCCTACCGGGATGAAGAGTTAGCAAGTGATTTGCCCGTTTCATTCATGAAGGAAGGAAAGGGAAATAATCCTCAATTGTTATGCCATGAGAACTGAATATTTTCCCAGAAAAGTTTTTGAGGCCCCTGCTAAGGCTGGCATGTTAATAATAACGCAGTCTGCGGGGCGATGAGGGGGACACCTGTGGGGACCTGCAGAGCCCCGGGGAGCAACCCTCCCTGGCTGAGATGCCACATGCCTGAGAGCATAGGGATCCTGGCTTTTACAGTGAGTTAATGAACCTCAAAAGGGCCACTGTTCCTGAGGACCACACATTTGGGCCCTTGGCTCGGGTGGCAGTCCTTCAGGACACAGTGACACATGGTTCCCGATCAAGACCCTCGCTGTCGCTTGGTGCCCATTGGACCCCAAATACTCAACACCCACCCCCCTTCCCTGTCTCCTTGCCTCTGAAGGTTTGGCCGAAAATTATGTCTCTTGGTCACCACCCTCGCCGGTGCCATCTTGGGTGTCCTCACGGCCGTGGCACCGGACTACACGTCTCTGCTGCTCTTCCACCTGCTGCAGGGGCTGGTCAGCAAGGGCAGCTGGACGTCCGGCTACATCCTGAGTAAGTGTCCCCCTGGGATGCCTTCCCACCAGGCAAGTGGAAGGGGAGGGAGCCAAAGGTGGAGGTGGGATTTAGGGGGAGAGGGTACATTGGCAGGGTCTAGAGAAATTGTGCTAAGTCTAGTTGTATGTGACGGCCTGTCTGACCAGGCAGGGCACTACGTGGGGACGGCCTCCCTCCCTCCCTCTCCCCTTCCCTTTCTCCTTCCTTCCTCCTTCCCTCCTTCTCTCCTTCTTCCCTTCCTCTCACGTTCCCTCCCTCCTCTCTCCTTCCCTCCCCTTCCCTTCCCTTCGTCTGCCTCAACTTCCTTCCCTATCACCCTTCCTCCTTCTCACCTTCCTTCCCTCCCCCTTTCCTCCCACCTACCATCTGTCCCTCCTCTCTCCCTTCCTCCCTCCCTCCCTCCCTTCCACATTCCCCCACTCTCCCCTTCCTTCCCTCTCACCTTCCTTCCCTCCCACCTTCCCTCCTTCCCACATCCCCTCTCTCCCACTTTCCTTCCTCCCTCGTTCCCTCCCTCCCTCCCTTCCCCAGAAGGCTTGTAGGTCACATACTCCCTGGGCCTCTGCTGGTGACTCACTGGTCTCCCTTATTGGCTTCTCTTCTCCCCATCCCTCAGTGTGGCAGGACCCAGGACTTTGTCCTCCCCGTCCCCAAACCTGCTCCACCTGAGACCCCCACCCCAGCCTGCTGTCTGGCGGTCAGCATGGTCCCCACTTCTCTACTCCTGCTTCTGGCCCCTCAGGGGTCCTGCCGCTGGCTTTCCTTTCACAGCACACCCGGGGCCACCATCTCTTCTCTGTTCCTGCCCCAGGATCCAGGCCAACACCATCGCTTCACCTCCACGTGGGTCCCTTGTCTCAACTCAGCAGTGGGCGTGGGAACATGTTGCCGCTTTGGGCACGGGCTCTCCTCCTCATGCGGCCCAAGCCAGCCTCTGTACAGGGCCCCCAGGATGGCTGCAGGTTCGGCCTCTTCCTGGAGATCCTCATCCTCGGTTGCCTCTGCCTAGAATTTCCCCCGCGAGGTTCACCCCCTGCTTTGCTCTCTGAGACAGAGACCCCTTCACTCTCCAGCTCCCGATCCCCTCCCACCAGTTAACTTTCCGTTCCCCTGGGGCACAAAGTGCGTTCTGGCCTGACACATGACTTGCTCATTTGCTGGCTGTGCCCTCTGCCCTCTCTCATGAAGATGTGGGGTTGTAAGGGCACGACTCTGCTGTGGGGGCTGAGGACACGTCCCGGACGCCTGGAGAGGTGCCGGGTCCCTGGTGGGAGATGCTTATTAAGTGAATTACAGTCCCAGGGCCATGAGAAATGTCACAGCTCGGTCAGGAGCCTGTTGGGGCAAAGCTCTGGGGAGGAGGCAGGCCCGTGTTCAGGCAGACTGAGCTCTAAAGCACCCGAATTACAGTATAGATGGCAAAAGGGGGTATTAAAAAAGGAAGCGCTGGAGAGAAGCGGGACTGACTGCCAGGCTTGAGCTGAGGAGCATTAGCGGACAAGGGGAAGGAGCTGGGGTCAGGCCGGGGAGGTGGGCAAGGTGTGGGGGCTTGCCCGGAGGGAAGGAGGCCACGGGGAGCACAGGAGCCCTGATGGTGACTCATGTCCTGTTTCAGTCACAGAATTCGTGGGCCTGGGCTACCGGCGAATGGTGGCCATCCTCTACCAGACGGCCTTCACGGTGGGGCTCGTGCTGCTCTCCGGGCTGGCCTACGTCATCCCTCACTGGCGGTGGCTCCAGCTGGCCACCTCCCTGCCTACCTTCCTCTTCCTGCTCTACTACTGGTACGCGGGTCCTCCACGGGGGCCCTGCTCTCTCTCCACCCCCGGGACTATGCTCGGTGAACTCCCACTGCCCGGTGACCTCGGTGGCCACATGGGCCGTCCTCCAGTAGCCACGGTGACCTGTCACTCAGGCACAGGGCTACTCCTGCCCTTTGTGCCATTTGGGGTGTTCTAATATTACAGGATGGCCCCATTATGTGGGGGAGCTACCCTCAAATAGAAACTCTTCGAATTCGCATCCCCCTAGGGAGAAGGACAACGCTTCACGTCAGATGAGAAGGCACCTAGCCACAGAGCAGGCATTTGCTGTTTGTTGAATGAATGAATGAATAATGAATGAATGCATGAGAGTTCCTGGGGGAATGTGTGCATTAAGCCATTGTGAGACAAACCAGTCCCATGAGGTATTAATCTTACTAGTGGAGCCTTTGGCAGGGTCCCAAGGCATAGACAGCTGGACAGATGAGTTTTGAGTTTTGATTGTGGGGCAGGGAAGGGGTGTGCAGAGGGCTGTGGAGAGAAAGATCTCATCCTAGCACCCCTCATCACCATTCTAAGGACAAATTACCGTGGGTAGTACCGAAGTAGACCCAGTCTCTAAACCAGGGCTCGCCGCCGTCCTGTGGTCAGGACGAGCCTGCTCTCTCCCCATCAGGGTGAAATCCGGGGCTCCCCCGTGGGGCAGGATGCCCAGGCTGAGTCTCGCTGGCCCTGCAGCATGGGCCTCAGCCTGAATGTTTCCAGAAGACCTCATGCCAGAGATTCCCAATCTTCACGTTGTAACATCCTTACCCAGTTTGAAATGACCACATACTATCTATTTATGTGGTTTGGGAGATATTTTGGGACCTGTTCAACTGTGCTTGTATGATGCAGAGACCCCCTGCTGTCCCACAAGGGTCAGGGAGCACACGGAGCATTGATTCTGTACCAGGAGTTTCCAGGGGGACGAGGGCGGCCAGTGGCTTGCAGAGAATGGGACCCCTGCCCCGTGAAATGAAGGTCACAGAGGAAAGCAGCCGTTCCCTTTTTGCCCCTAAATCTTAGCAGGTGGCACTGAGAGTGTGAGGGACCCACCCACAGAGCTCCTTTCTGGATCCCTGGGCTGGCACAGGATGACCCCAGACCCTCATCCACTAGCTGCTTGAGGAATTACAGTCCCAAAGTGAGGAGGGTCGGTTTCTCAGAGCCATGGCCTCGCTCCAATCAGGCCTTCGCATCTGCACTCTGGAGGCGCCCACACGTAGTGACGATCTGTGTCCACAGGTGCGTGCCCGAGTCTCCCCGGTGGTTGTTGTCACAGAAGAGAAACTCTCAAGTGATAAAGATAATTGACCACATTGCCCAGAAGAATGGGAAATCACCTCTCCCTGATCCCAAGGTGACAAAATAACAAGGGGTTTCTTACATCACTAAACCTTGGGTTGGGTTTATGATTTATTTATTTACTTATTTTTTAGAGATTTTATTTATTTGAGAGAGAGAGTGATCAAGAAGGAGGGTGCACCAGCAGAGATAGGGGCAGTGGGAGAGAGAGAAGCAGACTCCCCACTGCGCAGAGAGCCCAATATGGGGCTCGATCCCAGCACTCTGAGATCATGACCTGAGCTGAAGGCAGAGGCTTAACCCACTGAGCCACCCAGGTGTCCCGGGTGGTTTAGAAAATGCTTCTGGGGCTGCCTTGAGGAGCAGGAAGGCCCTGGAAGAACTTGGGGTGATGAGCACAGGAATGCGGGGGTGGCTCTGAGGGCTTCTTCCGCTCCCCCAAGCTTGGACGCCACTGATGCTCTTACTCCCTCCTAGATGCTCTCTCTCGAAGAGGATGTCACCAAAAAGCTGAGCCCCTCTTTTGCAGACCTGTTCAGCACGCCACACCTGAGAAAGCACACCCTTATTCTGATGTACCTGTGGTAAGGGACCTTCCAGACCATCCCCCGCACAGAATCAGGGTGCTTGCCAGAGTCCTGGGGTCTGAGTTAAAGGCAGTGGAAGGCAGAAAAGGAGTTTTTAAATGAATTACAAGCAGTCAGTGAGCTCATAGAAAGACATCTTTATTTCTCCCTTGAGGGTGGAGTAATGAGGGAAAGACAGCATTCCAGTAAGAAGAGTGTGTGACATGGGGGGTCAACAGCAAGATGAGTGAAATATGATGGAGGGACCCCAGGGTTGCCGCCCCTCTCACAGGTCTGTCTTCTGGGAACAGACATGTCTTGACGTGGCATCGGAAATGGGTGAGATTTCAGTGGCTCTCGGTGCTTCCAAAGATGCAGAGCCCTTCCTCACATCTTGGCACTTTAGAGACCCTGCGTGGGCAGGGCTATGCCTTTATTGCCCACTGATTACAAGACTCACTCACACATAGGACCTCACCCACGTACCCCGGCCCACCCCCAGGGTCTGCACCCCTCTCCAGGCTGCTTTCTTGCAGTCCCCTACCCTGTTCCTTCAGAGGACATCAGGCAGGCTCCCCATCCCCCAGGCTTTTTCCCTGACATGCGGGTGGTTCTTAGCAGTCACTCCCCCAACCCCTGGGGCTCCCCCTTCATCTGGAGCCACTCTGCTCCTTGTACAATTGTTTCTGCTTCCAGGAAGGTTTTACTAGAACCAAGGGTCCAAGCTAATAGCGTGATGCCTGGCACATGGTAACCTTGCAAATATTTGCTGAAGGTCGAATGAATAACCACAGTTCCATAGAACCCATCTGTGGTGCAAGAGGTGCCAGCCAGGCTGACCGTGCCCTCCCTTTGCCCCTACCAGTCACAGGCGTGTCCCTGTGCTGGCCCCGAGCCTCTGCAAACCCCAGCTGCCTGGTGCACTTCTGTCCCCCCACTCCCTCCTCCCCTTTCCACTCACTGCCCCCACTGCCATCCCCTAATGCACTCTTCTCTAGGGGGGAGGGGGGAGGGGTCTGCTTTGGCCTCTCGGCTCTCACACTCCTGCACCCACTCCCCTGAACATTCTGCTCTGCAGAACTCCCCTGTCTACACCCTCCGCTGGCTTCCTAACCCACTGAGGATAAAACCAAATCCCTTTCCATGGCCTACCATGAGCCGACCCTGGACCCCCCTCCTACTGGCCTTCCCTCCACCTGCTCCTTCCCTCCCAGCCCTTTCCGGCCCCGTGACTCCAGACAACTCCCATTTCTCTATGGCTCAGCTTCCTCGTCAGCAAACGGGGATCACGGCAGAACCTCCCTCGCCGGCATGATGGCAGTTTCATGAGATAATTTGTGTAAAGGGCTTTGTAGAATGGGTCTAGTCCCACGGATGGCTGTTTTAACATGTACATGCAATTCATGGGCTCTGCCAAAAGATGGCAGCACTGCACACTTGTTAACTGGTTTTTGACTGGAAAATCAAGCTTAGACCTTCCTTTCTCTTAAAGCAATCCCTTTATTGGTACTAGGTGACTCTTCCCACTTAACTGGGACAAAGGGAGGGCATGATGAGACCCTCGGAAGTTAGGAATGATTCAGGACTAGAAACAAGAGCATCACAATGTTTCTTGGTGTGCAGTTGTATAAAACAAGGGAGTATATTGATGAGAAATATCAGTTGTGATCTGTTTTAGAGCCAAGAGGCAATTTACATGCTGGGACAAGAGCACAACTTCTTATCAACCAAAATCTCTTCTCAAACTGTAAATACCAATATAATGATCAAATGTTTCTATCCTCCAAAATTACGTGATGTCACCAAAAAATGACCCATGGAACTCTCTAAAACCTTCTGGAGTGAATTAGCCAGTCCCTATTGGTGTCTGAGCCATATTCGGTACCCCTGCTATTCCTCCCTGGAATGCGGATGGAGGGGTCCTGCGGCGGGCTGCAGGGTGGAGGAGAGAGGGGGAGCGGTGCTGTTAATGACAGCACCACTGTGCCGCTGGAAAGACTTGGCTGGCATCTGCTCTGCTGTGCTCTGTGGACTTGACCTTGGGACGATGATGATGATGACACCAGTAATAGCTCATCTTTAGCGAGTGCTTTCTATGTGCCAGGAATCACTCCAGGCACTCAGTGTGGGACAGGGAAGGTGTGAAGAGAGGGTTGTGGAGAGAAATAGCTCATCCATGAGCCTTTTGTCACTGTTTTGCGGAGGGCAAACCTGATCTGTGGAGGCCACTGGAGTAGGACACAGCCTCTCTAAATGAAGGCTGGCCGCTAAGTCTTAAACATCTGTGGTCAGGACAAGCCTGCTGTGCTTTTGTCCGGGTAGAACAAGGGGCTTCCCACTGGGAAAGGATGCTCTGGTTGAGTCTGGGTGCTGGGACAGGATGGGACTGTGTCTGAGTGTTCTCAGAAGACCTTATTCCATTTGTTGCATTTACTGATGAGGCAGACAGAGCTTAGTTAAGTTCCTCAAGATCTCACAGCTCGTACAGGGTCTGATCGCTGAACCTGCTTACTCCTGGTACCCTCCACCCATCCCCCTGTAGCCGCTGTGGCCTCAGGGTCCTCGTTTGCTGGCTCTAGGACACGGGGTTGTACCCCAGAAGTCATGACATCACATCAATCCTGAGAGAGCCCCTCACTGATGGCCCCTCTAGGACACCCTTCCTGACTTTTATCCCCTCTTCTCATGTCACTCCAGGACGTTCTAGATCGAGCGACACCTGTTCCTCTCCGGTGGCCAGACTCCGAACCCTCCCCCATCCCACAGATAGGAGCCTCGGTCTGAGCCTCTGCTTCTCCTCTGTGCTCAGGTTCACGAGCTCCGTACTCTACCAGGGCCTCATCATGCACGTGGGTGCCACGGGCGGGAACCTCCACCTGGACTTCCTGTACTCGGCTCTGGTTGAATTCCCAGCGGCCTTCATCATCCTCACCACCATTGACCGCTTCGGCCTCATCCGCCCGTTGGTGGTGTCCAATCTGGTGGCGGGGACAGCCTGCGCCATCATGATCTTTATCTCCCACGGTGAGCTGGGTGTTCCCTCACTCTCTAGAGGATCGTATTATTGAACCGTGGAACAGCGTTTCGGCTCCTGGATATGCCCCTCGAATGAGAACAAAGACAACGTCAGGGTGTTACCCTAGTCTACAGCTGTGTGTGTGTGTGTGTGTGTGTGTGTGTGTGTTTGTGTGTGTGTTTTAATTTTAAGTTGGTATAACATACACATGATGAGTAAATGACAAGTGTCAAGCTACTTACCTGTCCCACTGTTGACTGACACCTGTGTGGTTTCCAGCATCTGCCTCCTGGGGCATAAGCTGCAGGGAACACTCGGACGCACGTCTCTTCATGGGCCTAGACTCTCCTTTCCCTCGGGTACAAATCTGTGAGTGCGTTTGCTGGGTCAGGTGTGGTATATATGCAGCTCGAAGTCGATAGAGGCAGGTTTCCAAAACAGCTGGACCAACGCACACTCCCACCGAGGATGCCTGAGCGTTCCAACTTGCCAACACTGGGTATTGCCAGTTTTTTTGACACCAGCCTCTCTGGTGATCATGTGCTTTCGTCCATCGTCCTTACGACCCAGGATAATCCAAAGCAGAATGACTTTGGTCAGTTTCGGTTTGAGTACACAAACCGCCTTTGCTGTTTGTTACGTTTGGGGAGGTGGTTGAAGAAACACAAGGCAGATTTGCCATTTCCTCAGTTTGTATTGCTTGGGCTTTGCCCTTGTGGGTTAAATGAGCTGTTTCGGTAAGTTTTTACAGAGAGGGTGTTGTGGGACGTGTTTCCTGAAAACTGTTTTCTCAAGAACCAGGCTGTATGGATCAGGCTGAAAATAAAAAGACAACTCAGTCTTCTCCTTCCTCCTTGCATGGAGAGAACAGTGAGGACAGGGAGAGGAGCAGAGTCCGTCTGAAATAGATTTTATCCACCCTCTTCCCCATCTTCCTATTTCTGGAATCCTGCAAAGACAAATGGGAAGTTTTCTGTTTGTTTGTTTGTTTGTTTTTAAGTAACAGCAGTGGGGGCAGAGAAGGAACCCAAGATCTCAGGTTGTTAGTTATCATCAGGACGGAACCCAGGCACCGTGCTCTCTGGTCCCATCCCCCCCTGCCAAGGTCTCTCCCCCCACCCCACCCTCTCCACTTGCCTCTACGGAGGCCTTGTCATGTGAGATGATAAACACTCAGGCCCTCCTCCAGGAAATATTGCCAGTACCTTCTGTGTGGCCAGCACACATCTCAACCCTGGGATCCCAGCCGTGAGCAAAGCAGAGAAAGTGCTTGCTTCACAGAGTTCCCGTTCTAGAGGGAAAAAGTGCAGGTGAAGCATGGTGGGCGTTAATCCTTCGTGCGGTGGTCAGGGGTGGCCTTGGCAGACCTGAATGAGGGGAGCAAGCCGTGTCACCCTCTGGGGAATGTGCTTCTGGGCAGGAGGATGGAAGCGGGAGGATCACCGAGGAGGGTCGAGCTGAGCACTCAAGGAACAGCCAGAAGCCCTGCGCCTGAAATCGGGAGAGCAGGGCGGGACCTGGGGGACAGAGGTGGGCATTAGCAGCAGGCAGCCTTGGACGGTGTCCCCCATATGGAAGGAAGCACTGGGGGCTTTGGGCAGGGATGCTCCCCACGGTCCCTCTGGCTGGTCAAGGGAGAGGTGCCCCCGGCGCCGATGGGAAACAGGACAGCAGAGTCACTCACCAGATTAAAGACCCCAGAGTGTGTACGCAAGGCCCTCCCTGTAGATCCTGTCTGAGTGAACTTCCTCTTCTTTTCTCTTCAGGAGGCTGGGGGTATCCATGATCTGGCTTGGCTCCCACCACAAGGTGGTGAGCAGCAGGGGGCTGGGAGACTGAGTCGGACCCGGTGGGGAGCTCGTTCCTAAGGCCACCGTGTCCTCTCTCCGGGGACCCTCACGCTGGCGGAGTGAAACGAGCATGTCCTCCATGAACGGCCAGTATCTGGGGACAGGGGTCAAGAAGACATGATGTCTGTGACCCCAGAGGCTTTAATGAGTCCCCTGGCATGTCCTGGAAGCCACTTGCTTGCTAGTGTGTGGAGTAACCGAGGTGGAGCCAGTGATGGGGCCCAATTCCTCAATCGGTCCTCTGTAGGGGGAGGGCTTCCCGAACCCTCGTGGAATGGGGAGCCCCACAGCCGTCTGCTAAGATGCAGCAAGGGTTTGCTTCCCTAGTGCTTGAGTCTGAGACTTTCCTGAAAGGTGTTTCCTTTAAGACAATGTGTTTGGAAGTGAAGGCCAGATTGAGGGTTAGAAATCTGGTCCCTCAGCTCCAGGGCTGCCAGCCGAGGGGCTGTATTTCTTGTGGACCTCCTGTGTCAGGCTCTGGCAGAGACACTATTGCATGGTAATTAAGAAGCCAACGTTTCTGGAGCAGTCATGGTGGACATTTCACATTTGTCATCTCAAAGTCCCGTAATAGCTTGTAGGCTGGCTATCACTATTCCCATTTTACAGCTGAAGAAACCAAGCCCAAAGAGGTAAGTCACATGGCTGACAGGAGGCAGAGCTGAGATCCAAAACACATGTTCTTTCCTCTGTGCAAAG
The DNA here is from genome assembly GCF_010015895.1 of Lontra canadensis. Classification (NCBI taxonomy): domain Eukaryota; kingdom Metazoa; phylum Chordata; class Mammalia; order Carnivora; family Mustelidae; genus Lontra; species Lontra canadensis. The sequence goes on from NW_022631091.1 coordinate 275,000, forward strand.
GAGTCTCCCTCCTGTGTCACCATCAGGTTCTGAAACCTCGCAGGACTCAGTTTACTTATCCCAAAATGAAAGGGTTAGACAAGGCACTCCTTCTGGCTCTTCCAGCTCTGAAGTCCAAGCTTCCTAATGGGGCTCCTCAAGGTGGGGCACTCGTGGGCTCAGTCCCCATGTGAGTTCCCCACCTCTGTGTGTTTCCTGTCCAGATCTACACTGGCTGAACATCGCAGTGGCTTGTTTTGGCCGCATGGGAATCACCATCGTGTTCCAGCTGGTGTGCCTGGTGAACGCCGAACTGTACCCCACATTCATCAGGTGGGTGCACAAAGTGGGGAGTAGGGGAGTGTGGTGGGGTCGCCACTGACCTAGCTGGGCACTAGCCAGGCTCAGCGAGGACCAGCACTTCCAAGACAGTTGCTCAAGGCTCCCCCAGAGGTTAATCCGTTTGGACACTGAGTTGGGGGGTGGGCGTTAGAGAGAGGGTCAACGGCTAATTACAGGAGAGAACATGAAATGGGAACTTGGAATGGAGTGTGCAGCGGGCAAGCCCTGAAGAACAAGCATCTGCATAGAGAGAGCCCTGGTTAGGGAGTATGAGACTGACTTTCAGCCCAGCCCTCAGCTCCAGCTCCTGCCTAAGTCCACAGCCATGCAGACACCTGTAGACATAATGTGCTCAGAGCTCTGACCGTACGATGGCACACAAAACATTTCTAGACATCTGTCACTTCGCCCTTAGCATCACCATTATGCCCATTTTACAGATGAGGAAGTTGAGTTTTAGAGAAGGAAAGAGCACTTGCAAGAGGCACAGAGCCAGAAAGTGGCAGGGCATCTTTCTGACCTCGACGGTGGGCTCTTCCTGGGACGACACGATACTTTTCTGTAAACGTAGCAACAGGCCTAGAAGATTCATCATAATTTAAAAAGATTTATTTATTTATTTGAGAAGGTGGGGAGGGGCAGAGGGAGAGAAAGAATTTCTAAGCCGACTCCTTGCTGAGCTCGAAGCCCTGTGGGTGGGGAGGGGGAGCTCAATCCCACAACCCTGAGATCATGACCTGAGCCGAAATCAAGAGTCAGACGTTAAACCGACTGAGTCACGCAGGTGCCCCAGGCCTAGGACATGTACTGTGTAAAGTCAGGTTTAGACCAAAATTCACTGTCACACCTAGTTTGCTGAGTTTTGATTGTATATGTATTCATTAATCTGCCACACAGTCACTACGGGGACATTGCCATCACCTCCAGAGGCTTCCTCAGGTCCCTTTGCAGTCGGTCCCCCCCTTCCCATCTCCAGCACCTGGCAACCATCTCTCTCCCTTCGGTTTTTCCTTTTCCAGAATGTTATTATGTAAATGAAGGAACATAGCCTTGTAGCCTTTTGTGCCCTCCTCCTTTCACTTAGCATGACGGAGGCCACCCACGGGCTTGCAGGCATCCATGCCCTGTTCCCTCTGAGTGCAGAGCGGTGATCCAATGTGTAAACGATGCACCACGATTTCCTTAGCCATTCGCCGGTTTATTGGCACTCACTGTTTCCAGTCTGGAGTGATTCTAATCTAGCTGCTCAGAAACATTCAGGTACGGGTCTTGGAGTGGATATATGTTTTCATATCTCTTGGGCAAAAACTTCGGAATGGTTCATACGGTGCATGTTTAAATGTATGAGGAGCTGTCAGGATGTTTTCCAAAATGGCGGGCCATCTCGTGTTCCACCAGCTGTGGGGAGAGTTCTGGCTGCTCTACAGCTCCATCAGCACTTGGTGTTGTCAGTTTTTTTTATTGTGTAAGTCATTCTGGGAGGTAGTGGTATTATTGTGACTTTAATTTACATCTGCCTCATCACTGACAATGTCGAGCATCTTTGTACGTATTTACTGCCATCTGTGTTTTAGGAGACTCAGTTTTAAGTGAAGATGATTTTTATTGTAAAAGTAATTAACTGCTTTAAAGTTCCAATTCTGACCTTCTTTAGAATGTGGTATGTTTCCTGAAACGCTTTTTTCTGTCTGTATGGTTTCCTGTTTCCCATGCCATCATGCCAGTGGTTTCTCAGAACCATTCCAGGTCCCCAGTCTCTTAGCTACGCAGCAATCTGAGCCCCTCAGTCAACCAGAAGACGCAAGCGTGGCTCTAATGTACTCTCCTCTTCCCCATCTGTCCTTCATTAAAAGAACGTCTTCTACTCTCATCTGTAAAAGGTTGCTTGGATTGAGTATAAAGAGATGAAGGCAAATTAAAGAGAAATTCTACATTTGGCTGTCCTGAGCCCAGAGTCTAAAATAGCTGGGCCAAACAATTCCGTTGTCATGGCCACCAGACCCAAGGGACAGACTGAAAGTGTAAACTGTCAAAGGTCCTGATGGCCTGCTCCTACGTGGAAGAAGGCCAAGCAGCCCATCTCAAGGATGGCCATTTGCGCAGAGAGTCTGTGATGAGATTCTCGGTAACTGGGAACAGAAGCCAGACATTGAGAACTGACTTTAACCATGACCTACACACACACACACACAGCAAGAAGGCTTTCGTGGAAGTTCTGATATTTTCAATAAACGGAATCAAATCTAAGTCATTAAAAAAAGATTATTTCGGTTACTTTACAAGGACTCCAAAGTCAAAAAATTATTATCAAAGCCATTTTGAATGTGCTTCTTATTCACAGGAGGTATTAGAAGTGAACAATAGTCTCCTTTTAACTACAGCACATATTGTCAAGAACATTCTTTCGGTCTCAATAGGCACTGCCTTGTGTTGAGAACAGTCTCTCCTTTTTGTCTCCTCAGTATGGTATGAGTTCCCTGAGTAAAGGAGTGACATACCATACATCTCTGTGCCTCTGCACCTGGTCTCCAGTTGTGCTAAGCAGTGACTAAGTACTTCTAGAACGACTGAATGAACCAAGCCCCACAACCCCATGACTTTTACATCAGGGACCTAGTTCCCTACTTCTTCCAGCTTCTGTGTGGTTATTCAATTTTTTACTTTTTTAAGACACAGTTTCTTAGAATAATAATAAAAAACAATGGTGCCTTTTCTTTCTCCTCTTGGACATCACACTGAAGTTATCAGAAGAATGAGAATTTTAAAAACCCTGCAAATTCCAGCTTTGCAATGAGGATGACCCTGAAAGACAAGTGTGAGAAGAAGGGCTGCCTAATGCAGTGAGGTTTCAGAGGGTCTGGAAGATTCCAGGGATGCACACCATGACAGTAACTCTGGGACAAGACCAGCAGTTTCCAAAGTAGGAAGCATACCTGGGAGGGTATAACCCACGAGCCCTTGTTTACAGTAACAAGATGGATATAGGGGCCTGAGGCATAGGTTTCATTCCCCGAACACTAGGATGCTGAAGGTGAAGCAGGGAGAGTGAGTCCAGGAGAGAACCTTCAGGGGTCTTGGGGACAACAGCGTGCTGCAAGGCAGGGTGGAGGAGAGAGACGGTGTGGTGAGGATTCTGCACTGCTGACCCCTGTAGACTGGGAGTGAGAGATGTTGAAGCACCTGTTCTCATACAACCCTGGTTGAACAGAGAATTTTCACTAGCCTAGAACATGATCTGGCCCCTCCCCATGAGTTCTTCTGAAAGGACTGATATAGGAAGAAATCAAGTATTAAAAGATGAATAATAAGAAAGTAATTCACCCAGTTATACAAACACATCATGAGAGAAAGGGAGAAAAGGAACAGAAAAAGCAAATGACAGATAAAGAATACTCTCTGGAAAAATATTGTCGCAATGGAGGTGAAAATTGTAGCCCCACATACCTCAATTAAATGCAATATCAATTAATCAGTCATATGCATAAAATAAGAGTTTAAAGCAGAGATTAAAGTTCTTGAAAGAATATGGGACAAGACGATTAAAATGGAAACCTATCTGAAAGCAGTGCAAAGGAGAACCGATCTAGTGAGGGAAAGGCAAGGTAGGATGAAGAATTGCAAAATGAAAGTGAAATAAGCAAAGTTTAAAAGTCTTGGAGATCACAAGCACACGTGCACACATGCGCGCACACACACATGTCCCAAAGAAGACAACTGAAATAACGAAACAAAAAAACTCAAAGGGAAAATAAAAAAACCTTTACAAAAACTTCTGGAAATAAAAGAAGGTTTGACTCTGCGATTTGAAGTGGCACTCAGTGTAACAGAAAAATGGACTCAGAAGGAACAATGATAAAGAATATCCTAGTTACATTATTGGGCCAAAACTGTAAGTCACAGATATAAGGAGAATATCAAGTTGATTATCAGCTTGATAATCATTGAATGTGGGATTAAAGTGAATGTGATTTTGACAACAGAACAGCAGTAGATGTCATAAATCTGACATTAAAGAAATGCTAGAAGACAGGGAAGGGAAAGGAAAGGGAATGTTGCATCTGGTATCCTTAGTATACTTTTTCCAGCTTGGAAAAAGCCATATTACTAAAAGCTGATATGGGTGCCTGGGTAGCTTAGCGGGTTGAGCATCTGACTTCTGATTTTGGCTCAGGTCATGGTATCAAGGTTGTGAGATTGAGTCCCACATCAGGCTCCAAGCTCAGTGGGGAGTCTGTTTGGGATTCTCTTTCTCCCCTTTCCCTCTACCCTCTGCCATGCTTGTCTGTGGGTTCTCTCTCTCTCTCAAATAAATAGATAAAATATTTTTTTTAAAAAGCTGGTAAATTATGTAGTGCTTTAGGTGTACTTAAAGATGTAAAGGGTAAGGCAAACACTAAAACAGTGGTATAATTTACTGAAAGCAGTGCTTGAAAGGATGGAGGAAGTGGAAATATATAAATTTTGTAATTGTTTATAATAGGAAGTTAATGAATACTGCCTAAAGGAATAGAGCAGTAAATGTATTATATAAAGTTATAAAGGTTAACATATGAATAAAAATGCAAACCTTCCAGGGCCCCTGGCCAGCTCTGACAGAAGACTGTATGACTCTTGATCTCAGAGTCCTGAATTTGAGCCCCACATTTGATGTAGGTTACTAAAAAAAAAAAAATTTTATATATATATATATATATATATATATATATATGTATGTGTATATATATATATATATATATATATATGTAAATACAGTTTAAAAAATACAAACTTTCCAAATTATCAGAAAAAAATACACATAGCCAACACATACTGAGAAGAAGACACTAGAAGCAATAAAGAGCATGGTATAAAAGCTAATGACAGAATTAATTCCAAGTGCTTCTGACATTTAAACAAATACAATGAGGCTTAACTCCTCTATTGACAAAAGGAAACTTCTTTGGTTACAAAGCAAAACTGAACACTTTGCTGCATAGCTGAAGTACAACTTTTCTTTGGAAGGGTTGAAAAGAAAAGAATGCATGAAAGCTTATCAGTAAATGCCAACAAAAAATATAGCAAGACCCATAATCTTATCAGACAAAGTTGAATTTATGTAAAAAATGTGTTTAATAAGATAAGGAAGTCCCTTAACAATGATAAAGAGGAAATCCATAATGGTCTCACACAGAGAGTTTATAAAACACTTAATTCATAGAAAGCTCCAATAATACTGAAACTGTTCTAGACTATAGAACAAGGAGAAAGGTTTAAAAAAATTTTATTTTATTTAAAGATTTTATTTATTTATTGGACAGAGAGAGAGAGCACAAGCAGGGGGAGCAGTAGAGGGGAAGGGAGAAGCAGACTCTTCAATGAGCAGGGAGCCCGGTGAGGGGCCTGATCCCAGGACCTTGAGATCATAACCTGAGCCAAAAGCAAACACTTAACTGACTGAGCCACCCAGGTGCCCCCAAAAAACATTTTAATAAAACTAGAATAATACTGGTATCAAAGACCAACAAAGATAAAGAAAATAAGGAAACTATAGGCAAATATTATGTGTGAATATTGATTAAAATCCCAAACAACATATTATCAGAAGAGAATAGTGGAGACATTAAAATCATAATATATCATATCTAAGATGAGTTATTCAGGAACACAAAGACAGTTCAATATTAAAAAATCTAATAGTATAATTCATACTAGTATATTGAAAGAATTTTTATAGAGCTAATAAATTAAAGCTATACTATTATCTCTTTAGATAGTGAAGGGCATTTAATAAAATTCAACATCTGCTGTTGTTATTACAATCTTTCCATAAAACAGGGATAGATAATTTTGCATATAATTTCCTCTATTTCCAGCTAAGAAAAAACATATCATTAAACACTGATAAAGTAAGTTACAAATATATTTAAAAATATAATGGCAAACACTAAGAAATGATAACCAACGAAGATGAGGTAGTGGTGGGGGTTTGGAAAGGAAATGCAATGCACTACTTTTATAATTACAATTGTAGGGAGAAAGAGATTATGCAAATGAGCATAATGGAGACTTAAAAGTAATGTACTAAAGAATAAAGCTTTTCCCAGTTTATTGTTCCTAATTTCACCATATTTTTAAAACAAAGTCAAGATTATTTGTAGGAATACAAAAATATCTAGCACGAAACAATGTAAAATTTATCAATAGTCACAAGAAATATGAATGTTCTAAACACCCCAGTTAGAAGGCGAAGATTGTCAGACACGACAAGAAAGTAAGACCCAACTGTGTACTGCTTACAAGAAACTCACTCTAAATATAGTGGCGGGGCGCCTGGGTGGCTCAGTGGGTTGAAGCCTTCAGCTCGGGTCGTGATCCCAGGGTCCTGGGATTGAGCCCCACGTCAGGCTCTCTGCTCAGCGGGGAGCCTGCTTCCCTTCCTCTCTCTCTGCCTGCCTCTCTGCCTACTTGTGATCTCTGTCTATCAAATAAATAAATAAAAAATCTTAAAAAAATATAGTGGTGGAGATTGTTTAAGAGTAAAGGGATGGAAAAGCACATTCCATGCAAACACTAATCAGAAGTGACCATCTTCACAGAAGGCAGAGTGCGTGTCAGAGTAAAGACTATTACAAGGGATAGAGGGGATCCTTCCAGGTAGATCTTTTCTCTACTCCCCCCTCTAGCTTTCTTTGTTCTCTATTTCTCAATACCTTCTCGCTACCCTTCCCTATCTCTTCATGTGAAAAAAGAACTCTACTCACACCAACCAATTCTCCAAGTCTCCAGACACCACTGGGGTATCCTATTCAATTCTGACGTTAACCCCCTGGTTAACTGTTAAGAGCAGACCCCACAAGTTAAGGTCCTAGCCCCACAAGACTGCCCCCCCCACCTCTCAGAGTCCTGAATTTGAGCCCCACATTTGATGTAGGTTATGGCTGTCTCAGGCTGTCACCTGCACTTCTGACTCACTGGTATAAATCAGGATTCCCATACCCTGCTCTTCAAGTTCAATAATTTGCTATCATGTTTCACAGAACTCAGAGAAATACTTAATTACATTTACTGGTTTATTATCCTAAGGGACATAACAAAGTCTATAAATGAACAGCCAGATGCAGAGGTACTTAGGGTGAGGTTTGGAAAGGTCTCCTGAGCACAGGAGGACCTTTTGTCCCTCATGGGAGATTCTGTCCCCATAGACTTGGAGTGGGCTACCCTCCCAACACATGGGTATTTTCACCAACCCAGAAGCTCTCTGAACCTATAGTTTGGGGTTTCTATGGATGCTCTCTTACATAGGCATGACTAATTAAATAAAAATCATTGGTCATTGGTGATTAACTCTATCTCCAGCCTCTCTCCCCTCCCTGCTCTTGCTCTAGGATAAGGTTAACATCTGGAAAGTTGAATCACAGACATATCATCCTTTTTGTTCTCTGTATTTTATCAGGAATCTTGGAGTGATGGTGTGTTCCTCCCTGTGTGATCTGGGTGGAATCATCACCCCCTTCCTGGTCTTCAGGCTGATGGAGGTTTGGCAAGGCTTGCCACTCATTTTGTTTGGTAAGACTTCATGGGTTATTCATTATTCTTTCCTTCCAGCCCAGCATGATTGCTTAAGACCTCTTTGACCAGTGAACGATATCCTCTGGTGAGTTTATAGGAGACAAGGACGGTGCCTGCCCTTCTGTTGTCTCCTGACTCACTCTGTCTTGTTTCATGGGAAAGATAAGATGCCATTCCCAGAAGGCAGGCCAGATGTTACATCTTAAGGTTCTAGAGTCCAATAATTCATCCCATAGGACAAAATTTGGGAGGCATCTTGATATAGCCTCCCGCTTTCTTATGAATTTGACTCCCAATTTTTGTGCATATAACATGTAATTGTGGGAGGCTTGAAGATGCTAAATTGTCACCCTTCTTTTGCTTAACAATTGAGAATAGACACAAGGAGGCATTAGCTTTGTTAGTGATAATGTTGGATTAGAGCAGGAGGAGAACACTTTTCCTCCTCCCCAGACTAAGACCTTGGGTCTTCCAAGACCCAGCTTACCTGTTTGGCAGAAGGCAAAACTGCTGTCTGTGTGCAGAGAGCTGCTGTGTCTGCGCCCCAGGCAGACCCACCAAGGAGTGGGAGGAGAGAGGGGAGAGAAATAAGGATAGGGGAGGAAAGAAGGGAGGAGGATAGGGGAGGGAGAAACAAGAGTGGCCCACCCTGACCAAAATATATTCTTTTTTTTAAAAGATTTTATTTATTTATTTGATAGACAGAGATCACAGGTAGGCAGAGAGAGGGGGAAGCAGGCTCCCCGTTGAGCGGAGAGCCCGATGTGGGGCTCGATCCCAGGACCCTGGGATCATGACCTGAGCGAAAGGCAGAGGCTTAACCCACTGAGCCACCCAGGCGACCCCCAAAATATATTCTTTATGCTTCATATCATATATAGTAATATAATATTAACATATAGAAACTATAGTATATTTTATAGTTTATAGTAGCTATAATATGTATTATATATAAAAATAATACATTATAATATAATTAGTATGTATAGTTTTATATACAGTAGCTATAATCAATATAATACATATTATGTATAATAATAAATAAATTCCCTAATACTTAAACATCAGTTGTGGTAGAATTTACGTAGAAGTAAAATGAAGGCAATATTCCTTATTCTTACTCTGACATTTTCCCAATAATCCTATTGTTCAACTTTTTCCCGAGATGCTCCTGACTTCTAAAAACCAGGTTCATTACCTGGTTAACCTTTAGTTAGCGGCTGGCATCCCTCGGAATGCCATTGGCTGTGTTCTAAGGGCTCTATGTGAACTCTGTTTCCTTTGAAGCGCTGTTGGGCCTGGTTGCCGGGGGAATGACGTTGCTTCTTCCTGAGACCAAAGGTGTCACCTTGCCAGAGACCATCGAGGATGCGGAGAACCTCGGGAGGTAAGCACATGGTGCTCAGGGACTCAGGGCCATGTGCCTCCATGTCCTCTCTTGGTCTTAAGGGTGTAGGAGCTTTGCAGGTATGGTGTGCGTTTTTTATTACTCCTAGAGTTGCTGGAGAGAAAAACAACCAACCAGTGGCTTTGGGTAAGGAGAGACTGGAGAGCACAATTACGTGTTTTTAGTGGTCGGTTATCTGTTCTAAACTGTGGGATGGAGAATCTGTGTCTGAGATGCTGACTGACCGAGGACTGAGTCCCTAGCTCATCCCTGGAGTGAACTGCTCTGTGTTGGGAACGTTTTTTAAATCCATCTTCTGTCCTTTCAACAATTGTTGGTTCAGGCTCTTTAGTGACTCTCTTTACAAAGGAGAACAATTTAAAACATTCATTCCTGTACCATGGACAAGTGCTTTAATGGAGCCTCAGATGCTTCTCTTTTCATTTTTTGTTTTTTGAGTTAGAGATATAGATAGAGTGAGAGTGAGTATGGGGGATAAGGGCCAGAGGGAGAAGCAGAGAAGCTCCAGCAGACTCTCTGCTGAGCACGCAGCCCAACGGGAGCTGGATCCCATGACCTTGAGCTCCCGTCCTGAGCTGAAAGCAAGAGTCGGACACTTAACGGACTGCCCCTCAGATGCTACTCTTAAAGTGGTAAGAAAGAAAAGGAAAAAACAGTGCTCGAGGAGGTGGCCACTTAGCTCCCCCTCCAGACTCATTCTGTGGATTCCATAGGAAAGACACATGTGTCCCTGTGATGAGGAGAGACAATGGTCTGTGGCGTCAGAGAGACGTGGACTCAAATCCAGTCATCCATGTGTCCATGTGACTTTGGGGATGTTGCTGAAACTCACAGAGAGTGAACTTCCTTGCCTGAGAAAGAGCTACATTAGTACTCAGTTTGGAGGGTTGCTGGGAAAATGCAGCAAGGTAAAGTAGGTGACATTTTATCTTTTATTGAAGATAAAGTAGATGACATTTTATTACTTTAAGATAAAGTAGATGACCAAGCGATCGCCTGGCACACAGTAGATGCTCAATAAGTCTGAGATTTTCTCCATTCTTCTCGCATCTTGTGTGAACTCCTTGGTGGGTCTCAAAACTAGGTATGCAGAAGAATCACCAAAAAAGAAGTTTACTGAAATGCAGATTCCTGGGCCATCTTCTAAGGTTTTTGACTTAGTAAATGAAGGGTGGGACCCAGGAAATCTGTGCTTTTAATAAACTCTGCCAACCAAGAGCATTTAAGTGCTAACTAAACCTGACTTTGAGAAATTCTGGGTGTCTCAGTACTGATAAGGAACAAACATTCTATTTTAACTGTAAACACAGAGAGCTAATGTTGATTAGCAGATTTTAAGCCATTTCAGTACAATTTGTCCATAGACACCTGCTCATTCTTGAGACCGCCCTCTGCTGGCCTCTGTTGCTTGCTAATCTCATTTTCACCTTTTGTTTTGATATTTATTCCCACAGACAACTTCGCAATAGTTTCTTCTTTCTTTTCTTTCCCTCTTTCTTTTTTGGCAATAGTTTTTTCCTTCTTTCCTTCTCTCTCTGTCTCTTTCTTTTTTTAAAGATTTATTTATTTGACAGAGAGAGCAGGGGGAAGGGACAGAGGGAGAAAGAGTCTTAAGCAGACTCCGAACTGAGCACGAGCCCAACATGGGACCTGATCCCACGACCCTGAGATCATGACCTGAGCTGAAACCAAGAGTCAGACACTTAACCAACTGAGCCCCCCAGGAGCCCTGCAATAGTTTCTTAATCAAAACATTGACTGTTTATTTTAACTTTCACTTTTATTTTTGGCTGCTACAGGATAGCAAAGCCCAAAGAAAACACGATTTACCTTCAGATCCAAACATCGGAACGTGCTGGCACCTGAGAGAGATGCTTCATGGGAACTGAGTGGCAGAGAGGAAGATGGGGTTTTCATCTGAAGAAAAGAAACCCTGATTTCTCTGTGCTCTTCCTCACACTTGCCTGCCCCTAAACCAAAGCCTAAAGAACACTAAATGTGCTTTGCTTTATTTTCTTTCTTTGAAATCTCCCAAAGCCCTATCTTTTATCTACTTACTTTTCCTGGTGAGAACTGTCGGTGGTTACCAGTTACTTAATTATCTGAAATATTTGGAAGATCCAATAGAATTTAAATATTACTATAAAAGAGGCCTCTGTCACTGGTTTCCTAAAGGCAGTGTTGTTTTATTCACTATTTGAAAACAAATGTCATTGTATCTGTAGTATCTATCTTGGCAAAAGTATTTTAATATGTTGCCTTCTTGAAGGGCACTTTGTTTTCAAATATGGCGGCACTTCCTACAAATGGTACCCGAATTGTGTTGGAAATATGATCCTTCTCTGAAGGCTAGAAGAACTGTAACCTTTTTAGGAAGCAGTTTTTGTCCCCTTTGCTCCAGGAATATTGTATTTTATTTCACTCTTGGTTTTTGTTCTTGTTGGTGATTCTAGAAGTTTAACTCCTATGCCAACTGCAAAATATTCTAGTAAATACATCAAAAGGAGTTCGGTGTACTATGAGTTATAAATGGTTCCTGTTCTGGTCCAAGAAGTGATTTTGTTCCTAGAGTAAACCAGAAGGTTTATATTAAAATTTCTTTACCTGTGAGATAAACCAAACAACATGAAAACCAGCCTCCAGAGCACATTGGGAAACAAAGTTTCTAATGTGAATGGGAGGCCAGGCGAAAAAAGGCAGGTGAAAGACAGGTGCTTGTGTTACAAACACTTCTGGCCTAATGGGCTAAGCTCAGTGATGGTCTCCAGGACATGAAACCATGGCGGTCAGGTATAAGCAGCATTTGGTCTTCCTTTGAGAATGGACATTGGTTACTTGGAACCTGAAGCTTTGCACTTGACAGGAACGGAAGGGAAGGGAAAGGAAGGGAAGGGAAGCCATGTTGAAGCCATGTTGAAGCCATGTCTTCTGAATTCTATTTTAAAACCCATCTGGATACGTGGAGGGGACCAGTGCTTCATTTCTGTTTCTCTCCAGCAAGTCCCTTCCCCAATATCTTATCTTTCCGACCATAACATATATACTCTTCACTGGTAACAAATGTGTAAACTGTGGACTTCAAATTGTTTTCTTACATGTCCTCTCTGATCTTTCTTAGCCTCTGATGAAACTTCTGAGGAGGCTTTAGATAAAGAAGAGAGAGTGTGTGTGGGGGGGCGGTGGGGGGCGCTGGGGAGCCTCCTCCTCAGGCATGTGTGTTCATCTGCTCTCCTGGGAGTGGTGGGGGGCGGGGAGTCTTGGTCCTCGTGACCAGGTTTTAAGTGGAGCCCACCTACAGAAAGTGTATTTAAATGTTGCCTGTCTTGTCAGGGAGAGGCACAGGCTGTCCTTTCCTCCTCGCCGTCCTCCGTGTTGCCACAATGGAGCCACCGTCAATCCAGACGGAGTGAGGGTGGAGGGGGGGTTTGTCAGGTAGTGTGAAGGCAGAGAGAAGTAGGTCACAGAGACAGGTGATGTTTAAGTACTGGGAGAGCTGGGAAGGTGTGACACAAGTGTCAGGACATCTAAGGACCATGTGAGGACATGGAGTGAGGCCTCTGGGCTCCTCCTCTGGGGGGCAAGGTTATGGGGTAATATGAGTTCAGCAAACATGTGATGAGCGCCTGCTGTGTGTGCCTCGGTCATCCTGGGCTCTCAGAAAAGCCTGCAGACAGCTGCAGGCAGGATACACTTCCAATGGCCCAACCAGGAACTCCCAGGAGCGCCCTGGGAGGTGAGTCAGGTTGTGCTGGTGGGCGTGGAGGAACAAGGCAGCTGAGCTTCTCAGCAGATGGAGGGACATGAGGAGGATCTGGAAAATCACCTCTGCAGCCCTGCCCCAAACATGTCTTCAGTGCCCAACATGTAACCTTTAGAGATTTCATACTGTGGGTCTTGAAGGCCAATCACTGAGATGGCAGAAGGGAAGACGGAAGAAGGGCAACCACACATTGGTCCTCGAGTGATGGGGATGGGGCCACTCATTACGTAAAAGCAAGTGAGGACTGGGGGTCTTGGGACACTGCCCAAGAGGGGTGGGTGTGATGGCAAGGCAGGAAGCCCCACTTCCAGCCTTGCGCCTAGGACATGGCGCCTTAGTGAGGCGACATGAAGTCATGGGAAGAGCCCGGACTCTGCTATGACCCAGAAGTGGTTCCCGCATCTCCTCCACCATCTGCTGATTTTATGGATGGAAGCAAGCTCTTTAACTGTCCGAGCCTCTGTGTCCTCCTGGCGCCCAACTCCAGGTGGCTCTGAGGATGTGGTGAGAAGGATATGGAAAGCTGAAGAGCATCACCTGGGGACATCACGTCAGGCTCCATGTAACATGGACCCTGCATCTGTAACGTACATGGGAGTCAATTGTCTCTAGCTGGAGAGGAAACAGAGCCATCCGACCAGCTCCCTCCCTGTGCCTGGTTGTGTCCTAGTGTCTGCTGCACCTCTATGTCCTCTGTGAAGGTGAAGGTTGAATGCCTGATGTTCTCAGATGTCGCCAGAGCAAATCAGAGACGTGGGGTTAGGATTCGTACAAAGACACCTTTCAAAAGGTCATTTATAAATGCATTCACAGACGGGAGCTCATTCAGTCACGGCAATAACATTTTATTTATTGTATTTTTATTTTTTAAGATTTATTTGGTGGGAGGCAGAGGGAGAGGGAGCAAGAATCTCAAGCAGACTCCCCACTGAGCAAGCATCCTGACGCAGGGCTTGATCCCAAGACCCACGAGATCACGACCCGAGCTGAGAGCAAGAGTCGGACACCACCCAGGTGCCCCATGGCAACATTTTAAAGCTGATATTATTATCTGCATTTCAAAATTGAGAAAGCTAAATTCAGAGATGGTAAGTGGCTTGTGCTAATAAAGCAAGGAACTGGGCCTTGACTTTAGATCTTCTGGACCCCATTGGCGAGGGCTGTGGAAGTTCTCCACAATTCCCAAACTGCACCTTTCCTGACTCCTGCCTCTTGATTTTTAAAACTTAAAAACACCAAGAAACATACACACACAAAGAAAATCACTTCAAAACCCACCATCTGGCAGAATCATATGGAGGGAGGATCAGGTGCTCACTCCCCACCTGACCTCACACGGGGGCGCTGCTGAGAGCGGGCTGAGTCTCCATCTTGCCTCTCGATACCCGAACGGCGGGGAATATTGGGAATACCGGGCAAGCCCAGTCTGGGAGCATGAAGGATGTGCATTTGCCCCCACTCCCCTTCTGCACCCCAACTCTGGCCGCCATGAACAGCAGCTATCGCCCCATGCTGAGCTGTCACAGTAAAGCCAGAAAGCAAAAGATGCAGGTCTTGGCACCTAGGTTGTCTGCTCGGGCTGGTGGAGATTCAGGACAGGGCAGAAGGCATCTCTCACCCATCAGGGGAAGAGACAACAGTGCTCTGGGCCCGCAGGGCCATGGAGAGAAAACCTGAAGGGCTAGGTGCTGGTCTCTGAGAACATGTTCTGGGGTCTGGTCCCCCTATTCTGCACTGGCTCCCAAGGTGGTGAAGTCTGGCTTAAGTTTGCCTCTGAGTTACCAGAATCTTCCAAATATCAAGGTCTTTGACAAGATAGTTTATTTCTTTCTCACGTTTAAGAAGTTGGAGGACGGCGCCCAGAGCTGGTGGTGTGGCACAGAGCAGGGCCGATGCCGCTGGTTCACTGCTGTGCTGGGCAGGACTTCCCTCCCCAGGTGGCTTCTGGAAATCACTGGTTACAGCCACCCTTACCTCGGGTATATGCATCACAGGAGACGGGGGACAAGGACAATCTTCCTTTAGGCCCTGTGTCTCACCAGCCAGCAGCACATCTAGAGAGAACAGGAAACCAAGGGGCATGTGGACCTCACATAAAACTGGGGTTTCATTACCAAGGAAGTGGTGACAATGGATATTGGAGGAGAACCAGCTGTCCCCGCTCTGGTTGGTGGGATATCTGACCCTTCAAAACAAATCTGAGCGTTTGGGAGGAGAGGGGACCTGCATTCTTGGCTGTGGCACGAGGGAGGCCTCCAGAGACCCAAGTCTTCTCTCTGGGGAGGCCAGGGGAGGAGAGCGCAAATGCCCTGATTGACCGGAATTCTCTGAGAGAAACCTGAAGCGATCAGGCTTGCCTGGAGTTGGCAGGATATAGTTTTCCACCACCTGCCAGAGCAAGGGCTGGAGATGAAAAGCCACATCAAAGAACAGCTCCCTTTCTGGCTCGTTTATGTTCTGTGGTCTGAGAGCCATGCCCGCGGTCGGCAACGTGCTTTTTCAACATTTTTTTCCATTTGTGAGCACATGGATCTGGTTTTTTGCTTAAAGGCTTCATAGTAATGAGTGGAGCAAAGCCAGTGAGTCAAGGTGCAAACCCCACCTTAGCACCTTCTCTTTCTGGCATTTGTCAGAAATGTCGAAAATGGAAAGAATCTATCTCTGCTCCTCCAAGCATTTTGTGTGCAAACTGACTGTGCTTGCTGAACCAAATCCTATTAGCCTTATCTTATGAGTTAATTTTGTTCTTGTTCTTTCTCTCTCTCTCTACACACACACACACACACACACACACACACTACAAATACATTACATTTCACACCACATGTTACATTACATATAAAAAATCACCCCAAACGTGACTGACTGCTTTTGAAATCTCTCAGTGGGTACATTTCCCAAACCTGGCAGTGAAAAAGTTTGCTCTGTTTTAATTAAATAACTCCCGTCTCTACTAAGTACTATGCCCTCAAATGCGAGAAACAACGTTCTTAACTTCTGCCCCTTAGGAAGAGAGAGTTCCGTCTGTGTCTGCAGTGCTGCTGTCCCCTTAGTGACATACTTGATCCCATGGACCAGATGGCCTTTGTTTAGCAAATAGACCCTGCAGGACCTTTCCCGAATGAAGACAGGGTTGGGATGGGGACAAGGAAACTAAGAGAATGCCAGTCGGCTGCCCAGATTTCTGTGGAGCGCAAATCTGCTTTGTAGATTAAAAATAGGGGACCAAGGGAGCTGGAAAGAAGATGTGGGAATAAGGCGCTCCTTTGGCCTGGTGGCCCAGTATAGGTCAGGCAGTTCCCATGTCCCCCCCACCCCGCCCCCACCACATCCTTAACCTGCTAAGAAAGAAGTGAGGATGTGGAAGATGGCCAGGTGTCCCAGAGCTGGCACAGCTCTCATGTAACAATGACAGCTGAGGTCTAGAACATCTGTTCTCTTACTGCAGTGACAAAGCCCTTCACTGCCTACAAGCAAAAGGGATTATGATAGCGACGTGGTCAAAAAGAAATTGATCTCATCTTCCAGTGGCTCTCCCTCACCCAGACCCTGGCTGGTAACATCAGATGGAGTCTCTGCTAGTCCCAGGAGGATAATAATGGGGTCTTTGAAGAGCAGAGAGCAGCTGGGAAGAGAAGTTGGTAAGGCATGGCTCTGTCCTCCATCCTTCCCATCAGACTCTAGTTGTGCTTCACACCAGGGCTAGAGGGAGGGTCAGGACTCTTCAGAGGATCACCTTGATCATGCAGGTAACCTAATTTTCAGAAACGCTTTCAGTTTGCATCTGTGCCTTGGGGGCCCTCGAACGGTGATGAAAATGTTCACCCTGTGCCAGCTGGGTTATCGGTCAGTGCACCCCATCTCCCATCTCTGAGACTTCTTTCCCAAGTGCTGATGTCATTGCCTTTGACCCCATGTGCTGGTGCTCACAGACACCCTCTGCAACTGGCCATCAGCTCGAAGCTGCAGAGTGTTTGGTCTTTATCTGCTCTGGTTTGGTCATCGACATGTAGAAGGCAAGGCTTTTGTAGCCTGATTTTCATGTCCGTCCTCATTTATACTTCCAGTTAAGTGTCTTGAAATGATTGGTCATTTCACTCCATGGCCAAGGTGCCCTCTGGCATTGCTCCACTTGCTACAACAGCCTGTGGGACCATCAAATGTGCACTCCAGGAGGCCAGATTTTAGTCTCTCATGCATAATTTGCTTAAATAAATTAAATAAAATTAATTTAAAAAATCACGATTCCAAGAAGAGTTGCTATGCTAGGCTTAGGAACAAGAAAAATTCATAATTCAAAAAGAGAAAGGAAACATTTTGCCAAAGACTCTCAGAGATGGCTAAGGTAGTGTTAAAAAGATGTATTTTGAACCATGGAGGGTCCACAAAGACCACAAAGGGACAACTGTACCATCCTAAAAACAGTAATTGTGGTCAAATGAAGCAAGTTGAGCCTATACAAAGAGTCAGAAGTCCATAATAATACTCAAAAGGGAAAAATAATAGGAATCGTGCCAAGGAAAAAGCACACATGAGTTTCTAATCAAGTTTACAAGAGGTTCTGTTAATTGTTCAACACAACTAACGTGAGTTCTCTCCTCAAGATTCAATTACGGCCAAGGCTGACAGTCACAATGAGAAGCAGATGGAAAGAGGAAGTGAAGCGTGCTTCAAGTACATAATGTCTATGGTTTGATCGTTTCTTTCTTTCTTTTTAATTTCAATTTTTTAATTTAAATCCTAGTTGGTTAACATACAGTGTAATACTGGTTTCAGGAGTAGAATTTAGGGATTCATCACTTACATACAACACCCAGTGCTCATCACACCAAGTGCCCTCCTTAATCCCCATCCCCCAACTAGCCCATCCCCCACCCACGTCCTTCCATCAACCTTCAGTTGCTTCTCCATAGTTAAGAGTCTCTTATGGTTTATTTTGCTCTCTCTTTTTTCTCCCCCTCCCCTGATATGTTCATCTGTTTTGTTTCTTAAGTTCTACATATGAGTGAAACCATTTGGTATTTTTATATTAACATATTTTGGGCATGCAGAATTATGGGACCTGGAAAACAAGGTCAGATCTTTCCTGGGCTCTATCCAAGCTGGAAATTGGAAGGTTGGGGATAGGAAACGTTGGCCCGCTTGGTGCATGCAGGAAAGGATGACTAGCACGTGGGTGGGAGACTGGTAGAGGGACCACGGAGCCTATGGAGGCTGCCCTCACTGTGACTCACACCAGCAAGGAGCTGCTGCCCTGGGCCCAACTGCACAACACACCACAGGTTGTGCCCTGGGCAGAAATAATACAGAATTGCTTCTCTCCTTGAAAGATTTTTAAAAAAATGGTATGCCAAAATGACATGCCTTCTTAATTGAAACTGAAAAATTGGAAACTAATGGACGTTTCCTGCCTACCTTATCAGGTAGGCAGGAAACCTGCTCAACAGTAATTATAGTCACACCTTCAAAATGCCACTGTCCATCCAGGCCAGAACCATCAAACTTCCTGTTGAGGAAGTTTGGCAGGCACAGGAGCCCCCCACTTCCTCCTGCTGTTGCAAATAGGCTGTGGGAGGGTGAAGACAGGGGCTGGTCAGACAGGAAGAGGCCAAGGCCCAGGGATAGCAGGGGGAGCATGCCATGAAGGGACCACACAGAAACACCATCAAGGAAGAAGTACAAACACTTCCCTTGGTTACTAATTGGAAGATCATTATCAGATATATACACTTAAATCTATACTTTTTTTTAATTTGAGGGAATCGTGTGATGATCATCTACTGATTACAATTAGCCAAAAGCTTAATGAAAAGATGAAAACTTTCTAACTGTTGGTGCTGGGTTGTGGAAGGGGCCAAATAAGGTGAGATACCCATGACCCAAACGAAGGACACAGAGAAATACTGTCCAGGACTTGGGAAACAAAACACGACCCACTGTTATTTGGAATTAGGAGGTTCCAGAATCATTTTCCTTTTTCAGTGTGGTTCCCATTGTCCAGCTGCTCCTGACATGAGGGGGGCTGTTCAAAGTTGGAGACATAACCCACTGTGTTCAATTCCAGGGCCCTAACCATAACCAAAGTCTGCTCTCTTGAGATGAGAAAGAGAGATTTCCAAGACAAATGAAACTATCCTACCCCAGAGGCTCATATAAAACATACAAATGGCCCTTGAAGTCTTGTTCTATGCTGGCTTTGTTCTAAAGAACAGTTGTGCAATATTGGAGCACCCCCATCCATGGGAAAAGGCTGGGTAATTCTAACATTTGGTGCCAGAATCCTGGTTAATTTAGTTAAAGTAGCATATTTTCCGACAGTGCCCCTGTGAGAGCCATGGGATAGAAAGATGCACAGACACTAATTAATGGTAAGTTAAAGGAAAAGTTGTATTTGAGAATGACAAAAAATCAATACCAAAGAAGTACAGTGAATGAATTATGACCCATCTGAGACTGATCAATGGTGGTAGCTAATGCAGACAGTGAAAACTACTCTTGTCTGGATATTGTTTAATTATTACAGGATTAATCATGATTGTTGGGCTGCACAGACAGACTCCTCTCCCTCCCACCCCCTATACTTTTATTTTGTGTTAGGGAAAAGCTAAAATCAAAGGATACCATGCCTCTGTCTGCTGATAGATCCATTAACCCAATTACCCACCATTAATTCATTTAGCAGATATTAACTGACCATCTATTATGTGCCCATAAATCTTTAGGTCCTGGGGATTCAGTTAGAGAGAAAGAGAGTCAGTATCTCTTGTTCTTATAGAACTTACATTCTAGTTGGGAGAGACAGACTAAAACAACCAGACAATTGAAGTAATTTCAGAAGGAAGTACAGTCACACAGGATGATAGGATGCAGAAAGACTTGAATGGACCCTGTCTGCAGGGCTAATTTAGCTTAAGTAATTGTGTACTAATATTTTCTTTTTTTCTCAAATGGAGAATAGAAATACATTTATACTGCAGTTCCTGAATGAGTGTGTAATCCTATTTTTTTCCTGTTGTGGAAGAATTAATTAATGTAATTAACAATTGCATTAATTATGTAAATTCTTTTATTTGATGCTCATTTCTTACAGATCTTTCTGGCTTTTGACAACAACACCAAAATCATTAAGGGAGTGGTGTGTGTCTTACTTTAAAACTGTGTTGTTGATCACTAAGATTTTTGACATCAAACCCCAGGGATGTTATGAGTGAATTTTAAAATTCAAACTACAACTTCTGCCTTCTTAACTTTCAATTGCTGGAGGAGAGTGGCCCTCAAATTCCCATATTTTGAGCCCAGGCAGTGGGCACATTTTCCTATTTGTCTGCCTCTGATAAGAACATACCTCAGGGGCCACACCTGCTCAGAGTCTTGCAGTTTTCCCGTCCCCATACAGAAGGCTAGAAGCAGTACATGTAGTACTGAGATATGGTTTGGGCATTGAGTTTAATCAGAAAGAACGAGTGGGTGGAAACTTTAACCAATATCAAACTTTTTTTTATAATTTAATTTTTTTTTTATAAACATATAATGTATTTTTAGTCCCAGGGGTACAGGTCTGTGAATTGTCAGGCTTACACACTTCACAGCACTCACCATAGCACATACCCTCCCCAATGTCCATAACCCCACCACCCTCTCCTGACCCCCCTCCCCCCAGCAACCCTCTGTTTTGTGAGATTAAGAGTCTCTGATGGTTTGTCTCCCTCCCGATCCCATCTTGTTTCATTCATTCTTTTCCTACCCCCATACCCCCCACATTGCATCTTCATTTCCTCATATCAGGGAGATCATATGATAGTTGTTTTTCTCCAATTGACTTATTTCGCTAAGCATAAAACCCTCTAGTTCCATCCACATTGTTGCAAATGGCAAGATTTCATTTCTTTTGATGGCTGTATAGTATTCCATTGTGTGTGTGTGTGTGTGTGTGTGTGTGTGTGTGTGTGTGTGTGTACACATACACCGCATCTTCTTTATCCATTCATCTGTTGATGGACATCAAGGTTCTTTCCATAGTTTGGCTATTGTGTACATTGCTGCTATAAACATTCAGGTGCATGAGCCCCTTTGGATCACTATGTTTGTATCTTTAGGGTAAATACCCAGTAGTGCAATTGCTGGGTCGTAAGTTAGCTCTATTTTCAACTTGTTGAGACACCTGTTTTCCAGAGTGGTTGCACCAGCTTGCATTCCCACCAACAGTGTAGGAGGGTTCCCTTTTCTCTGCATCCTCGCCAGCATCTGTCATTTCCTGCCTTGTTAATTTTAGCCATTCTGACTGGTGTGAGGTGGTATCTCATTGTGGTTTTGATTTGTATTTCCCCGATGCCGAGTGATGTGGAGCACTTTTTCATGTGTCTCTTGGCCATCTGGATGTCTTCTTTGCAGAAATGTCTGTTCATGTCCTCTGTCCATTTCTTGATTGGATTATTTGTTCTTTGGGTGTTGAGTTTGCTAAGCTCTTTATAGATTTTGGATACTAGCCCTTTATCTGGTATGTTGTTTGCAAATATCTTCTCCCATTTTGTCAGTTGTCTTGTGGTTTTGTTAACTGTTTCCTTTGCTGTGTAAAAGCTTTTGATCTTGTTGAAATCCCAATAGTTCATTTTTGTCCTTGCTTCCCTTGCTTTTGGCGATGTCCCTAGGAAGAAGTTGCTGCGGCTGAGGTCGAAGAGGTTGCTGCCTGTGTTCTCCTCAAGGATTTTGATGGATTCCTTTCTCACATTGAGGTCCTTCAACCATTTTGAGTCTATTTTCATGTGTGGTGTGAGGAAATTGTCCAATTTCACTTTTCTGCATGTGGCTGTCCAATTTTCCCAACACCATTTATTGAAGAGGCTGTCTTTTTTCCATTGGACATTCTTTCCTGCTTTGTCAAAGATTAGTTGACCATAGAGTTGAGGGTCTATTTCTGGGCTCTCTATTCTGTTCCCTTGATCTGTGTGTCGGTTTTTGTGCCAGTACCAAACTGTCTTGATGATGACAGCTTTGTAATAGAGCTTGAAGTCTGGAATTGTGATGCCACCAACTTTGGCTTTCTTTTTCAATATTCCTTTGGCTATTTGAGGTCTTTTCTGGTTCCATATAAGTTTTAGGATTATTTGTTCCATTTCTTTGAAAAAAATGGATGGGATTTTGATAAGGATTGCATTAAATGTGTAGATTGCTTTAGGTAGCATAGACATTTTCACAATATTTGTTCTTCCAATCCAGGAGCATGGAACATTTTTCCATTTCTTTGTGTCTTCCTCAATTTCTTTCACGAGTACTTAATAGTTTTCTGAGTATAGATTCTTTGCCTCTTTGGTTAGGTTTATTCCTAGGTATCTTATGGTTTTGGGTGCAATTGTAAATGGGATTGACTCCTTAATTTCTCTTTCTTCTATCTTGTTGTTGGTGTAAAGAAATGCAACTGATTTTGTATGCATTGATTTTATATTCTGACACTTTACTGAATTCCTATACAAGTTCTAGCAGTTTTGGAGTGGAGTCTTTTGGGTTTTCCACATATAGTATCATATCATCTGCGAAGAGTGATAGTTTGACTTCTTCTTTGCTGATTTGGATGCCTTTAATTTCCTTTTGTTGTCTTATTGCTGAGGCTAGGACTTCTAGTACTATGTTGAATAGCAGTGGTGATAACGGACATCCCTGCCGTGTTCCTGACCTTAGCGGAAAAGCTTTCAGTTTTTCTCCATTGAGAATGATATTTGCGGTGGGTTTTTCATAGATGGCTTTGATAATATTGAGGTATGTGCCCTCTATCCCTACACTTTGAAGAGTTTTGATCAGGAAGGGATGCTGTACTTTGTCAAATGCTTTTTCAGCATCTATTGAGAGTATCATATGGTTCTTGTTCTTTCTTTTATTAATGTATTGTATCACATTGATTGATTTGTGGATGTTGAACCAACCTTGCAACCCTGGAATAAATCCCACTTGGTCGTGGTGAATAATCCTTTTAATGTACTGTTGGATCTTACTGGCTAGTATTTTGGCGAGAATTTTCACATCTGTATTCATCAAGGATATTGGTCTGTAATTCTCTTTTTTGATGGGATCCTTGTCTGGTTTTGGGATCAAGGTGATGCTGGCCTCATAAAATGAGTTTGGAAGTTTTCCTTCCATTTCTACTTTTTGGAACAGTTTCAGGAGAATAGGAATTAGTTCTTCTTTAAATGTTTGGTAGAATTCCCCTGGGAAGCCGTCTGGCCCTGGACTTTTGTTTGGAGATTTTTGATGACTGTTTCAATCTCCTTACTGGTTATGGGTCTGTTCAGGTTTTCTATTTCTTCCTGGTTCAGTTGTGGTAGTTTTATGTCTCTAGGAATGCATCCATTTCTTCCAGGTTGTCAAATTTGTTGGTGTAGAGTTGCTCATATTATGCTCTTATAATTGTTGTATTTCTTTGGTATTAGTTGTGATCTCTCCTCTTTCATTCATGATTTTATTTATTTGGGTCCTTTCTCTTTTCTTTTTGATAAGTCTGGCCAGGGGTTTATCAATCTTATTAATTCTTCCAAAGAACCAACTCCTAGTTTCGTTGATTTGTTCTATTGGTTTTTTGGTTTCTATTTCATTGATTTATGCTCTGATCTTTATGATTTCTCTTCACCTGCTGGGTTTAGGCTTTCTTTGTTGTTCTTTCTCCAGCTCCTTTAGGTGTAAGTTTAGGTTGTGTATTTGAGACCTTTCCTGTTTCTTGAGAAAGGCTTGTATCGCTGTATATTTTCCTTTCAGGACTGTCTTTGCTGTGCCCCACAGATTTTTGAACTGTTGTGTTTTCATTATCATTTGTTTCCATTAATTTTTTCAATTCTTCTTTAATTTCCTGGTTAACCCATTCATTCTTTAGAAGGATGCTGTTTAGTCTCCATGTATTTGGGTTCTTTCCAAATTTCTTCTTGTGGTTGAGTTCTAGCTTCAGAGCATTGTGGTCTGAAAATATGCAGGGAATTATCCCAATCTTTTGATACCAGTTGAGACCTGATTTATGACCCAGGATGTGATCTATTCTGGAGAATGTTCCATGTGCACTAGAGAAGAATGTGTATTCTGTTGCTTTGGAATGGAATGTTCTGAATATATCTGTGATGTCCATCTGGTCCAGTGTGTCATTTAAGGCCTTTATTTCCTTGTTGATCTTTTGCTTGGATGATCTGTCCATTTCAGTAAGGGGCTGTTAAAATCCCCTACTATCGGGGCGCCTGGGTGGCTCAGTGGGTTAAGCCGCTGCCTTCGGCTCGGGTCATGATCTCAGAGTCCTGGGATCGAGTCCCACATCGGGCTCTCTGCTCGGCAGGGAGCCTGCTTCCCTCTCTCTCTCTGCCTGCCTCTCCATCTACTTGTGATCTCTCTCTGTCAGATAAATAAATAAAAAATCTTTAAAAAAAAAATCCCCTACTATTATTGTATTATTGTTGATGTGTTTCTTTGATTTTGTTATTAATTGGTTTATATAGTTGGCTGCTCC
This sequence comes from Lontra canadensis, assembly GCF_010015895.1. Lineage (NCBI taxonomy): Eukaryota > Metazoa > Chordata > Mammalia > Carnivora > Mustelidae > Lontra > Lontra canadensis. Next base: position 299,513 of record NW_022631091.1, read on the forward strand.
CATGTTAGGGGCATAGATATTTAAAATTGTTAGATCTTCTTGTTGGACAGACCCTTTGAGTATGATATAGTGTCCTTCCTCATCTCTTATTATAGTCTTTGGCTTAAAATCTAATTGATTTGATATGAGGATTGCCACCCCAGCTTTCTTCTGATGTCCATTAGCATGGTAAATTATTTTCCACCCCATCACTTTAAATCTGGAGGTGTCTTCGGGTCTAAAATGAGTTTCTTGTAGGCAGTATGTTGATGGGTTTTGGTTTTTTTTATCCATTCTGATATACTGTGTCTTTTGATTGGGGCATTTAGCCCATTTACATTTGGGGTAACTATTGAAAGATATGAATTTAGTGCCATTGTATTGCCTGTAAGTTTACTGTTACAGTATATTGTCTCTGTTCCTTTCTGGTCTACTACTTTTAGGCTCTCTCTTTGCTTAGAGGACCCCTTTCAATATTTCCTGTAGAGCTGGTTTGGTGTTTGCAAATTCTTTCAGCTTTTGTTTGTCCTGGAAGCTTTTTATCTCTCCTTCTATTTCCAATGATAGCCTAGCTGGATATAGTATTCTTGGCTGCATGTTTTTCTCATTTAGTGCTCTGAATATATCATGCCAGCTCTTTCTGGCCTGCCAGGTCTCTGTGGATAAGTCTGCTGCCAATCTAATATTTTTACCAGTGTATGTCACAGACTTCTTTTCCTGGGCTGCTTTCAGGATTTTCTCTTTGTCGCTAAGACTTGTACATTTTACTATTAGGTGACGGGGTGTGGACCTATTCTTATTGATTTTGAGAGGGGTTCTCTGCACCTCCTGGATTTTGATGCTTGTTCCCTTTGCCGTTTAGGGAAATTCTCTACAATAATTCTCTCCAATATACCTTCTTCTACTCCCTATCTTTCTTCTTCTTCTGGAATCCCAATTATTCTAATGTTGTTTCGTCTTATGGTGTCACTGAGTATCTCTTGAATTCTCCCCTCGTGGTCCAGTATTTGTTTGTCTCTCTTTTGCTCAGCTTCTTTATTCTCTGTCATTTGGTCTTCTATATCACTAATTCTTTCTTCTGCCTCATTTATCCTAGCAGTAAGAGCCTCCATTTTTGATTGCACCTCATTAATAGCTTTTTTTGATTTCAACTTGGATAGACTTTAGTTCTTTTATTTCCCCAGAAAGGGCTTTTATCTCTCTGGAGAGGTTTCTCTAATATATTCCATGCCTTTTTAGAGCCTGGGTGGAACCTGAGAATCGTCATTATGAACTCTAGATCTGACATATTACCAATGTCCGTATTGATTAGGTCCCTAGCCTTCGGTATTGCCTCTTGTTCTTTTTTTTGTGGTGAGTTTTTCCGCCTTGTCATTTTGTCCAGATAAGAATATATGAAGGAGCAAATAAAATATTAAAAGGGTGGCAAAGACCCCAGGAAAATGTGCTTTAACCAAATCAGAAGAGACCCCAAATCATGGGAGGGAGAAAGGGGATAAAAAGAAGTTCAGAAAAAAAAAATTAAAAAAGGAAAACAAATAAAGAAAGAAATATAAAAAAGAAAAAAATATATATATATATTAGACTGGTGACTAGAACATGGTCACCCACTTAATTTTGGGAGTATTTTGGTCTCTTAGAAGAAACTACCTCCCAAAATTTTAAAGAATGAAAAACATATATAAGGGTAACCACAATGAAGGGATGGAATATGCCTATAAAGATGAAAAAAAAATTTTTCTTAAATTTCTAAAAAAGGAGTTGATAAAGTAAGTTGATTGGGAGAATAAAGAAAAAGAAAGTGGAGAGAATTTGCTCAGACTGGAGGCTAGAACAAGCCCGGAGCTAGATTTAGGGTATATTTTGATTAGAAGAAGTTGTACCCCAAATTTTTTAGAAGAAAAAGCCCTATGTGTATACAAAAAATAAAGTTAGATACAATGAATGATAAAATATGACTATAATAATGAAGGTCCAAAAAGATTATTTTTTTTATGAAAGGTATTGTTAAGATAAGCTAGTTAAAAAAAAAACGTTAAAAGAGGAAAGGGTAAAAGTTAAAAAAAATTAGCAGAAGAAAAAAATTAAAATAAAAAAAATTAATTAACTGCAAGACTAAAGAATCATGGGGAGAAAGCCATGAATTCCATGCTTTGCTTTCTCCTCCTCTGGAATTTCACTGTTCTCCTTGGTAATTGAACTTGGTCTTGGCTGGATGTTCCTGTTGATCTTCTGGGGGAGGGGCCTGTTGTAGTGATTCTCAAGTGTCTTTGCCTGAGGCAGAATTGCACTGCCCTTACCAGGGGCCAGGCTAAGTAATCTGTTCGGGTTCACTTTCGGGAGCTTTTGTTCCCTGAATGCTTTCTGTAGAGTTCTGGAGGACAGGAATGAAAATGGTGGCCTCCCAATCTCCAGCCCAGAGGAGCTGAGAGCTTGGGGCCCCACTTCTCAGCGTGCCCTCAGAGAAAAGAGCTCAATCACTCTTGTCTCCCTGGCCTCCAGCCGGGCTCCCAGCTCACCCAACATGTGACCAGTTCAAGGTAATCCCAACCTGAGAGCTCTGTCTCTGTAGCCGGTTTCCCTGCTCTAATACCTGTGAGCTCTGTGACACTCAGACACCCCTGATCCTTCTGTGACCCTGTGGGACCTGGGGCCACGCTGACCCCGCGTGGGCTTCACCCCGGTTTAGCCTCTGGAGCGATGTCCTGTGGTGGAGCAGACTTTTAAAAGTCCTGATTTTGTACTCTGTTGTTCTTCTACTTGCTGGGAGCCAGCCCCTCCCACCACAGTCTATCTTTCCATCTCTTTGGATTCACTTCTCCGCCAGTCCTACCTTTCAGAAAGTGGTTGATTTTCTGTTTCTAGAATTGTTGCTCTTCTTCTCTTTGATCTTCTGTTGGATTTGTAGGTGTTCACAATGGTTTGATAAGCTATCTAGCTGATCTCCTGCTACCTGATGTAATCTCAGTCTGCTACTTCGCCATCTTGACTCCTCCCCAATATCAAACTTTTGATGCCAGGACATCACCATCCCATTATGAGTAAAAGATAGAAAGAACAGTCTGGCCAGAGAGGGGGGTACAAATCCAGTGTGTAGCAGGTCTCAAAACATGTGGCAAAGAAAAACTACAGCAAATCTAAATGGCTAGATCCAATTGTCTGGAGTCTGAGTCAAGATGGCAGAGGAGTAGGAGACCTTAGTTTTGTCTGCTCTCAGGAATTCATCTAGATAGCTGTCAACTCATTCTGAACACTTGCAAATTCAACCAGAGATCTAAGAAAAGAATAGCTGCAACTCCACAAATGGAAAAGGGATGACTTTGTGCAAGGTGGTGAATCTGAGGTGATTTATGGGAAGATAGATAACAGAGGGAGAGAACCTCTGTCAGCCAGGTACTAGCAAGTGATAGAGCAGTGGAGCACAAAATCAGAACTTTTAGAAGTCTGCTCTGGTGAGGGATGTCACTCAGGTAGCTAAGCAGGGGAGTAAGATCCAAGCTGGGACAGTGTTGTCTCGTATCTCTCAGGGTTACAGAAAGACTGGGGGTGCCTGAGTGCAGCACAGCTCTCAGGTATCACAGCAGGGAAGCCAGTTGCAGGAGTGAGCCGAGGAGTGGGCTCCAGCTCAGGGTTGCCATAAACCATGATCCGTGGCACACTAGGGTCACTGCTTTTCACGCAGGGGCCCAACAACTGGGAAGACTCCTCTTCCTCCCTGGAAGGAGTGGCACAGGAGCTGCTGGAATCTTCTGGGTTTGGAGACTCCAAATGGGGCCATGTGCCAGAGATAGAAATGCTCGGTCACAGGCTGGGTGAGCTCAGGGCAGCAGCCAGAGACCAGGGAGACAGGAGTGGTTGACTGCTTTTCTCTGAGGGCTCACAGAGGAGTGGGGTCCTGAGCTTTCAGCTGTGGGGCTGGAGAATGGGAGGCCGCCATTTTTATTCTCATCCTCTAAAGCTGTGCAGAACGCCTTTAGGGAACAAAAGCCACAGAGAGTGACCCTAGAACAGATTACTTAGCCTGGACCCTGGCAGAGGTGGTGCAATTCTGCCTGGGGCAAAAACATTTGAGAATCAACCCAGTAGGCCCCTCCTTCAGAAGATCTGCAAGAACATCCAGCCAAGACCAAGTTCACTGACCACACAGAACTGCAAAACTCCAGTGCTAGGGGAAAATAGTATATAAAATTCATGCGTTCCCCCCCCCCCCGCCACTATTCTTTAGTCTTTTAACTTTATTTTTCCTCTTTCCTTTTCAAACAATTTCTAATTTTTTTTAAAGATTTTATTCATTTATTTGACAGACAGAGATCACAGGTAGGCAGGAGAAGCAGGTAGAGAGAGGAGGAAGCAGGCTCCCTGCCGAGCAGAGAGGCCAATGCAGGGCTTGATCCCAGGACCCCGGGATCATGACCTGAGCCAAAGGCAGAGGCCTAAACCCACTGAGCCACCCAGACACCCCCAATTTCTAATTTTATCAACTCTTTTTAAAAAATCTTTTTTAATTTTCATTTTTACAGTTACATTTTATAGTTTCATTGTATTTAATTTTATTTTTGTACATATATAAGTTTTTCTTTCTTTACAATTTTGGGATCTAGTTTTACAATAAACAGACCAAAATACACATAGGATCCAGTGCATTGCTCTATGCTGATCACCTCTCTGACTATATTCTCTCTTTAAAAAAAAATTTTTTTTTTTCCGTTTTGGATCTCTTCTTATTTGTTTTGTGTATATTTCTCTGGGGTTGTTGCTGCCATTTCACTATTTTATTCTTTTATTCATCTATTCTCTGGACAGAAAGATAAGGTGGAAAAACTCATCTCAAAAAGAGAGCAAGAGTACTGACAGTAGTGACTGCCAGTGACCTAATCAGTATGACTATAAGTAAGATGTTGGAACTGAAGTTCAGAATAATAATTACAAAAAAAATTATAAAGATAGTAGCTGGGCTTGAAAAAAGCATAGAAGACACTAGAGAACCCCTTTCTGGGGAAATAAAATAACTGAAATCTAATCAAGTCAAAATTTAAAAGGCTATCACTGAGATGCAAAAAAAAATGGAAGCTCTAACTGCTAGGTTAAATGAGACAGAAGAGAGAATTAGTGATATAGAAGACAAAACAATGGAGAATAAAGAAGATGAGAAAAAGAGAGGTAAACAGCTACTGGATCACAAAGGGAAAATGCCAGAGATAAGTAATACCATAGAGTAAAACAATATTAGAATTATTGGGATCCCAGAAAAAGAGGAAAGAGAGAGAGGAGCAGAAGGTATATAGGAGCAAATTTTAGCACAGAACTTTCCTAATCTGAGGAAGGAAGCAGGCATTCAAGTCTAGGAGGCACAGAGAACTCCCACTCAAAAATCAATAAAAATAAGTCAACAGAGAATAGTGAAATTTGCACATCTCAGAGACAAAGAGAAAATACTGAAAGAAGCTTAGAACAAGAGGTCTGTAACCTATAAGGGTAGAAACGTTAGATGCAGTAGACCTACCCAAAGAGACTTGGCAGGCCAGAGAGGACTGGCATGATATATTCAGGGTGCTAAATGAGAAAAATATGCAGCCAAGAATACTTTATCCAGCTAGGATGTCATTCAAAATAGGAGAATGATAAAGATCTTCCAGGACAAACAGAAACTAAAAGAATTTGTGATCATCAAACCAACCCAACAAGGAATATTAAAAGGGATCCTTTGAGCAAAGAGAGAGCCCAAAGTAACATAGACAAGAAAGGAGCAGAGACAATATACAGAAACAGTGACTGTACAGGTAATACAATGGCACTACATTTATATATTTCAATAGTTATTCTGAATGTAAATGGGCTAAATGCTCCAATCCAAAGACACAGGGTATCAATTGGATAAAAAAGCAAGACCCTTAGATATGCTGTCCGCAAGAGATTGATTTTACACCAAAGGACACCTCTAGATTTAAAGTGAGGAGGAGGAAAAGCTTTATCATGCTAATGGACATCAAAAGAAAGCTGGGGTGGAAATCCTTATATCAGACAAATTAGATTTTAAACCAAAGACTGTAATAAGAGACAAGAAAGGACACTATATCATAATTAAAGGGTCTATCCAACAATAAACCTGATAATTGTAAATATTTATTCCCCTAACATGGGAGCAGCTACTTATTTAAACCAATTAATAACAAAGTTAAAGAAACACATTGATAATAATAGGATAATAATAGGGGACTTTTCCATCCCCCTCACTGCAATGGACAGATCACCTAAACAGAAGATCAACAAGGAAACAAGGGCTTTGAATGACACACTAGACCAGATGGACTTAAAAGACATATTCAGAACATTCCACCCTAAAGCCACAGAATACACCTTCTTCTCAAGTGCATATGGAACATTCTCTAGAATAGATCACATACTGGGTCACAAATCAGGCCTCAACCAGTACCAAAAGACTGGGATAATTCCCTGCATATCTTTGGACCACAATGCTTTGAAACTGGAACTCAGTCACAAGAGGAAACTTGGAAAGAACTCAGTTCATGGAGGCTAAAGAGCATCTTACTAAACAATGAATGGGTCAACCCAGAAATTAAAGAAGAATTTAAAAAATTCATAGAAACAAATGAAAATGAAACACAACTGTCCAAAACCTTTGGGATGCAGAAAAGATGATCCTAAGAGGGAAGTATATAGCAATACCAAGACTTTCTGAAGAAACAAGAAAGCTCTCCAATACACAACCTAACCCTATACCTAAAGGAGCTGGAGAAAGAACAGCAAATAAAGCCTAAACCCAGCAGGAGACGAGATTCATAAAGATTAGAGCAGAAATCAATGAAATAGAAACCAAAGAGCAGTAGAACAGAACAATAAATCTAGGAGCTGGTCCTTTGAAAGGATTAATAAGATTGATAAATCCTTGGCCAGACTTATCAAAAAGAAAAGAGAAAGGACCCAAATAAATAAAATCATGAATGAAAGAGGAGAGATCACAACCAACACCAAGGAAATATATTAGTAGCAACTATATGTCAACAAATTAGGCAATTTAGAAAAAAATGGATGCATTCCTAAAGAGTATAAGTTACCAAAACTGAACCAGGAAGAAACAAAAAATCTGCACAGGCCCATAAGCATCAAGGAAACTGAAGCAGTAATCAAAAACCTCCCAACAAACAAGAGTCCAGGCTGGATGACTTCCCAGGGGAATTCTACCAAACATTTGAAGAATTAATATCTACTCTTCTGAAATTGTTTCAAAAGTTAGAAATGGAAGGAAAACTTCCAAACTCTTTCTATGAGGCCAGCATTACCTTGATCCCCAAATCAAAATCTCAACCAAAATGGAGAATTACAGACCAATATCCCTGATGAATATGGATGCAAAAATTTTCACTAAACTTCTAGCCAATAAGATCCAACAGTACATTAAAAGGATTACTCACCACAACCAACTGGGATTTATTCCTAGGCTGCAAGAGTGGTTCAACATCTGCAAATCAATCAATGTGATAGACTACATAAGTAAAAGAAAGGACCAGATGATCCTCTCAATATATGCAGAAAAAGCATTAAGCAAAGTACAGTGTCTTTTCTTGGTTAAAACTCTTCACAGTGTAAGGATAGAGGGAACGTACCTGAATATCATAAAAAGCCATACACGAAAACCCACAGCAAATATCATTCTTAATGGGGGGAAAACTGAGAGCTTTTCACCTAATGTCAGGAACATGGGAGGGATGTCCACTATCACCACTGCTGTTCAACATAGTACTAGAAGTCCTAGTCTCAGTAATCAGACAACAGAAAGAAATAAAAGGCATCTGAGTCAGCAAATAAGAATTCTCACACTTTGTAGATGAAATGATATTCTATGCGGAAAACCCAAAAGACTCCACTCCAAAATATCTGGAACTCATACAAGAATTCAGTAAAGTGGGAGGTTATAAAATCAACACACAGAAATCTGTTGCATTTCTATACACCAACAATGACACAGAAGAAAGAGAATTTAAGGAGTCCATTCCATTTACAATTGCACCCAAAGCCATGAGATACCTAGGAATAAACCTAACCAAAGATACAAAGGATCTGTACTCAGAAATCTACTCATGAAATACTCATGAAAGAAATTGAGGAAGACACAAAGAAATGGACAAAGATTCCATGCTCATGGATTAGAAGAACAAATATTATTAAAAGGTCTACCCTACCTAGAGTAGTATAGATTGTACATTCAATGCAATCCCTATCAAAATATCATCAACTTTTTTCAGAGTGGAACAAATAATCCTAAAATTTGTATGGAACCAGAAAAGGGCCCGAATAGTCAAAGGAATATTGAAAGGGAAAAACAAAGTTGGTAGCATCATAATTCTGGACTTCAAACTGTATTACAAAGCTGTAATCATCAAGACAGTATAGTAATGATACAAAAACAGACACATAGGTCAAGGGAACAGAATACAGAACCTAAAAATGGACCCTCAACTCTATTGGTCAGCTAATCTTGGACAAAGTAGGAAAGACTATCCAATAGAGAAAAGACAGTCTCTTCAACAAATGGTGTTGGGAAAATTGGACAGCCACATGCAGAAGAATGAAGCTGGACCATTTCATAATACCACACACAAAAATAGACTCAAAATGGATGAAAGACCTAATGTGAGACAGGAATCCATCAAAATCCTAGAGAAGAACATAGGCAGCAACCTCTGTGACTGTGGCCACAGCAACTTCTTGCTAGACATGTCTCCAAAGGCAAGGGAAACAAAGGCAAAAATGAGCTATTGGGACTTCATCAAGATAAAAAGCTTTTGCACAGCAAAGGAAACAGTCAACAAAACCAAAGACAACTGACAGAATGGGAGAAGATATTTGCAAGTGTCTTATCAGATAGAGGGCTAGTATCCAAAATCTACAAAGAACTTATCAAACTCAACACACAAGAACAAATAATCCTATCAAGAAATGGGCAGAAGACATGAACAGACATTTCTCCAAAGACATCCAAATGGCCAACAGACACATGAAAAAGTGCTGAACATCACATGGCATCAGGGAAATACAAATCAAAACCACAATGAGATACCACCTCACACCAGTCAGAACGGCTAAAATTAACAAGTCAAGAAATGACAGATGTTGGCCAGGATGCCGAGAAAGGGGAACCCTCCTACACTGTTGGTGGGACTACAGGCTGGTGCAACCACTCTGGAAAACTTTTTCCTCAAAAAGTTGAAAATAGAACTACGCTAAGACCCAGCAATTTCTCTAGTGAGTATTTACCCCAGAGATACAAATGCAGTGATTCAAAGTATCACCTACAGTCCAATGCCCACAATAACTAAACTATGGAAAGAGCTGAAATGTCCATGGAAAGATGAATGGATAAAGAAGATGTGGTATATATAGACAATGGAATACTACTTGCCATCAAAGAAAATGAAATTTGCTATTTGCAATGATGTGGATAGAACTAGAGAGTATTATGTTACTCAAAATGTGTCAATCAGAGAAATACAATTATCATATGATCACACTCATATTTGGAATTTAAGAAAAAAAAACAGAGGATCATAGGGGAAGAGTGGAAAAAATAAAATAAGACAAAATCAGAGAGGGAGACAAGCCATAAGAGACTTTAACCATAAAAAACAAACTGAGGGTTGCTGGAGGGGGTGGGTGGGTGGATGGGATAACTGGGTGATGAGCATTAAGGAGGGCACATGTTGTAATGAGCACTGGGTATTATATAAGACTAATAAGTCACTGACTTCTACCTATGAAACCAATAATACATTATATGTTAATTAATTGAATTTAAATTTTAAAAATTAAAAGAATAAATCCACTTGCCCATATCCAAAAACTTTGAAGAGTGACCCGCACATTCTGTGTGTGTGTGTGTGTGTGTGTGTGTGTTACAGGCAACTGTGATGATGACCTTTTCATGTATTAGCCCATGGGCCTTGTGCAGAATCCTCATGAATCATCAAGAAACACATTCCAGGAAACTATCTCATCTACTAATTCTGGTGGGAATAATGTAATAAACCTGGGAAAAAGAAATGAACAGCGAAAACATAGCCTAATATTTAAAAGATTCAGGAATTCAAGATAAAGTGACAATCTTGAGATAATGTAGCAAATATTTCCTTTTAGAAAAGGTCCCTTACCCCAAAGGAGAAAACTTTAAAAAACCTCCAATCCACGTTCTCTGCAAGTTTCTAGAAGACGAGGTCATGAAAAGGGATTTTTTTGTAAAGTAGGCTTTTACTTATTAGTATGGAAAAGTGGACTATCCCGAAAGGAAAATGGGTGAAAGACAAAAACAGTCATTCCATAATAAAGAGAAAATTGCCAATAAACAAGAAAACACATTTACCCTCACTACTGACAGAAATGTGGGTAAGACAGCCATGAGTTATCCTCTTTTGCTAGTCGGCTTTGCTAAGCTGTGTGTGTGGGCAATGCACACGTGTGTGTGAGAAGAAGGGAGAGGTCCATGTGTGACAAGGATATGGAAAAGCTATACTCTGGTAGTGTGTTGGTGGAATTAATTTGTAACACATTCTAAAGGACAATTTGAAGTATTTCAAATTTGAAGTATTTGAAGTATTTCCACAGCTACTGTGGAAAACCGTGGGTCCTCCAAAAATTAAACACAGAATTACCATAGGATCCAGTAATTTCACTTCTGGGTAAATATCCCAGAGAATTCAAAGCAGTGTCTTGAAGAGATATTTGCGCACTCACTTTCATGGCAGCATTATTCACAAACAGTATTTGGTTGGATATTGTTTAGTCAAAAGAGGAAACAACTCAAGAGTCTACTGGATGAATGGATACACAAAATGTGATATATTCATATAATGGAATAAAATTCAGCCTTAAAAAGGAAAGGAAATGATGACATTTGTGACAACATGGATAGACCTTGAGGACATAATGCTAAGTAAAATAAGCCAGTCACAAAAAGACACTCTGTGCACACACATGAGGTGCCTAGGGTTGTCAAATTTACGGAGACAAAGAGAAGGGTGGGCGCCAGGCAGTGGGGGGGGGGGGGAAGGAGAACGCGGAGTTCACATTTGGTTTGAGTTTCCATTTGGCAAGCTGGAAAGAATTCAGGAGATGGATGGTGGTGGTTAAACAGCAGTGGGAATGTACTCCATGCCTCTGAACTTAGAAATGGTGAAAATGGTAAGCATTTTGTGTATTTTACCGCAATTTAAGAAAACATGTCCAGTAAATACACCATGTGGACGTGACTTTTCTCCATGTAGGGCAGAAGAGTTCCAAGTGACCTGAGTGAGGGAAGGAGTTAGGTGGTCTTGCACATGTTTGACTCCTGTCTGGGTATTTTGCACTCACCCTTGATTTCAGCAGAAGTCCCTCTGGCTCCCAAATGAGGTCAGACCTCTCTGTGATCCTTGCGCCTCCCTCTGGGCTGCCTATGTTAATCACTTCTCTGTTCAAGATACCGGGCTAGGTGAGCGTGTTGGGTGACAATGTTGTACCCTGGGACTGTAACTCCTTGCTGAATGTTGTTTCTTCTGCTACAACCTGAACTCCATGACCTAAGAATAACATCTCCTGTTCCATGTGGAATCTCCATGCCCAGGACAGAACTTGCACACAGCAGACACTTAAAAAGTGTGAGTCAAATAAACACAATGGTGAATGCCAGTGAAATGTCTATTATTGTTTCACCCTGAAGATTTTAATACTTTTTTTCTTGTGCATCATGATTGACAGATGTTTTTCAAAAATTCCTGGAGACTATTGAAAGTAGCAGTCCTCACACCACAGGCTGTTAAAATTATTCATGGCAAATTCCATTTAGCCACCTTTGGTACTGCCAGAATCCTTAATGTGCATCTCTTATAGGTTCTGGTATTTTTAAGCACTGGCTTTGCTGTATTTCTTCTAGGCTTCCCAGGACCTAAATAAACAGCAAATGACTATTGATGTCCTTCCAGATGTTTTGTTTATAATAACCCTCTCCAAGGAGAGAAAAAGGCTCAAATCTTGGATTTCATGATAGCTAAAGGTAGTTAATTTAGATTCATCCCTAGAGAGTACTTATGAAGTCTGGGGTTCACCAAAGGTCTCTAAGTTAGGCAGAAATGATGTTTCTCCCTGTGTATTTCTTTCACTTTATTCTTATAGCTACTCCATCAGATCCCACTGGGATGACAGTTTACTCTCCCCCCACAGAGCAGCCCTGCAATGTATCAAGTATTTAAGGGAGTTTATCTTATTGTGGCTTTCATCCCACAGTCAGATGTCACAATATTTATTGGTTTAGTTCATCAAAGCAGGCCATTTAAAACTTTGTTGGCTAATGCTTGCTTTTATAATAGTTTCTAAGGTTAGGGAGAAACATTCTTATCCCCTCATTTAATCTTGCTGATGTGGTTAGGTTGCAACATATCCAAGTGATAGTTCCCTTCTATTATAAATACTATAAGCTTTGTTTTTTAAAAGCATGTCAAAAAATCAGATGTTATTCAAAGTAACATTTTCATGTAATTATTACCAGATTTTTATTGTCATCATCCGGTCTGAATGAATAAAAACAAATAGTCCATTTAATCTTACTGCTTTCAAACTTCTAAGGATTATTGGGTCAAATGAATTAACATTGTTTCCTAGCATGTCAAAAGAGCTTGAAATTTCAATGACCAAAGAAACCTTGAGGAGCCCCATGTGTTTCTGTTTCCAGATTGACATTAAGTTACTACAGTTTGTTTTTATAGAACAGGAACTGGTAAGGTCTTCCCTTGGCTACCATCTGGCTCGATTAGTAGCTAACTCATATTTTATCCTGGTTAGGAAAGTACATTTTCCTTAAAAAAATGGAATGGTAGCTAATTGCCATTATTACAGGATCAAATATGGTCAAGAAAGATTCACAGTTAGGTATAAGTACAGACAGCTACAAAGTATATAACTTGAGAAATAGTGCTTTAGGGATTTAAAACTCCACATGATGAATTATAACGGAAAGGTAAATTTTATAAGTGATAGAGATATTGAACTCAAAATGAAATCTTTTTCTTTTGCAATGCATTCTATTTTTCTGAGCATAAATAAGTAATGAACAAGAAGACTTCCACTTCGGACTGTTTGGACTAGAGAGTTAGAAAAGGAACCACAGAATAAACTTACGTAAGAAAAACGGAGATAAGCAGAAAAGCAGAAAATAATTAAATATAAAATGGAAATGAGGGGAAATGAACCATGAGAGACTATGGACTCTGAAAAACAACCTGAGGGTTTTGAAGGGGCGGGGGTTGGGAGGTTGGGGGAACCACGTGGTGGGTATTAGAGAGGGCACGTATTGCATGGGGCACTGGGTGTGGTGCAAAAACAATGAATACTGTTATGCTGAAAAGAAATTTAAAAAAAAGAGAGAGAAAAAATTCTGGAGGGAGAAAATTGCTTACCAAATCCCTTAAAAAAAAAAAAAAAGTAGAACAGGCAGACCCAAAACAAAATGCTCATCTTCTTTTCCTAACAACATGTTCATCCTTAATCTAAGTGGGTCATATGGAATAAAGTTCTAATAACAAACGTGGTGTTGCATTCCTATTAGGTCTACATAAAAGGAGACATATAAATTTAAAAAAATGGAAATAAAAACAAAGTAGAGGTCCACACTTATATATTTGTGTGTGTGTGTGTGAGAGAGAAAGAGAGAGAGAGAAACATAAAAACAAGGAAATGAGATAGACAAAATCTGGAATAGTTGTGGACAAAAGGGAGCCCTCACGCACTGTTGGTCGGAGTATAAATTGGTGAGGTCTCTGTGGAGGATAGAGTGGAGGTTTCCTTTAAAAGTTAAAAGGAGAACTACCAGGCTTTCCAGCAATTCCACTTCTAGATATTTATCTGAAGAAAACGAAAACACCAATTTAAAGAGATCTGTGCACCCGCTCTGTTCTTTGTAGCAGTGTTTACAACCACCATGGCACAGAGGCAACCTGTGTCCATTGATAGATGAGTGGATATAGAAGTTGTGGTTCACATACACACACGCACATGTGCACACACACACACACGCACACACACAGGGAAATCTTACTCAGCCATAAAAAGAATAAATCTTGTTATTTGTGACAACATAGAGGGTATTACACTAAGGGAAATCAGTCAGACAGAAAAAGACAAATACTGTACTTATAGTTACCTGTGGAATCTAAAAAACAAAACAAATGAGCAAACAAAACAAAAAAGAAACAGACTCAGATACAGAAAACAAAATATTGGTTACTAGAGTGGGGAGCGGTCAGGGTGGATGAAATCAGTGAAGGGGATTAAGAGGTACAAACAGTCAGTTATAAAATAAATAAATCAAGGGGATGTAACCTACAGCATAAGAAATATAGTCAATGATACTGTAATAACTTTGTGCAGTTATAAATGGTAATAATGAGACTTATTTGGGGACCATTTCATAATGTATAAAAAATGTTGAAACATTGTGATGTACACCTGAAACTAACCAGACATTAAATGTTAATTATACTTCAAAACAAGAAAAATCTCTCTCTTTTCTCTCTCTCTCTCCTTCACACACACACACACCCCAAACCTGGAATAGTTGTTGCCTTTGGTATGATGGAGGTGAACCAGGGAGTAATTAAGGAAGTAATTAAGGAAGGAAGGCTTTACAGATGACTCATATACCACATCTGTGCTTTTGTATGAATCAAATTTTGCCTAACAAATATATATATAATGTATTTATTTATTTGAGAGAGAGTGTGTGAGTGGCTGGGGAGGGACGGAGGAGAGAGAGAGAGAGGCAGAGAGAATCTCAAGCAGTTTCCCCACTGAGCAAGGAGCATGACGTGGGGCTCAATCTCACACCTGAGCTGAAATCAAGAGTTGGACGTTTAACCAACTGAGCCACCCAAGCTCCCCTTAACAAATATATTTTTTAAAAATACATGCATTACAGAAAATTGAGGAAATGCCAAAATTATGAAGTAGAAAATTAAAAATTACTCTTGCTTTCAATCACCACACTATTTCTCTTAACCATTTTGGGTGAAACTGCTTCAGACATGTCTTTTTTTTTCTTTCTGAAAGTACTTTTAATGTACTTGACGCTGTTTTTGTGAGTTAGGGTTATTTTGTGTATAAAAACTACCATATCACTCTCAAAGACACTGATGGTCTCAGGACCTCTAGAATTGCCCCTTGATATTTGCTCTCATGTGAAATCCGGCTGCTGAGGGTTTGATGAGTTTCTGGTTTGTTTTCTTTCGTATTGTTACAGGATAATTCTCCTTGCTATACTCACCTTAAATTCATCCCTTACCTTCAGGCCCCACATCAGATCAGTCTCTATGTTGTTTCTCTCCCTAAATCCCCTTCTCATCCACCCCCTTCTCATGGCCCATTGAGGGTCAGCCTGGGCTGCTCCTGACCTCCTGCTGCCTGTCCCGCCATTCACAGTTCTCTTCAGGACCACAATGGCAAGGGTCAAGGCCATGCACCTGATGCTCCCCCTAGCTTTCCCCCTCCTGCATATGCAGTACCTCAACCACACAGCACCTCCCAAACCTGCCACCGTCTCCACAGAGAACACTCTCCCTCCTCTGTATGGCAAAGCCTGCAGATTCCTAGAATTAGAGCTAGGTACCAACTCCCCAGGGAAAATTGTCCCCACTCAGCAAGCAGGACCCAGTGACTATGAGACCAGCGGCTTTCTTCCTGTCTGTTCCCAGGCTAGCTTTCCACACTGTGCTGTCATTGCTTCCTCCATGCCTGTGACAGCAAAACCCACATCCATCTTGTTCACCTTGTCCTGATGCCTAGCGTGATGCTGACATCATTAGTCAGTAGCCAGTATTTACTGAGTGGAGAAGGTCTAGCACACTCTGTTCTTTGGCTAGCGGTGTGGGAGAAATTGCACGCACACCCGTCTAGTGATGCAGCACCTACACGGTAGCTTGATGTGATCCAACTGTGGCCACTGTTACTTTGTGAGCTCCAGTGGCTCAGGGGCTGGGCTTTACTCTTCCTGGTGTCCCTGACCCTAGTAGTTCTGGCTGACGCAGATGTAGTCACTAATGATGACATTCCCCAAGTTTTCTGGGGGATGAGAGATGGCTTGGGAAATGTGCGCATGCAGGATATGAATATGGGCTTTTTCGGAATTCTTCTTTTTTCAAGATCTAAGATAATATCATTTCAGTATGGACAGAAAAATCTCAGTAAGAATGGCCGTCTACGAGAAGACCTTTGGACGGGTAAGTGGCGATGTCTGGAGCTGGCAGAGTTCTGGGTTACGACCATTGATGTGGGAGTCCTAGCTGGTGCCTGATGGTGGGAGCCAGGGTTGTTTAGGAGCCTCGGGGTACACAAGAACTTACATGATTGAAAGCCCGGGCACAGGGATGGAGAGGTTCCCAGAGCTCAGCCGGGTTGGTTTCCAGGACTGATGTTCTCTGCCCCCACACATCATTCAGTAGCAGAATCCTAAGATTCTGGGTCATAGAGTGCAGTTCTCCAGATGGGGGGCCAGGAGAGGAGACTGCTTAGTCAGTAGGTAGGGGAGAGGGGAGGAGAGGCAGCCCAAGGACAGGGGATCCTGAAGGTTTAGTCTCCGTTTTGCCAGGACTAGTCTTGATAGAAGGCAATCCTCCTGTGCTCTGCACTTGACGAAAAGCGTTCATGGTGTAGGATTTGTTGTGTTCTAGGCTTGGCAGGGATGGTATGAAATCATGCAGTCATATCATACACTGATTTTCATACATCAGTATCTTGCTCCACACCTTCCTGTCTTGAAGAAATTGTTGCTAGAGATGTCTAAATGTGGATGTGAGCCTCAGATCCATTTGTCTGATGACGTCAAGTAGAGTTGTTGCCACAAAGAGTCTTTGCCCAGTCACTTTTGATTCCAGAATTTAAAGGGGTCACTCAGGCTCACAGTTTCAGAGTTCTTGTTATAGATCTTATGCTAAGATTTACCAAAGAAAAGGGAAGCGTTTTATTCTTGGCATTTGCTCAGGGTAGTTCTCGGACATATCGTCTTACTCATTGAGACTTGTGTGAGAAAAATAAAGGTAATTTTATGTTTTTTTTAAAATATTAGCATGTGGGCTCAGGAAAAGCTGGAAACCGGCCTCTCTACTTAGCTGGCTCACAGGATTTTGCCTCCATGATGGTGGTTAATTTTGTGGGTCAGATTGACCGGGCCTTGGGATGCCCAAATTAAACATTATTTTTGAGTGTGTCTGCAAGGGTCTTTCTGGGTGACACTAGCATGTGAATCAGGGAACTCCGTAGACTGTCCCCTCCCCAGCATGGGTGAGCATCATCCAATCTGTCAATGGCCTGAAGAGAACAAAATGTGGAGGAAGGGAGCATTCCTCCTTTCCTTCATGCCGTCCTCTCTTTCCGCCTGCAGGAGCTCAGACATGTTGCCCGGGGAGGGACACCATCAGTTCCCCTGGTTCTCAGACCTGCAGGCTTGGACTGAATGAATGGCACTGGCTTTTCTGGGTCTCTTGTTTGCAAATAGATCGTGAGACTTCTCAGACTCTATAATGATGTGAGCCCATATTTCCTTTTATGTATAGATACAAACATACAAAATTGTACTGGTTTATCCTACATGCATACATCCTATTGGTTCTGTTCCTCTGCAGAACCCTGACTGATACATTTCTCTCTGTAAAACCATCTGACGAACCCTCAGCTCTGGCTAGGGGGCAACATTCTGGAATGTTCACCCATCTGCATCTACCAGCTGAGTTATAGGCTGATCAAGAGCCAGTTACATTTGTTCCTACCTCTGTTTTTTCTCATTGAACTTGCTATTATAATTACCTAATTTGATGACATTAAGTAACCTGATAAAACAGGAGTGTAAAAAATGAATTATATTTTTATTGTAATTTGATTAAAGTAAGTCAATGCTTTCCTGATACTCAATAAAAATGAGTCACTAAAAATGTCTAAATGTGAGCAAGTCAAATGTAAAAGTAAAAGTATAGTAAAACCCCTGGACTTTGCATTTTAGACCTAACATTTATCATCATTGGAGCCAATTGTTGGGTACTAAGTTATCAGTTCTTAGAAGATAAAGATTTTGAAGAGGTATGGGAGGAAGGACTACATTTGATAAAATGTTACAAGAAACTCACAAGTGACCTTTGAATAGTAGGAGTGTTAGTATGTTAAAAGTCTGTAATGGACGTTAAGGGAGTTACCAGACAGAGAGAGAAAAAGAAAAACACGTGAGCTTGCCCAGCAAGGATTGCAGTAGAGATTTTGTCCTTATCAGATGAACTTAATGGAACAAGTTACAGTTAAA
The DNA here is from genome assembly GCF_010015895.1 of Lontra canadensis. Taxonomy (NCBI): domain Eukaryota; kingdom Metazoa; phylum Chordata; class Mammalia; order Carnivora; family Mustelidae; genus Lontra; species Lontra canadensis. The sequence continues at coordinate 317,817 of NW_022631091.1, forward strand.
GTGTGAATGGGAGAGCTGCCATTGTTGTTCCACACTGGGTTGTTGCTGTTTACATTACGTGTTGGAATGAATGTATGTTGAACCATACAGTCTTCATAAGCTTTTCAGCAGGTGTACGTTGAACACCTCTGTTCATGGTCAAGGCAGGATCAGAGGCCATGCATAGTGACAACTGATCTGTCTGTTTTCCTCTGTCTTTTTCCATGACTAGATCTACCCCCTCGTCTTGATTTATAAACAAAGCCTGGAAAACCTACAAAGAGAAGTGTTTTGTGGTTTATCTAGGAATAATACAGAAAATATTGCTGTTATTTTTGGTGAAGAAAATCAATTTTGTATAGTTTATTTCAACTTAAATAAAATGTGAACTTTCTTTAAAGTTCAAAAAAAAAAAATCCTGGACTTTGGATTCAGATTGTTTCAAAGTGTTCTGAGTGCTGGCTCAACTTTAAAGAAATCAGAATGCCAAATTATAAACAATGTGTTATAAGTGTGGTTTATGCAAGAAGAGCATGGGGAACTCCCATCAGGAGACCTACTTTTATTTATTTATTTATTTATTTATTTATTTTAAAAAGATTATTTATTTATTTGACAGAGAGAGAGAGAGAGAGATCACAAGTAGGCAGAGAGGCATGCAGAGAGAGAGAGAGAGAGGAGGAAGCAGCCTCCCTGCCTAGCAGAGAGCCCAATGTGGGACTCGATCCCAGGACCCTGAGATCATGACCTGAGCTGAAGGCAGAGGCTTAACACATGGAGCCACCCAGGTGCCCCAGGAGACCTACTTTTAAAGAAACACTATTCATTAAAGAAATATAAATATATTCTTTTTGATTTAGGCTAAATTAAATAAAATTTCTTTTTACTAAGTGGGCATTAGGTAATGGAGAGTCTACTAAGTGTATCTTGAATAATATGGATAGAGGGGTCTTCCAGCCCTCCATCTGCAAGTCACCTCTCAGAGTCTGCATGGCCAACCCCTTTCTTTTCTTGTGTGGGGGCCTGCTGGCATCACCATGCCCTGAGCACATCCAGAAGTCCCTGGTCCCAGAGGTGGCAGCCCAGCCCATCTCAGTGCTGTCAGGAGAAATCGACACAGAAGGCCATGTCCCCCAGAGGACTGAGCACAGCCCACACTCAAAGGTTCTCCATAAATGTGAGCAGTTCTTCCTTCCAAATCACTACCTTTCTATCTCCTTGCCTGTTTGCCTGCTTATAGAAAATGACGTTTAATTCCAGGCACACAGAAAGAGAAACTCACTCAGAGTCTAGAATATTAAGAGTATCGCCTTCTCTGTGCTCTTTTTTTTTTTTTTTTTATTACAATACTCCTTCTGGCTTCTAGAGGTGGAGTTCTATCCAGAGGTCACCAAATTTTCTCCATGAAGGGCTGGGTAGTCAATATTTTAAGATCTGTGGGCCAGAGAATATGAAACTATTCACTCTGTTGCTGTGATTATGAAACAGCTGTAGGCAGTCTAGAATGAATGGGCTTGGCTGTATGTTAATAAAACTTTACTTAGAAAACAAGCAGCAGTCTGGATTTGGCCTAGGGACGGTAGTTTGCTGAACCTAGTATCTATAGCAAGCATTCCGAACTGAATGAAAGATCAGGAAAATCTGGGAGACTGTATGCAGATTTTGGGTATGTATTTTTCTATACAGAGGAATCATAATTTTCTTCAGATTTCAAAAGCACTTTAATCAATAACTTTAAGAAACATTGCTCTAAAGAAATGGTCTCTTCTAAGCCCCCATGGCATTTAATTTTTAAAAATACTGTAATTTTCATGATCTGTTTTTGAAACTTTATTTTGAAAGAACTATAGAGTCAGAGAAAGTTGCAATGATCGTACAGAGAAGTCCTGGGTCCCCTTCACCTAGTTTCTCCCAGTGGTTACATCTTACATAATTACAGTATACTATTGAGACCAAGAAATTAATGTTGGTACAATATGTGAGTATAGCTCTCTGACATTTTATAACATGTGTAGACTTATGTAACCACTGCTGTAATCATTTTCCATCTCTGTAGATATTTTTCCTTTCATGAATGACCTTGTGAGATTGGCTTTTATCACTCTACATAATACCCCTGAGATCCATTCAAGTTGTGTGTCATTAATTTGTTCCTTTTTCTTACTGAATCGTATTCCTCAGTATGGATATACCATGGTTTGTTTAGCCATTCACTCACTGAGGAATGTTTTGGTTATTTCCAGATTTTGGCTATTTTACATAAAGCTGCCAAAATTGTGCATAAGATTTTGTATAGACATACATTCTTACCTCTAGGATAAACGGCCGGGTGTGCAATTGCTGGATCAAAGGGTAATTGCATATTTAACTTTTTAAGGAAGTGTCAAAGTGTTTTCCAGAGTTAATAATTTATTTTAAAAAATGGCATGAACATATGTCATGAACATGCGTAAGAAAACATAAAAATGTAAGAATTTATATCCAACAGAAATAAACCTTTCCTTGGGATGCCTGGGTGGCTCAGATGGTTAAGCATCTGCCTTAGGCTCAGGTCACAATCCCAGGGTTCTGGTATCAAGTCTCACATTGGACTTCTTGCTCAGCATGGAGCCTGCTTCTCCCTCTGCCTGCCACTTTCCATGCTTTATGCTCTGTCTCTGACAAATAAATAAATTCTTAAAAAAAAATCTCTCCTTATGCACTGTGCAGTCTGGGACTTCCTCTTCCTAGGTCAGTATTTCTGTATTATTATTCCAAGTGTCCTTCATTGTGGGGGTCTTTCCATAGAGTAGCTATCAATTGTTTTCAGTCCTTTTTAACTGATGAGTAGATATACCATAGTTTATTCGAGCATTCCTCATATTTAAAAACTGGTCATTTCCAATTTTGACTGCCATCAGGAAATGACGGAACAACTTTCTCTGAGATGCTTCTGTGTGCACACTTGTGTTTCTCAAAGACATACATTTCTGATATTATGGATGCTACCAAAGTGCCTTCTTAAAGGATGTATCAATCAATGTATAAGTGTCTTCATACCCACATCCACACTTGATATGGACTTTATTAATTTATATTAATTTTATTGATTCATCTGACTGCAGAATATTTTGTTGTTATTTGTATTTCCCTGGTTAACAACGAGGTTCCACATTTTTTCCTGATAACTTAATTAACCTTTTTATGTTACGTCTGTAAATAACTATTTGTACTCTTAAACAATTATTTTTTTCTCTTACTGTCTTTTTCTTATTGATTTTTTAGTAGCTCTTTATTTCTGTTGGATATTAACCTTTTGGAAATTTTATATATATATATATATATATATATATATATATATATATATAGTAACTATTTCTTCAAATCTGTCATTCGACTATTGAATTTGCTTTTGGGATGTGTGTGTGTGTGTGTGTGTGTGTGTGTGTGTTCATGTGATGTGTGTGAGTTACACAGCCAGCATCATTTAGTTTAGTCTTGTTTTGCATAGTCACATCAGTCAATCTTTTACTTTACGTCTCTTAGATCTTATTCTTGCCCAAGAAGTCCTTCTTATTTCAAATTATGGAAATACTCCTTTATATCTTTTCTAATGTTTCTGGTCTGAAAACTACTGGAACTAATGCCAGGTGTTTCACCTGGTACATTATACCTGGAATCTTAGATTAGAGCACCCATCTTTACAAATTGGACATGATTCAACATTATTTCATTCTCCTGGGGTTGGTATCACTACAATTCATTCTTAAATTTCTCCCGATTTCTGCCGATGTTACAAAATCTTGAAATTCTTTTTGTGTGTTTTAAGGTATCTCTTCCCCAAACTTCTTATTTCTTCTCTTGAGACATGCTGGAATCTACTCTAGGCATATTTGGGCACAATATGGTGGGTGGGCCTTAAGGTGTCTTGTCATCCCCTCTTAAGGTAACTGTGTAAGATGAGGTCGTTAAAACTCTTCAAATAAGGGAAAGTGTTTTTGTTTTACAGAAAGGAAGAGAAGCGCTGCTTCTTTTGGCCAAGGAAGTTCAGGGGACTTGGGGGCTCAAGATTTTCAGATTCATTTGTGTCCACTTACAGTTTCTATTTCATTTCTCAGGAGTCCACTCCTTCCCATCCATTCTGCAATTCACATTTCAGAGGCATGTCTAGGCTCTGAATTTAATCTGTGATATAATTCTTAACACATAAGTTCAAATTTTGAGACTGCTTTTCGGTGGTATCAGCCTTGCCTCTACAAAACTCAAGGTCTTGAAAGGCCATCATAAGGACCTCCCAATTTCTCTGGCAATGCCTCAACTTGACACTTGAAAGCCTAAAGTTTTTGTGTTCTGTTTTAAAATTTCTCCATTGGAGTCAGAAGCAATTGGCTCTATCCCAGAAATTCTGTGGCAACAGACTCCAGTGTGGTGATGAAATCCAGCAGTCCCTTGGCCTCCCAAAGTCTTGCTTTAAATAGGTTCTTCATTTCGGTCAGTCACAGCTTAAATTTAAGTAACTGTTTTGTGACTGAATGTCGTAGATAGATACTGTCAGTATCTCACTTTTCCTTGGCAATTATGGCATCAATGTATTCAATCCCAATCACATCATTTAACAAACTACAGATTTTCTTATTTGGATATCTATTTCCTGGGTGTGGTCCCAAATAGAATATTAATTTATGCTGAATCAAAAAAACAGAAACCACTGTAGGTATTTCAGAGAGAGACAATTTGATACAGGAACTCATTTACAAAATTGTTGAGCAAAAGAGAGAAAGCTATGCTAGAGAGAGAAGAGGGTGTATACATAAGACCGGGAAATAGCAATTACTTCTGGCTGGGGCCTGAGACCCTGTTCTTGCCTTGAAGTCAATGAGGCAATGATGTTCCTGCTGCTACTGCTGTTAAAACTGCCCCACTACCATCGAGCTGTGACCAGGAACCCACATTCCTTTGGTTCAGGTGGCCAGCAGGTGTTACTGCAGCTGCCCAAGACACCTTCATGATATGGAAGAAAGACCTCTCTTGCTCCTATCTTCCTATCTGGCCGATGCTACCCATTGGTAGAGCCTTATAAGAAGCCAGGTGGCAAAGGGCCAGGAATGTGTAGTTGTAACACCTAGTGTTACAGAAGAGAATTTAGGACAAGTATGCGCTCTATCTCAGGACAATACTGGGAGATGTGCTTCCTCAAAATGAGGGAGAAGACCAAGAATGAGGAAGACTTCTGACCTATGACACAGGGAATCCCACCCAAGAAAGAGGCACTGGGATTGCTCAGGAAGGTGGGGAAGGGAGAGCACAGGACAACAGCTGGGCAGTAAGCCTTAATATCAGCCAGGCTACCCTGGACCAGAAGGGCTGCAGGCTCCAAGTGTGTTTAGAAAGTGGGAGGGCTCCCTGGAAGACAGAGACGTGTTTGAATGCACTGAGAGATCTATTGTTTTATCAGAGAATTGGGGGGAAAGTGATGGTGCATATATAGAAAACAAGCAATAAAAACCAAGTCCCAAGAGAAATAAAATGCTGTGGAAGAGTAGAGGTGATCATTATATACTATGTGGCTCAGCTGTTAAAAATAATTACACAGCCATAACAATGTGAATGTCAACTTTTGATTGAATAAGAATGTGATAACACAGAGTTTGAAGAGAAGAGAGAAGTTGTGTGTTGGGATGAGGAGAAAGCTGAAGAAAGCTAAACTTTTGTATTTTATATAAAAAGGTCAATAGGTAATGTAATATTTAAACCTAAGAAGTCAAACACTGTCAATTTAAAGCTAGTTATTCAGCTATATAAAGATAAATCACAAGGGGAAAAAATCCAGCTAAAATAGTTGAAAATTATTCCAGAGGCATTGATAGAAGAAGAATGGAGTAAGGAACTTCTGTTTTTCATTATAGGCTTTGAAGTATTTAGCTTCTAAAAGCTTTTATTTACTACATTATCTTGGTAAGATATTAATATAATTTTTAAGACCACAAATTTAGAGCAATTTTTATCAGAGTGAAACATTACCGTGTTGGTTTAATAAGCCAACTTCAATGCTGCTCTTTGTCAAACTCTTGTCAAGATTTTTTGTAAAAAGCACACATTTGTACTCATTCAGTCTAAATAGAGGAGATTTAGTGATTACTCAGGTTGCATTTCTGATTCTTTCACTTTAGGTTCCTTTAAAGTGTAACCCAGATAATAATGAATGTATTTTAAAATTTTTCACACATGACACTGAAAGGCCAATTTAAAGTTCCTAATGTTCCAGACAACTTGATATTGTTTAACTGTATTATATGTTTAAGAAAACAGGGTCTCTCTGTTTCCACTTAATTGTTTTTCAGATCTTTTCTATTTTGTTTTCCAGGCCCACAATTCCCCTATGTGTTTTGGTTTGATACCATCGTGGAGAAAGGAAAAAAATAAAGGAATACAAAGATGAAAACAATTCCCAGCACCCCAATAGCACTGTCCTAGGAATGCTGGGAATGGAGTGAGCTGGTAGGGTTTGGTAGGATCTGATCCTATGGGAAGATTTTAATACAGTAGGACAACAAACTCTATTTGGCTACAGACCTAAGTTAGTAGGGTTCAAAGGGGAGTGAGGTTGAGTTCCATGGGCTCTGTGGTGCTTGGAGAAACATCTGTTCTGGACTTGCATCATCACAGCAAGGCCATGGCAAGAGTGGTCTCTCTTCTTAGCTTAAGGAAATGTCTAGTTTCTTGACTTGGAGATAAATCATCTTTTCTTTATTTTTTCTTGGTCTGCAGTAATAAAAAACACGGAGAGGGGATAAAGAAATTGTGAGGAAGCTGAAAACCAAAATAAAGAGGTAAGAAATAAATGGAACAACAAATGGATATAAACTTTGTCTAGGCACAGTATTGCAGTGTTCTGAGTGGTGATTCCTAAAAAGAAAATAGACAGAGCTTGGTGAATAACTTATGTGATGGAACAGTTCCAAAACGCTCTTCTGGGAATGGGACGGCCTATGTTCCTTATTTAAAGTGGTCACTTTTCTATGTAATAAAGGATGCGGATAATGACTACATTTAATCTTATATCAGTTAAAAATGATGATTGCAAAATCTAGACACTGTTGTCATCAGTCTTTGCAAATACAATTTTAGAAATTATTCTTACCAATGCTTATTTACTTTCCAACAGTTGGGCAAGTGAAAAATCAAATTGCAAATTTTCTCAGTCATCTTGTCTTTATGAATACCAGGAAGTTGCAGACACTCATTATAGAAATGCTGCTTTCTTCATCCTGCTGTTCCCTGTCATGCCCTTTGGACATGCTCTGCCTGATAATAGTATTAAAATCTGGAGTGGGTTTGCTCCCATGTTCCCCAGCTCCTCACAAAATTTTCCCCACCTGGGGGTGCTTCGTCCTGTCTCAGCTTCTGGGCCAGTCTGAGACAGGGAGTATAGCAGAAGCCCACCCAAATCCCCTGGCAATGCTGGGGTTCTCTCAGGCTCCAGATATAGGGGCCCAAGGAAGTTGGTGGTGCTCCCAGCGTCTCTATGTCCACAACAGTAACAACAAAAGCAGCAGCAGCAACAACAGAGACAATAAGTACAACAGGAAGACCAGCAACAACAGAAATAATGCCAGAAACAGGAACAGCAGCAGTAACAATAGTAACAACAGTGACAATAGCAGCAGCAATAGTAACAATGGCAACAACAGCAGCAACAATAGTAACCACAACAATAGGAAAAACAAGAGTAACAATAGTAATAATAATAACAGGAACCACGCCAGCAACAATAGTGACAACAACAGGAACCACAACAGCAGCAACAGTAACAACAGCAGCAGCAACAACATCAATGGTAACAATAGCAACAATAACAGCAACAATAGGAACAATGACAGCAGCAATAATAGTAACAACAGGAAAAACAGCAATGATAGTAACAACAGCAACAACAGGAATAATAGGAACAACAACAGCAGCAACAACACCAGCAGCAATAATAGTAACAACAGCAGCAACAATGGCAATAATAGCAACAACAGGAACAGCAGCAACAATAACAACAGCAACACCACCAGCAGCGACAGTAACAACAACAGCAACTCAACCAGCAGCAACAGTAACAAGAGCAACAACAGCAGCAGTCATAATAACAACAGTAACAACAGCAGTCATAGTAACAACACCAACAACAGCAACAGCAGCAGTCATAGCAACAACAGCAACAATAGCAGCAACAACAGCAACAATAGCAGCAGCAACCATAGTAACCACCACCACAACAACAGGAACAGCAGCAACAGGAACAGCAGCAGCAAGAACAGCAGCAGCAACAGTAATAATAATAGCAAAAACAGCAACAATAGCAACAGCAACAATAGTAACCACAGCAACAGCAGCAGGAGCAATGACTGTAACCACAGCAACAACAGGAGCAGCAGCAGCAGCAATAGTAACCATAGCAACAACCATAGCAGCAACAATAGTAACAAGAACAATAAAAACAGGAATGATGGCATCAATAATAGTAATAACAGGAACCATGGCAGCAACAATAGTGACAATAATAGGAACCACAGCAGCAGCAACAGTAACAATAGCAACAAAAACAGCAACAATAGGAACAAAGACAGTAACAACAACGGTAAACAGAGCAACAACAGGAACAACAGTAATGATAGTAACAACAATAACAACAAAAGGGATAATGGCAGCAGTAATAGTAATAACAGGAACCATGGCAGAAATAATAGTAACCATAGCAACAACAGCAGCAACAAAACCAGCACCAGCAACAGTAGTAACAACAGCAGCAACAACAGCAACACCACCAGCAGCAACAGTAACAACTGCAACAACAGCAGCCATAATAACAATAGCAACAACAGCAGTCATAGTAACAACAGCAACAAAAGCAACAATAGCAGCAGCAGCAGTCATAGTAACAGTAACAACAGCAGCAGTCATAACAACAACAATAGCAGCAACAACAGTGACAATAGCAGCAGCAACAGGAACAATGGCAGCAACAACCATAGTAACCACAGCAACAACAGGAATAGCAGCAGTAAGAACAGCAGCAGCAATAGTAACAATAATAACAACAACAGCAACAATAGCAACAGCAACAATAGTAACAACCATAGCAGCAACAATAGTAATAAGAACAACAACAATAGGAACAATGGCATCAATAATAGTAATAACAGGAACAACAGCAATGATAGCAGCAACAAAAGGAACAACTGCAGCAGTAGTAGCAGCAATAGTAACAACAGCAACAACAGGAGCAGCAACAATAGCAACAGCAACAGTAACAACAATAGCAACAACAGCAGCAGTCATAATAACAACAGCAACAACAGCACAAATCTTCATAAAAGTATCTGTAGATCACAGAGAAGATCTACACATAAAAGTATCTGTAGATCACACCAAGAGAAGGCATATAAACCAACAGCAGGAATAATCTTGGTGACATCTCCCAAACCAGATGAACCAGCCTGATGGGAAACCTCTTACAAGTAGATGTGTCTGTGTCTCTCACGGAGCCATGCTTCCCTATCTCAAAACCATTCAGAATATGTTTTAAACTTTGATTTCCACTCAGTCATCTAGGGACAAAATCACCTGTTTTACAAAGCAGCTGTGGAAACTTCCGTGAATAATAGAATGGCTATTGGACATTTCCAAAGAGCCAGGCACTTTCCATGCATGTATCTCATTACACAAATCCAATGAGTAGAAACTGTTGTCCCCATTTACAGATGAAGAAATCAAGGCTTGGAAGAGTTAAGGCCACATGATGGGAAATGTCAGGACCTGGCCTAACAGATTACAGCCCAGGCTCCTCCTCACAACACATTACCACCTTCCCAGCTTGGAGCTGCTACACAAGCCTGGAGAGCCCACGATTAGAGATGCTGTGGAAGGAGCTCAGCATTTAGCCCACAGCTATATGGGAAGCACCTGGTCTGTGCTGAGTCCTAGGGATACAACAGTAAATGCGGTACAGTCTGTGTCCAAAGGGAGGCTCATGTGCATGGGAAGGTTCACTGAGATAGAGATATGGGGGGCTGGGGGACGGTTGGTCTAGATCAAGGATCTCAAGCTCAAATGTCTGCATGCACCAGGCAGAAATAATAAATGTGCTAGGCACGAGATAGCAGGGAATGTGGCTCTGTGCCTCCTCCAGCAGGCATGCTCTTCCAAGCCTCCAGCCAACCCTGCAGCTCCTGCAAACTACCAGCAAGAGGAAATGCCTGCTCTGGGTTACCAAATCCTTGGAATTTTTTTCTTTAACAGATCCTGGAAATCCAGCTTATGTGGAATTTCCCACTTTAAAAATACCATGTGTGTCAAGCAAAGCCCTTGAGGCCCTGATGTCTTGTGGGTCACCAATGTGTGACCTCTGGCTGAGCTCAAAGGCCTTTTGTAATGTTGAGCTCCAAGTTCTAGGAAAAGCCTTAGACCACAGCTATTCTTTGCAGCCCCATCTGCATGGGCGCCGAGTGTGTTAAATGTGAACATTGTGTAGAATGGATAAAATTCAGTTCAGTTCATGGTCCCAGCAAGCCAGAACTGGAATACAATTAAAATGAGTAAAAACATCTAAGCATACTGTGGGCAGTGTGTCCTATGTTTCTCTTCATTAGACTTTCTTAAGTTTAATTTTTGAATAGGTTCCCATGGTCCAAAATTCGAAAAGTAGAAAAAGGTATGCACTGGAAATCCCTCCCACCTGTGTTCTACAGCCACTGAACCCACAGACAGCCAACATTCTGGTTCTTGCATATTCTTCCAAAGACACAGGTAAAGATACAGGTAAATATATTTATCAAGTAGTTGCCATACACAGCATGGAGGCCAATGTGGGGCTTGAATTCAGGACCCCAAGATCAAGATCTGAACTGAGATCCAGTCGGATGCTTAATGGACTGAGCCACCCAGGTGTCCCCCTTTTTTAAATTAGCAATGTATCTTAGGGGACTTTCCTTATCAGTGTGTATAAAGCTGCCTTCTTCTTTTAATGGCTGTATAGTATTTTACTGAATGACATACCATAATTTATATAGCTGGACTCCTAATCAATGTGCATTTAGGTTGTTTCCAATCTTTTGTTACATAAAAAAATTGTCTTAAATAGTAATCTTGTACATATGTCATTTTGTACATGTAAATTCCCGGAAGTGTGGAATTGCTCAGTAAAAAGGAACACACAGGGGCACCTGGGTGGCTCAGTCGGTTAAGCATCTGCCTTTGGTTCAGGTCATGATCCTGGGGTCCTGGGATCCAGCCTTGCATCAGGCTCCCTGCTCAGTAGGGGGTTTGCTTCTCCCTCTCCCTCTGCAGCTCTCTCTGCTTGTGCTCTTTCTCGCTCTCTCTCTCAAATAAATAAATAAAAATCTTAAAATAATAAATACACATTTTTTATACTTTTGTCATATTGCCATCATAGAGATCTCAACTGTGTATTTCCACAGGCAATGTAGGACACTGTTTCCTTACATTCTTCCCCAAAACAATGTTACCAAGTGGTTTGGTCTTCAACAATCTAAGTAGTGAGGAGTGGTGTTCATTCATATTTCTCTCGTTATGTAGGAAGTGAGCATATTTTCGTATCTTTAAGAGCTGCTTTTATTTTCCTTTCACTGAATTATATGTTCAAAGCCTTAACCCATTTTTTCTTCTGTGTGGTTCTCTTATGGATTTGTTAGAGCTTCTTATATGTTAAGAAAATTAGTCCCTTATAGAGGAGTAAATATTTTCTCCACATTTGTTATTATTATTATTATTATTATTTTTTAGCTTCTGTTAGTTTTTCAATGCAGAATTCTTTGTTTTTATAAAAACAAACTTATAGATCTTTAAAAAAATTAGTCCTGGATTTTTTTTTTCTGTACTTACAGAGAGACCTTCCTCACTATGAAAGCACGAGTATTTTTCTATGGTATGTTCATTATTTTACTGTTTCTTTGTGTTTTCCAGTCTTTGATCTCATGTGACTTGATCTCAATGGATGGTATGAGGTATAAATTTAACCTCAGATTTTTTTTCCAACTGGCTACAGAGTTGGCCCAGATGTGTATGGAGAAATTTGAGCTCCCTACCTCTGCATGTTTTCAGCTTCGTCAATAGTCTCAGGCAAAGCCTTCCCTTTGGTCTCTGGGAGCAGCAACACCAGTCCCCCAGCAACCAAGCCAATCACCGCTGGAAGCCAAACAAACGCAAATCACATTAAGAACTAAAACATGCAGGCTTTATAATAGGAACTTCTTTAAAAAATTTTGCATGTGTGATTTTCTATACTTACATATTTCTTTTTTATCTCTGACTGTCCTATAAATATTTTGCTGATTCTAAACTCTGCTGGATTATAATTCCTTATAGGGAGATGGAATACTCAACATTTCGAGTCAAGGTTATTCTAGGCTAGAGAACATTGCCATAATATTAAGATACATTGGAGTTAGAAAATAACTCAGAAAAAAAAAATCAACTCTAAGGAAAGGAAGAACATAACCCTGCCAATATAAAGCACTTAGAAATGAGAATTAGTCAGAAACTTGGAGCACGACGAGAACCCAGAAGTCGTGAATCACATATCACTGCATCATGGCTTTTAAAAAGCATAGCCAGGCCTATACTTTCAGTTCTGATTCCTTTTGTTCCTTTTTCCTTTGTCAGCAGCTGTAATGTTTTTGCACATGCTGGGGAGTCATAGTAAACATTCGAGTGTTTATGTGTCTTTAAATTCCCATTAACATTTTGGGATTTTAAGGTTATGTTTTATGTTTTGTGGTAACAGAATGCAGGAAGTAGATGTGGAGCTTTCACTGGTTTTGGAGTTTCAAAAAAATGCACACTGGCCTCTGTTTTTACGTCTTTACAGAATGACAAGAATCGAAGGCACGGAGAGGAGAGAGGTTTAGGACTCTGGCGGAGCTCCGGGTGTCGGCATCCAGTTCTGAGCCCCCACTCACTGGTCTCAGAGCCCTGGGAAATTTGGCACCAGGCTCGTGGCCATAAAGTGGGTTGATACTCCCACCTCACACGCTTGTACTGAGACTGAAATACACTCCTGCTTGTTACATGGCAGACCTTGTCAGAGAGTTATGAATGAAGTAGCCACCTTCAGAGTTTCTCCAAACATGTAAAGATTCACTTGGTTGTTGTAACTTGTGCAAATTTTACACGTATTTGCTGGTTTTGATTCTCTGCAGTGAGTGAATTAGGAAGAGAATATATAATAGATTAATCAAATGATCATCTCTTTAGCTTTTTATATTTGCAAAGATAAGCCTCATTAACCAGGGTATTTCTTTTTTTAAAAATTAATTTAATTTTATTTTTTCAGTGTTCCAAGATTCATTGTTTATGTACCATACCAGTGCTCCATGCAATATGTGCCCTCCTTAATACCCACCACCAGGTTCTCTCCCACCTCCCTCCCTTCCAAAACCCTCAGTTTGTTTCTCAGAGTCCACAGTCTCTCATGGTTCGTCTCCCCCTCCGATTTCCCCCAACTCACTTCTCTCCTTCTCCTAGTGTTCCCCATGTTATTCCTAATGCTCTACAAGTAAGTGAAACCATATGATAACCGACTCTCTCTGCTTGACTTATTTCACTCAGCATAATCTCCTCCAGTCCCATCCATGTTGATACAAAAGTTGGGTATTCATCCTTTCTGATGGAGGCATAATACTCCATTGTATATATGGACCACATCTTCTTTATCCATTCGCCTGCTGAAGGGCAACTTGACTCTTTCCACAGTTTGGCGATTGTGGCCATTGCTGCTATAGACATTCTTTTCACTCTATCTGTATCTTTGGGGTAAATACCCAGTGGTGCAATTGCAGGATCATAGGGCAGCTCTATTTTTAATTTTTTGAGGAATCTCCACACCGTTTTCCAAAGTGGCTGTACCAACTTGCTTTCCCACCAACAGTGTAAGAGAGTTCCCCTTTCTCCACATCCTCTCCAACACTGTTGTTTACTGTCCTGTTAATTTTGGCCATTCTAACTTGTATAAGGTGGTATCTCAGTGTGGTTTTGATTTGAATATCCTTGATGGCTAATGATGATAAACATTTTTTCATATGTCTGTTAGCCATTTGTATGTCTTTTCTGGAGAAGTGTCTGTTTGTGTCTTCTGCTCATTTTTTGATGTGATTATCTGTTTTTTGAGTGTTGAGTTTGAGGAGTTTTTTTTTTTTTATAGATCTTGGATATCAGCCCTTTGTCTGTGCTGTCACTTGTGAATATCTTCTCCCATTCCATGGGTGGCCTCTTCGTTTTGTTGACTGTTTCCTTTGCTGTGCAGAAGCTTTTGATTTTGATGAAGTCCCCAAAGTTCATTTTTGCTTTTGTTTCCTTTGCCTTTGGAGACATATCTTGAAAGAAGTTGCTGTGGCTGATGTCGAAGAGGTTACTGCCTATGTTCTCCTCCAGGATTTTGATAGATTCCTCCCTCACATTGAGGTCTTTTATTCATTTCGAGTTTATCTTTGTGTATGGTGTGAGAGAATGGTTGAGTTTTATTCTTCTATACATAGCTGTCCAATTTCCCAGCACCATTTATTGAAGAGACTGTCTTTTTTCCATTGGATATTTTTTCTTGCTTTGTTGAAGATTATTTTACCATAGAGTTGCAGTCCATACCTGGGCTCTCTATTCTGTTCCACTGGTCTATGTGCCTGTTTTTGTGCCAGTACCATGCTCTCTTGGTGATCACAGCTTTGTAGTAAAGCTTGAAATCAGGCAACATGATGCTCCCAGCTTTGTTTTTCTTATCAACATTTTTCCCAGTGCTCTTTAAACTGTTCATTTCTTGATTTTCAGGCTCTAGATAATTGCTTCTGGTTATTTCAAGACCACAGTCAGTACGCCATTATTGTATGCCAAAGAATGGAAAAGGAGTAAACATGGAAGAGTATTTGTCTTGTTCCTTGCTAGCTGCTCAGATTGGTGAGAAAAGAAGACAGAACTACAAGCATTGATAAAAGTGGAAGTCGACTTTGAGTTTATTTGAAAGGGTGAAATAGAGTTAAAATCCTTGATCTTTTCCAGGGGAAGGTGAATGCCAAGGGAGGTTCCACAGAGGCTCATCTAGGTCTGGACTTGGCATTGCATTGTTAAATGGTCCTTGGAGAAACATGAACTCTGTTCTCCACAAATATTTTACTGACCTGTAGGTCACTCACTGCTCACCTAAGGGAGTGGCCAAGATTGAGGCGCTTCCACCTTCCTCCTTGGAAGGAAGGCATCCAGAAAGTGTTGTGGTATTTTTCCAAGATGGAAAGAAGGCTCTGCACAGATCCATCAGCCAGTGTTGGGAGAGGAAGGTGGCCAGGGTCATGCTTATGCCAGGATAAAGAGCTTGTGTTCTGTCAACTTTGGCCATCTTACTGTTATTAAGTCTCAGCCGAGAGGAATTCACTGGGTCTGTTTTGAGGGTGAGTTTTATCAGCAGTGTGGAACATTTATTTGCTTTCACATCTACAGCAGTGGAAAATTTCTCCCTCACACATCCCTTGAGAAGAGGAATGAGCAGAGGTATTTGTGTGTGACCAATGCATGGCATTAGGAGAAAAGCCATCTGGAAGTGCCCCTGGTGTGCAGAGCGTCTTGTCTTCCCTCCCCCCAAATTAAGTGAGGGTTGAGGAAAACTGTTCATGTCTGTTTAGACCCACTTCCAGTGGGTCCAAAAGAAGGCTGAGCTGGGTGTGTTGAGGCCTTCTGGCTAGCTCAAGGAGGTGAATGCTGTGTGCATGACTCTGGACACCCCTTTGCACCCCTCTGTGTGGCACACAGGGAAGATCGGTCCCATTGTCCACAGCTATGGGGAAAAGAATGGACATGAGCAAATGGGAGTGTCCATGATTCCCAGACACCTTCCGCAGTCTGTAGATGTCATGTTCAACATTGGCCTCTGCATGTTAATTGCTGATAGTTAGGTTTGTCCCTGTCACCGTCCATGCTGCAGGCTGGACAGTGAGGGGAGAGGGAGGACTCCACACTGGTACATTCCTTCAGGGTTGGAGGAAAGGGCTGTGCCAATCCTCCTTAAATCTAATTGCCCAAGGGATTTGAGGAAGGGGCACCCAACACCAACAGAGGTGTGCAGTGATGCTGATACATTTCCTTAATTGTGGTCTTTCAAAACCCCCTGGGTTTTAACCACTTTTTGTTGAAGTAATGAAGTGAAAAGTTTTGTATTTTCCCATGTTTGGCCATAAAGGAGGCAGAAAAAGTGAGCTCTGTGACAAAGAGACTCAAGCAGGGGTTGAAATCGGTGAGGAGAGAGTTAAGGGTGTTCTTCAGGCAAACAGTTTTCCACCTCACTCCTTCTTGAACTTTGTATTGCTGAGGCTGGGAGTCCTAGTGGTTCCCATGCTTGAGTCTTAGTAGGCACCAATAGTATTACCTATGCTATTACTAACACTGAGAGAAGTACTAATTATTATAACTGGCATTCAGTAGTTGTCAGGAGGCGTTATACCTATTTTGAGATGGAACAATGGAGGTCCCTAGAAAAATAGGTTTTCATTTAAAGATATGTCTGAGGATTTCTCACCAAAAACCACCAGCGGGAGCTCGTGCCAGACATCAGTGAGCCGGTAGACCAGGAACGGTGTGACGATGCCACCGATGTCACACATGGAGGAACAGACAAGGACACCCAGATTCCTGAAATACGGGGAGCTGATTTAATTTCCAGCTTCTACCATAGAGTACTTATTCCCACTCCACCCCCAAATAAATCCTCCCCAAATCGCTAGTGTCTGTGAACTGAAAAAATGGTGTTCACCTTGTTTTCAACACACATAAATGGTGCATGATTCATAATTCCACTCATATTCTGTTGTACTTGTTTTATATTAGCCTTTTTTGAAGATTTTTAATGGGGGGAGCATTTTTCACTTTTTACTTTGGTCATCTGTCTTCCCTGCACTGTTCTATGGTCCTGTTCATACTGTTTTATTTCTTTTCTTTTTTTCCTTTTTTTCAAAAAAATTATTTATTTGAGAAAGAGTGAGTTAGAGAGACAGAATGAGCTGGAGAGAGTGAGGGCCCAAGGGAGAGGGAGAAGCAAACCCCCTGCTGAGCAGGGAACGGGATATGGGGCTCAATCCCAGGACCCTGGGCTCATGACCTGAGGCAAAGGCAGATGGTTAACCTACTGTGCCACCCAGGTGCCCCTTGTTTGTGCTGTTTCTGATCACTATTGCCCATGGCCATTTGGTAATCCCTCTCTTAAAACCAGTATCTTCTGTTCTCACTACACAGTGACTGTATTTGACCCTACCCTGTAACTGTGAGATGTGGTCTGGCTACTGCCTTTAAATGTTCTTACCCTCTCTCGCCCTGTGGTTTGGTTTGGTTTTTGGTTTTTCTTGCCCTGTGTTTTGAAAAGGAAGGTGCCATCTGCTGGAACTCGTAGTTCTAGCCCATAAGCCAACACCCCACCCATCTTCTTCATGTTGAGGAAAATGTGCTCACCTGATGAACGTGGGGTAAAGCTCTGCGTTGACCAGGCAAACCATTTCGAAGGCCATTGTAATCCCCATTCTACCCAAACACGCAACTGTAACTCTTAGCCAATGGAGATCTGAAGGGCAAAATTACACCAATTACACACACTGTACACAATCCCTGGTCTGCAAACAGTGCTCTGGATGGGAGAGTCCACATTGCAGAATGGGATGAGAATGCAATATTCTTCTTCTCTAAACTCAAGACTTTTGAGCAAAATTTCCCATCTCTGTTAGTTGTAACCTTGGACAAGATTCTAACACTCTCTTTAGACCTCAGTCATTAATGACAACTGGATTATACCAGTATACAAAGCTGGGCCAACTCTAATTTATACAGGCCATCCCCCCAAAACAGCAAAATGTGGGCATATTTTAAATAAATGCTAATAACTACAGTGTTGAAAGAAAGCTCCACGTTGCCAATAGGATTCTGTTGTACAAGTTTTTGCTTCTCCTAATTGAGAAAGCATTTGAAAAGGGAAGAAAGGAACTGAATAATTGTGCATTGGTTACATTTCCCTAAACTTTCTTATTTGTCCTGCAGGATGGTGCAGGGAGCTCAAGGGGAGTTACCTAAATAGTATCTGGGAAATGCGGGTATAAGACTTTAAGCCTGGGCCTGCTCTACCACAAAGCCTATGTTCTCTGTTCTGGGCCAGATCAATGGCCTACGGCATGTGTCCTCTTAGTCTCTTGTTATAGCACATTAGAGAACAATCGTGATTACATTACAGCAGGCAACTGTTAGGTACAATTGTTCTTCAAGACAGGGTGACCATATGAGTTTGCTCAGGAAGGTCCCAGATACTGTGTTCATTCTTTCCAAATTGACTTGGATGATAAATTATATCATCTTACTATCAGAAGGTTGTGACATCCCCTCTTCTTGGGGCCTTGGAAGACAAGACGTCAGCATGGCTTGACACTTACCATTAGGGATGAAAACCGAGGCAAGACAGGCTACCCCAGCCACCATATTTGATGCAGCCCATGGATACCGACGACCTATACGATCAATGGTGAGGATGATGATGAGGGCGGCTGGGAATTCCACCAAGGCAGAGTAGAAGAAGTCCAAGTAGATATTGCTCCCCGCAAGGCCCATGTGCATGATGAGGCCTTGGTAGAGAATAGAGCTTGTGAACCTGAGCAAAGAGGAGAAGCTCAGGTCAAGCCAAGCTCCAGAAGCAAGTCATCAAAAAGGAGAGGCTTCTGGAAAAAGAAGAGTTGATCGTGGATCACCTTTCTGTGTCATCTTCTTATTGCTCTTCCCTTCATTCTACTGCTTTTACATGATCTGGCCCACCACAGTGGCTGACTAGGTCCCCAGAACTGGGACAGGAGAAGCAATTAGGATAACATTCCCTGGCCAAATTGAAAAGTAAGAAGACATGTCTTTCTAAAGTGACTTAGTTGGTAAAACTGTCTCAGGTTATTAGTGGTTGTTAATTATTTCTTTCTTTGTGGTCTTCTAATGGAATTGGGATCAACGGGATGGACTACTTAATTCAAATTTTAGGAAGTCAGAGACCCAAACAGGGTACCAAATCCCCAAATGGGTACAACCTCCCTTCTTGCTGATTTCTCCTCTAACACAATACATAGCATTTTGATGGTGTTTTTTGGTTGTGTTTTGTTGACTGGAAGCGTTCATTATCTATAATGACAAATAAGAGGATGCTGGGCAAGAGTCACAACTATTCAGAAAAGGAAAGAAGGTACGAAGCCAAATTTCCTGGCTGTATTTTAAAGGTAGTATTGATAAGGTTGCTAAATGACTTCCTAAGGAGCCTTGCTTCTGTCTATGGTTCCAAATCTTCTTGTAGCCAGCATGAGCCCTGGGACACACTAAAAGGAAAGCGAGTTGCACTGAGGAAGGCTTGGTGCCGAGTGAAGGGCTCACAGCTCTAGGAAGAGCCTGCAGATAGCGGAAATGATCACGCATCACCACTGGACTGTAGAGCTCGTGGATTATTCCTCGTGGTTTTTTTCTCCTTCGTAAGTTTGCTTCTTTCTCCAATAGACAAGAAAGGGAAAAGACCCTTTCCTTGCTAGTCCTGTGCAATAAGGAGAGATCTATACTCATTATAGGTATAGAACCAGTAGTTCTCAGGTTGGGCTCTATATCAGACTCCCCTGGAGAATGTCAAAATATTGGTGCCTAGACCTTTCCCTTGACCAATTCAATCAGTATTTTCTGGGGCCAGGGTGGGGGTTCTGGCATTGGTATTTTATAATCTCTCAGGAGATTCTAAGGCAATGCCAAAGTTGAGAACATACTTACCTATGCTTTGAGACTGTAAACTGATTTCAAACACCTATCTCAAAAAGTGGTATCAGAAAAACGTGGCTATAAATGAGATCCCTTGCTGTCCACTATCCATACTTGTACTGGATCTAGGCTGTGTGACAGTGCTCTCTTTGTTCCTCCCCTAATGTGGATGACAGGGATTTAAAATTAAAAAAAAAAAAAGAAAGAAAGAAAGTAGAGGGATTTTAAAGTAAAAAGTTTTCCTTACCAGTTGTACATCAAGATCAAAGTATGTTTCCTTATCTGAGGGGTTCTGACCAAGTCAAGAAATGAAGGATTCAGCTTCTCGTCAACTTCCTCATCAGGTCTGAGGCTCTAGGATAAAAACAGCAGGAACAGCTTTGTGTGGTGAAAGACGGTGTCCCTGGGTAAGACAAGGAATCATGATGGTACCTGCCTGACACCTGCTGAGGGTTTCTAATGAGCCTTTCACACTTACTAGCTCATTTAACCTTGGCTATCCTAGAAGTTCATTTCCATCTTTTTTACCCCCTTCCAGAGAAGGGGAAGCTAGGCTAGGGGGAGTTAGGTCACTCATGCGCGTATGTCCAGCGGCACTGGTCAAGCACAAGGGGGCAGAACGAAGCCCAGCACAGGGGTCCTGAGGGCTGATGGCACCGGGCATGCTCTTTGTTGGGCCAGGAGGCTCTGCTCTGGGACCTTGGCACTAAAAGCAGCTCTGTATCACCTAGAGCTTGTTAGAATGAAAGACCCGGGGCACCTGTCCAGACAGGCTGAACCACTCTGCATTTCTGCAAGGTCCCTAGGGGCATCTTGTGCACAGATATTAATTAAAGTTTGAGAAGCCCTGTGCTGTAAGAAAACAGTAGGTGGTGGAGTTGAGATTCAATCTCCAGGGTTTGGGAAGGAAACCTTTGCGAAAACCACTCTTTCCTACAGCAACATGGGTGTGGGGCGGGGGGCGCTCTGCAAGCCTGAGGAGCGAGGGCAAGAACGTTCAGCAGACTCACGACACTCACGTGAATGAACTCTGCACGTTGGCCAGACAGTGATTCACGCGTTCTTTAGTCCCTGACAGATTTCTGAAAGGATCTAAAACTTAAGAATGAGGGCTATGCTGGTCATCCAGGGTAAAGAGGATCTGCCCAACCACCCAGAAACTGAGGAGGAAGTTAAAAAAAAAGGGGGGCTTCGAGTCCCCAAATGTTCACTCTAAAGTCATGAAAATCATAAATGCTTACAGGTAACCTATCTTAGCTCCTGGCACAGAGACGATTACTCTTCTTTGATGGGGTTTTCTAATCAGCTTGATTTTTACTTTCCCAGCCCCTGTTGGATCAAAAGGCTTCAGCTAAAGACGATGAGGTCTTCCAAAGGCAAAACCACGAAACGTGGAGAAAATGGACGGACACCCCCGTGATATGTTTTATTTCAGAAGGCAGGAGACTGCTCAGAACATTCTGGGGCAAGTTTCTATCAAAAATATTTAAAATTCCAAGAAATGATTTCTGTCTGAAGACTCTTCCCTCCTGGAAAGAGCCCCCTCCCTGAGCATGCCAATGAGCACCCGAGGAAGGAAGACATGGGGTACCTGGTACCAGTGACCCACAGCCTTGGGCTGCACACAGTAGAAGCTTCTCATTTGCCTTTAAGTGATTTTTGGTTTCCTTTTAGTTTTATGTTTTTGATTGATTTAGAATTTTTGACCAGGAACCATGAAGCCTAGTACAACAGAACTACCCTGTTGCATATGGTGAGCCCCTTCTGTGACTCCCCACTGAGAATGCATGGCTTTCTCAGACCCTCCTGTCACTGTTCCTTGATCTGAGAGTTCAGCTGCTTGCTCACCTGAAGGGAGGCAGGCAGAGGTTTTCCATTTTTCTTTGCGATGTACTTCATGACCCTCATGGCTTTAGCACTTTTGTTCTGGGCGATCAGCCACCTTGGAGACTCAGGGATGCACCTAAGGTTTAGCACAAGTGTTATCAGTGCTGTTCAGTATGGGATGTGGGGGTCTTCCTGAGTCCCTGTCCCTGTGAGAGATCTTACACAGTGAGGTTCAGTTGGGTCTACAAAGGAGATAAAATTGTGTGGGAGCTGCCCAGCAAAGGAGAGCAACAAATGAGAAAGCAGCCTACTGGATGAGAGAAAATATTTATAAATCATATATCAGGTAAGGAGTAAATATTCAAAATATACCAAGAACTCATACAACTCAATAGCAATAAAAAAATCTGATTTAAAAATGGGCAGAGGAGGGGCACCTGGGTGGCTCAGTGGGTTAGGCTGCTGCCTTCGGCTCAGGTCGTGATCCTGGGGTCCTGGGATCGAGTCCCATATTGGGCTCCTTGCTCGGCAAAGAGCCTGCTTCTCTCTCCGCCTCTGCCTGCCTCTCTGACTACTTGTGCATTCTCTCTCTCTTTCTGACAAATAAACAAATAAATAAAATCTTTTTAAAAAAATGGGTAGAGGATCCTAATACACATTTTTCCAAAGAAGACATTCAGATGGCCAACAGGTGCATGAGGCGATGCTCATCACTCATCACCAGGGAAATACAAACTGAAACCACAATGAGATGTTACTTCACATCTCTTAGAACGGCTAGAATAAAAAAGACGAGAAATAACAAAAGCTGACAGGTGTGGGGAAAGGGAAACACTTACACACCACTGGTGGGAATGCAAACTGGGACAGCTACTGGGGGAAACAGTGTGGAGGGTCCTCAAAATATTAAAAATAGAGTTACCATGTGATCCAGCCATTCCACTTCTGGGCATCTATTAGAAGGACATGGAACTACTTAATTCAAAAAGGTATACACACCCCTGTGTTTCTTGCAGCATTATTTATAAGAACCAAGTCATGGAAACAACCTAAGGGTATATATATATGTGTGTGTATACAAACACACACACACACACACATATATATAATGGAATATTATTCATCCATATAAAAGAACGATGTCTTACCATCTGTGACAACATGGGTGGGCCTATAGGGTATTTTGTTAAGTGTGTAAGTCAGAGAAAGACAAATACTGTAAGATCTCACTTATACACTGAACCTAAAGCAAACAAAGTTCACAGATACAGGGAACAAATTAGTGGTTGTTAGGGGAGGAGGTGGACAAAATGGGTGAAGGGGTCAAAAGGCACAAACTTCCAGTTACAAAATAAATAAGTCCTAAGGATATAATGTATAGCATGGCAACTATAGTTAATAACACAATATTGCATGGGGTGCTTGGGTGCCTCAGTCAGTTGGGCATCTGCTTTTAACTCAGGTCATGATCCCGGAGTCCTGGGATTAAGCCCCACATCAGGCTCCCTACTCAGCGGGGAGGGGTTGTAGTATGTGGGTTTTTCCATCTTCACCTGCTGACTTCTACTCAGCCTTGTACAGGAACCTTGCAGGTCCCCTCTTCAGAGAGTTCCCAGTGGGACTCTGCAAAGCAGAAGTCAACTGAATATCCACCCAGCCCTGTGCTAGAGGGAGGAGAAGTAGGTTGGCTTGGCTAGAGCTTGGAAAGTGCTGAGAGGTGACAGCTGGGGGGCAGGGGTACAGGTGGAAGGGTGCAGTTCCGTTCTGGGGGAAAGCAAGTATTTGCTTTATATCTATTATTCTGAGAGCTGATTTCTCAAAGGAAGGAGGTAAGAGTTTGAGGCAAGCTGGTGGACCTGGCCAGACAGGGAATCCCTGTAGCTCCTTGAGCAGGATGCTAGCCGTTTGGATCTGTGTTTGGAGAGCACTCTTGGAACAGCTGCTCTGAGAGATGGGGCTTAAGGGAACTCGGGATGGAAGTTTGTGGGAGTGCAGTGGAGACAGGAATCAATACAACTGATTAAGACTTGACATTAGGAATGGAACTGTGGTGAGCTCAGCCACAATCAGTTCACAGCTCACAGAGCGCATCCTTTCTGTTGTAACACCATAGCGTAAATTTCCTAGATCGCATTTGGTGCACAGGTTCAGCCCAGTCGCCCACAGCTCAGGAAGCAGAGTCCGTTCAGCCCTTTGTTGCAGGAGTCGAAGGGCCAAGAGGGTGAAAGACTTGGGAACCAGGTCAGAGAAGACAGGAACCATAAATGGCCAACCCACAGGGGAAAAGTCTGGGTGGAATCTTAGAGGCATATCCAGAGAGTTCAAGAACTACCTGGGAGAATAGAAATGACTTTTTTTGAAGCTCTAAGTGAAGAATTTGTAGCTCTGGGTACATTTTCTGGGAATGTAACTTCTGGCTCAAAAAGAAGTCTCTGGAACATGAGCTTTGGGTTCTACAGTAAAGTGGCTTGCTTGAAGATGAAGTAGGAGTTAGCCATAATAGTGCCCAAGCAGAGGGTGAATAATCATCTGCTGGGGGCGTGGCTATGGGCCTCTGGCCCTGGACAGGAAACTGAGCCAGAGGGACCCTAATGTTACCTGCCCTCTGATAGCTGACAGCCTACTGGGACAGACAGACAAGTCTCTCAATGTCAAGTGAACAGTGGATTCCCAAAAAGCAGTAAGACATGAGGGTTACAGAGATGTGTGTGAATGTCACTGGGCAAGGGACAGGAGCCCCACCTGGGCAGCCTGATTAAGGCCAGCCTTCAAGAAGTCCCTCCTCTGGTGACTGCCACACCCCTTCTGCCCCCATATCTCCTCCCTTCTCATCATGGTAACCCCCCCCGCCTGCCTTCTACTGTCTTGGCTCCTCAGCAAGGCTTTCAGGATTTGGCGTTTTCTCGTGATCTACCCCATTCCCTTCTTCTCCTGACTCTGCTCACTTTCTCTGAGTGATTGCCTCCATCCTGTAGCTACAACAAAGACGGGAATTTTACTTGAATTCCTGATCCTTAAGTTCAACCGTGCCTGGCTACGCGCATGTTCATATCTTTTCCATATCTCCAATCTGGCATATCCCAAGTTTGCCTCGTCATCCCACTTTCCAAACCCACTCCTCCTCCTGTGTTCCTCATCTCTGAATGGTGCCCCAAGCACATACAGACACACAAACCTCTGCTCCACCCACAAGGCACCTCCTCCCTCTAAATCTTCACATTCAGTCTCCACCAAGCTCTGTCACTGCTACCTGATGAAACATATTACAGTTTCCTTCACTCACCTTAATTCAGGTCCTGTCCTCTTTTACAAGGATTATGGCAATAGTCCCTTACCTAATCTCTTTATCCCCACTCTTCCCTGCAAACACCTGTTTTCTACTCTACATCGCCGGTGATCTTTTAATAATGTGGTTGCATCATGGAGGTTGCAGACTTGTAAGTAAATTAAATTTGATTCTATTGAGTAAATATGGTAAGAAGGAAGGCTCCAGAGGTGGTCAGAACTTAGATAATGGGTGTGTCTTTTCTGTTGTGCTAAAGCATCAGGGAAATAAAACTGTTGAAAGACTTTGAGGGCAGGAGAGGAACATGGTGGATCTGGATTTTGGAAATGCAGCATGAAACATGGATTGGAGGATGGAAGAGCAAATGTCTAAGATACCAGAAAGAGTCCATTGCAGGGTGGCTTCAGAGCCATAAATGAGGAAGAATGGATATGGGAGGGGGGTAAGTGTTGGTCTCAGAGTTTGACCAGCTTTTGGAGGAGACAGGCTTCCTGGAAGAGTTGAGGTACTTAATTCTTGACAAGACGATTATGGGAAGAACAGGTGGATACATCCAGAAAGTAGTTTGTTGCAAGGGAGAGGGATTTGCTTGATAACCCAGCATCCATCTTTCTTTATTTCAGGTAACCTCGCATTAGGAATTTCTGATAGTTTCTGCTGTTTCCACTGCTTCCATGGTCCCTCAGCAGGGGTGACAAATGTATTTCATATGCCTTGATGACTCTGATTGGCATGGTCTGTCTGGGGTGCCATATTGGTCTGATCTGGGATTGGGACTGGGATTGATTGGCGATGTCTACCTTGGGCAGAGATGTAGAGAAGTGGTGACACAGTGCCACACTCCATCTTCTCTTACACTAAAGTCTCCCCTGGGACAGAATAAGAATACTAATATTGTCAATCTCTGCCAAGGGCACCACAGTCACTAGAAGTTAATTGAAACACCACATAAATTGGGACACCTTGGTGGCTCAGTCGGTTAAGTGTCCGACTCTTTTTTTTTTTTTTTTTTTTTTTTTTTTTTAGATTTTATTTATTTATTTGACAGACAGAGATCACAAGTAGGCAGAGAAGCAGGCAGAGAGAGAGGAGGAAGCAGGCTTCCCGCTGAGCAGAGAGCCCGATGCGGGGCTCGATCCCGGGACTCCGGGATCATGACCTGAGCCGAAAGCAGAGGCTTTAACCCACTGAGCCACCCAGGCGCCCCGTGTCCGACTCTTGATTTTGGCTCAGGTAGTGACCTCAGGGTCATGAAATCTAGCCCTGCATTGGGCTCTGAGCCCAGTGAGAAGTCTGAGATTCTCTCTCTCCCTCCCATTCTGCCCCTTCCCTACCCCATGTGCACTCTTTCTCTCTCAAAAGTGAATAAGTAAATCTTCAAAAAAATAAAATAAGCACCACATAAATAATGTGAAAAGATTCAGATCTAAAACTCTTAAGCTCAAAGTAAAAGGACATTCAATTTCCAGAGAGGGAGACCCATTGGCGTTTGTGGTTTTGTTATTGTTTTTTTTTTTTTTTTTTTAATCCCTGAAACATGGACCTGGGCTTTTCATGAAAGGAAAGAGTGAAGGACACCTTGGAATTTGGAAGGATGGTGTGCATTAAGGGAGGCAGCCTTCTCAGTAAATGAAATAGTTCAAGTTATTTCCTTTTTTTGTTCCAAGTGCGCTTACCAGTAATAGAGCACAAAGCAGATGTTGGGCAGAGTAACAGTGAGCTGCAGCCACCTCCAGTGCGGAAGCACGTAAGCCACACCAGTCAGCACCAGGAGCCCGACGGTGAAGGCCACTTGGTAAACAATGCCCACTGTTCTCCGATAGCTCAGCCCGACAAATTCTGTAACTGCAGAGAGAGCCCAGATGGTCAATGCAAGTCAGTATGGCAATGAGTTGGCTGTCCAGCCTTGGGGAGACTAGCATGCCAACAAAAAAGAGACCAAATTCTAGAATTTTTTAAAACAACTTTCCAAAAATTTAAATGTTCTTTGGGTTCTATTATTGCTGTCACATCAATTAATATAAGATCTTGTAATTCCACATTGGGTGGGGTGAGAGGACTGCCAGTGTGAGCAAAATGTTTGATTTAGAGAATAATTTCAAGGGCAAATGCAACTGGATTTTGGATATGTGCAAAAAAATTTTCTGAAGAAATCCAAAGTTGGTTTTTTTTTTTTTTTGAATTGTCTTTGCCTTTTTTAAAAAAGTAATCCAGTTGTTTTTATTTGCAAAAGTTTGATCTAGAATAAGAAGGTAATGGTAGTTTAAGACCTGAATAAATGATCCAACATTGACTTGAGACTCTAGATGGTTTTAATGTAGGTGAACATCTCAATATAACTCATTTTCTTATATGAGTTAAATATTCTCTGGACAATCGTGATCATGTGTGTAAATGGCTTGGAAGCCTGGTGGTGGGTTTAGTGGGTTTCCATACTGATAAGTTAGCTGGTACTGGCTTGCAAGAACTGATTTTTAAATTTCCAGGAATTTTGCAAGTTTGTTATTAAGTCCATTTGTATTTTAAAGTGGGTTATGGTGGGAGTATTTACAATTTCGAAATCAGACAACACCAAAAATCAGGGGTTTTATTTTCCAAAAGCCAGTTATCAGTACCCCACTGCAGGTGGTAAAATAATCAGCTTTCTCCCATTCCATGACTGCACATTGACAGATGTGTGAAGTCCACAGTACATGGATTTACGGGATAGTCATTTCTATATCACAAACATATTAGAATTTAAATTCCAGGAATTCCATGAGCCACAGACCTTTGGGTTTAAACGTTCAGTAATCATGTTAAAGACTTCAACTATTTATAAATCATATAGAAATGCACCTGAAAAATATTTTTATATAATACTGCAAATGATCAAAAAGTATTTAAAACAGAGTTAAACAAAAGTCTGTAAGAGCTCAATAAGTAGAAATATCTTGAAGTGGTTGGAGTCACGGACAGGGTCTGAGGGTTGTGGGGCAGAAGGTCAAACAGCAAGTTGTACCTCAAGGACATTCAGAAGGACTGGAGGGGAAATTAATGGGCAGAAGGCTGAAATTTATACAATTAATTTATACATATTTCCACACATCATGTGTTCTAAAAACCAAATTATTGATTGAATAACTGTACATTAATTTCTCTGCTGCCCTCATGTAGATTAGATGCCTACCAGGACAGCTCATAATAGCCTCCAGCATCCTCCTTCTGCATCTCACAGAGTTCCCTGGATTACCTTTACCAGGTACAATTTTAAGCACACATATTCTAGCTCTCATGGATAATAAAGCCTTTATGATGGTGATGATTTCAATTTCAAAGCATCCATTTCCTTTCATATGGATGCTATTTGAATGTTACCAAGGGAAAGATAGAGTTCATTCCCAAGATCTAATTAGGATGCTAATTTTTCTTAATACCGCTTTAACGATGCTAAACTGTTAGGATTCAAATGTTCTCCTATACTCCATGGAGCTCCCACATAACTCTGGCTACAGTAAGTGGTTCCTGGACAGACAAGTGGCTGGGGAACTTAGATTCCCCACAGAGCTCATATTCTCCCTTATGGTGCATATAGTTTGAGGTAAGAGTGACTTCCTAGAATCCGTTTATGCAAAGCAATAAAGTCCCTTGTAAATCTGACGTAACTCTCACAGAGAATTTTCTTTATGTTCAGGCACACTAGGCTAGATTTTCTCTCTGTGTAACACCCCAGGGTACAGAAAACCTTTTCCTAAGAAGTTGTATTAGATTCTGGGTGGTATGATGTTTATACTCATTTCTGCCTTCATTGCTTTCTTTAGAGGAAGAATGCAGAATGAGTTGACTGAAAAGATTTTAGAAATCCTCTGATACAGAAAAAAAGAAAATCTCTCAACATTTTTTTGAGGCGGGGTCCATTTTTTGGCACAGCCCCCTCCCGTCTCCTGAGCGTTTTGACAGCAATGAGGTTTTGTTCCAACAGCCACAGCCACAAGCAAGTCTTACTCAGGATGTAGCCTATTAACCAGCCTGCCTTGCTGACCAGCCCTTGGATCAAACGGAAAATTAACACCCATGTATAGTTTGGGGAAACGGCCATGAGAACTCCAGATGCAGCATTTATGAGGATCGTGACCAAGAGGCAGAGCTTGCGGCCAAACCTGCAAGGGAGAGAAAGAGAGAACACAGAATTAGATTAGATTCGTGAAGATTGTAGAAAGTGGCATGGAAGCTATGGAAATCTTAAGGGGTGGTTAGCTCTGAATTACGCAAACCCAGGAGGCTCGGACTGGTGCCCACCAAGAGAATCACTGACTTCAGGTCAGTTCGCTTCAATACTTTTCCCAGGGCACTCTGTGAAAATTCTATTCACAACGAGCCCCATTCACCCCAGGGCTAGCGAAACTTCTCAGTCCCACACTGTGGAGGGTATTCAGGCAGGGAGTGATTATTCCAGGCCACCCAGTGCTGAATGCCCTAAGGGTCCGTCTGGGTCTTCCATCATCATAGCCGCTGGGCCTTTGCACTAACAGTCTCAACCAACTGCCCACCCAAGAGAAGTTTTTACTTGAGGAAAAAGAAAATTCGGTGGTTAATGTAATCCCCCATCCATTCTCAACACTACTTTTGGACTTTGTGGTATTTGCCCATCTCCATGGAAAAGGTCTCTGGTGTTTAGCTGTGAGGTGGGAGTTGGGGGTCTTTGTAATGAAGTACCCCACCAGGTAGCTTCCACCACACCTTCAGTCAGAGGGACTTGGGTTTCATCAGCTGAGGGACCTGGAGAGTGTACCAGGACACAGAGAAGGGGAAAACTTAGAGATCTGGTTGAATCTTGGCTTTACTACTTACTATGACATCGGCTGATTACTCAACCTTTCATTTCCTCATCTGGTAAAGACCTATCTGACTCAGCTGACAAGAGGATTAAGTGAGATACTACATGTAAAGAACTAGACACTTGGTCTCCCCCATTTCCTGCCTTCTATCTGTAAAGCAGGGTCTCTGAAACTTGACTTGGGACAACTTGTTCATATCGTCATCATGTCCACCTTGTTTTGTTCCAATTGACCTAATTGGCCATTAATGGATATTTCAAAGATTCTTCATAGAAACCAGTGTTTTATTTAATCCTTGCTTATCTACTTCAAACTGAAGAGTCACATTTTATGTCATTTGCTTTGTGCATTTGATGGTGGATGAACATTTTTTACTAGTTGCTCTGCTTGGAGGTAGCTTTGTTCTAGTGACCATTTCAATATTAACTGACTATGTGAATATAATCCACAACATCATTAACAATTATTTGAGATGTGAATGTTTTAAATCTGAAATTTAGAGATCACGCAGTCTCATGAGTAATTAATGTAAATTGATAAACTTTTAAGACCCGTTTTGGCCATTCATTTCTTAATTTTCAGTTTATGGTTCCTTACTATAAACATCTGCCTCGTTGGCCTTTTTTTTTTTTTTTTAAGAGAGAGAGAGAGAGCAAGCAGAGAGAGGAGCAGAGGGAGAGACACAAGCAGACTCTGCACTGAGCATAGAGCCCAACATGGGTCTCAATCTCACAACCCTGAGATCATGACCTGAGTTGAAACCAGGAGTTAGAGCTTAACTCATTGAGTCACCTAGGCACCCCTGCCTCCTTGGCCTTCAATTTAGACTTCCCAAGTCACATTTCTCATCTTCTCCCACCAGACCCCTTCCTTTACCCTTTAGGAGTTTATAAACATTTGCTCAGGGGTTAGCTCTCTAGCTTCCAAAGTTGACTTGGGCATACAATACTTGTCATGCTCCTGTAGATGAATAAAATCCTGTGGCTGATAAGAGAGTATATTTACCATCGCAAACTCAGAGCATGGAAACCTTCAGAAAATAAAATCTATGATGCAAAATAACTTCAGTGGGGGACATGTTCCAAATAAGGACATACTGTTATTACAAAAATATGGAATGGCTGGAAGAAGAGTTGGAGATCTGGGATTGCATTTTGAGACTTTTTCTCCCCACAGCAGAACCACATAAGTGATTAAATGAAAAACAAAGAGATAAAACAGGGGAGAGGGGTGGATTCCAGTACTGCTGGCTTCATAAGTCTATTAGCTACTTGCTACTCAGCATGGCCCAGGGCTTATCAGCATCACCGGGGAGTGGCTCAACACAGGCTTTGGACTCATTCTAGACCCACTGGATCAGAATCTGAGTTCTAACAAGATCTGAGGGGTTTATATGCACACTTAGATTGGGAAGAACCACTTTCATTTCACTGAATTTCCTCATTTGCAAATTGGGGATAAGAATATTATTTTTAAAAGGCTGTGAGTGGTGCAAAAACAATGAATCTTAGAACACTGAAAAAAAATAAAATTAAGTTAAAAGTAAGTAAATAAATAAAAAATAAAAGGCTGTTAGGATCCTAAGTAACACAGAACACATCAGGATGCC
Source organism: Lontra canadensis (assembly GCF_010015895.1). Classification (NCBI taxonomy): domain Eukaryota; kingdom Metazoa; phylum Chordata; class Mammalia; order Carnivora; family Mustelidae; genus Lontra; species Lontra canadensis. The sequence goes on from NW_022631091.1 coordinate 349,108, forward strand.
TAGTATAGTGCCTGGCACATAGTCGGTGGTGGAGAGCTTATTTTGGAAGATTTCAGATAGTTGGGTAAGTTTGATGATGACCCTCTGGGACTCTGATTATGCTCTGATCTAGTTCCATCATGAAATATAGACAGAGGGTGCTGGATCTTGAGAGCTGATTATTAGGCTTTCAGAAAACTTGACAGCTAATTGTTAAACAGAATCATTATTAAAAATCCGATCATGCACTTATATTAAAAACATGTGTAATAAATATGCAAAAACATTGCTTCCTAATTATTTTACCATGTTTGAACATAATCTATACTCATGAGATTATTTACCTCTGTCTGTTGTATCTGTACAGTGGAAATACTATAAAATGGTGCATATTTCTAGCCAAGTCTGTGTTCAGTGACCTCAATTTGGTAGCTAGAAATTACCATGGTGGGATTATATACACCATGGAAATCAGCAAGTGCTATACATCAGGGCTTTATCCCTCAGGAGGCCAGGCATTAAACTTTTACAGGTATGCCACTAAATACAGAACATATAATTACTGATCAGTGGAGTAACAAATCTGGAATTGCGAGAGATTACTTTTTTGTGTCAGGTGATACTACAAAAAATTCCTTAGGAAGTTTGAATGATGACATCAATGAGATATATTATAAAAGGTTTATTTTCAAATTCTCTACCACATTCCCATTCTTTCTCCCTTCAGTCTATTTACAAACTGACCTTCAGAAAGTTGACATGGTGTAAACCTCAGTGTCCTTATTTACAACCTTTTCATAATATCCTTCTGGTTTTCTTCTTAAAGCTACCTTAATCACTGTTCATATGTTTTGAAACATCATAAAAGACAATCTGTTTTGTTTAATATTAGTTTAATCTGTAGCATAAAATGAGCTTCCATGAGATTCTTACACCCTTGTATAAAATCTGAATATTGGAGGGAGGTGGGGTTATGGACATTGGGGAGGGTATGTGCTATGGTGAGTGCTGTGAAGTGTGTAAACCTGGCGATTCACAGACCTGTACCCCTGGGCTAAAAATACATTATATGTTAATAAAAAAATCTGAATATTGTCCAGAAATAGGCATTAAGTATGCAAAAGATAACTTGATCTTTCTTTTTCTCCCTCTGGCTGTTGTCTTATTGCCCACTCTCACATGCATACCCAAGCAGAAGAGAAAAGAAGAGGCAACAACCACCCAAACTTCAGACAATTTAAGAAAAAGAAATGGAGTTTTGGACATCGTTTTTTGGGGAAGGATAATGAGTCATCAGCTTTGCATAGGATATTTCAACAATAGGAACAAAATAATGAGGTCATCCAAGAGGGTGGATAATTGACTGAGGTTTGTAAATCAGGAATGCACTGTCAGTGGGGAATTATAACCGGTCTCCTACTCCTTGAGTGGGATGAGAATAATTAACTCATTTATTTAACCAGCTGTGAGGCTCAGTCACTTATTTGCTCACTTCCATCCTGGCAGCTGAGTGTTAGTATCTCCGCCTTGCAGGGAACGAGGGAGAGGAGAGGGGGTGAGGAGCCAACGTGCCAGACAGAAACTGCGGAGCAAGGCAGACTCTGGACTGCCCCTTGCCGGCAGCTCTCCTAACTCGTAACAGAGTCATCTCCAAACCACAGACCTCACTTGTGCGGCAATAAAAATAAAAACCAAGACCTTCCCCTTTACCTCACAAGCCTCCCACACAAAGTCCCAGGAAGAACCCTTGAAGGCAGGCTAAGCAGACAGTTAAAGAAGTAAAGAAGTGTCATGTAGGACGTGAAGATGGAATTGCCCTATGGCCCAGTGGCCTCAATGGCCTTCTGCTGCCACGGAGGTGGTAGGGGGGTGGTGAGGTAGGCAGGTTGTGAAACTGCAGATGCTCCTGGGAGAGGATAGATTAAGCTATTGCTATTAGTCTTTAACTCAGTTGCAAGTTTTCCTCCAGCCTGAAAATACAGCAGAGTCAAAGAAAATATTCGATTTACATTTAATATAATGCTCATAGGTTTGGGTTTATTTGCATCACAGATATAGTTGGGGAGAGCAACAAACATAAAGTGTATTTGCCATTTATTTCAGAATTAAATGTATATTTATATTTTGTAATAAATGAAAATTTATCTTGTAATAAATATAAATGTATTAAATAAATTAGACTATATACATTTATTCTATAGTTCTATATAACAATCTCCTGGGTGACTGGTTATTAAAGAAAATGATACTGTCCAAACAGTTGAGCACGGTGCCTGGCACATGGACAACACCCGCTAAATAGTATTATGAGTGCTAAAGTATCAACTACAAAGCAAATTTTTCTGTTCTTTTCCCTTTTCTTCAAAATATCTAATTGACCATCAACCTGGTAAAGATGCCTGTTATAAGGAACTTTCAGCGCAGTGAATCTGGGATTACAAAGTGATGGATAAGTAAGACATAAAGGCACAAATGGATTCACATGACTCACTGAAAACTAACTCCCTGAAGACACAGAACATCTAAGAGGACCATTTGCTATATGTTCTACACAGAGAGGTCTTTCCTCATCTTTCTTCAGGGACACTGACGTTGTGGATGTAGATATTTACATCTGTCAGTGCAGATGGACCCAGTTTCCCTTTCACCAGATTGTGTCTGGGTTCCACACCTATAATTACATCTGGAGTCTGGGCCCCAGTTCAGGACTCCTGCAATGCCAAGGGCCAGGCAGGGACACCCACAGGGAGAGTCTATATTGGCTCTGGGAATGGAAGCAGCAGGCAGAGGAGAGAGAGCTCAGGGACCCCACAGGCTCACAGACGGGGGCGATGATGATGAGGCCAATGAACTGGGAATCACAAAAAGGATCGAGTCATCGATGACTTTTCCTTCCGACCCTAGGACTCTGGATAGCCCACAAAGAAAAACTGATGCCTAAGATAGAAATGGTCCTCTACGGCCCCAGAGAACTAGAAAATATTCGCATCGGTTGTGCTGATGGAAGCAGGAGAAGAAATTGCAAATTGTCAAGATGGCTGACACGAGGCCAGGAAACTGCAATCTTCGTGCTTGGGGAAAGGATACTATTCAAGCAGGGGCAGGTGAATGCAAGTGCTTCCCAGACCAGAGGACGACTCAAAATTCCACCACATTCGCAGGGCACCTACCTGTCTGCGAGGTAGCCGATACCCACAGAACCGATAAAAAATCCTACATTCACAGCTGACTGAAACAGGTCCAGCATCCAGGAATTGGCACACACTAGGTTAAACTGCAGAGGGTTGAAAGGTTTTCTGGGTCAGCAGAGAAAACAAAGTCCTGTTGGATACAACTCAGCCCCGGGAACTCACTGAGTATTCCTGCTGCATGGCATGGCAGAAAGCCAAGAACTCTTCTCTTGCTTATATAAATTTTCTTCAGACAAATCTGAAGATTTGTCCCACAATTTATCTAGCATTCCCTCTGGACGTGCGTCGTTAAGCCAAATTCTGTTGGCTAAATCAGCTGAAACAAGGTGAATACTCCACTTTCCCTTTCTTTTTAAAAAAGATTTTATTTATTTATTTGAGAGAGAGAAGAGGGGAGGGGCAGAGGGACAAGCAGGATCCCCACTGAGCAGGGAGCCCGATGCAAGCTCCCTCCCAGGACCCCGGGCTGAAGGCAGAGGCTTAACCGACTGAGCCACCCAGGTGCCCCACACCTTCCCTTTCTAACTTTAATACCCAGAAGCAAATGGGTGTGTAAAGAGGATATAGATACTGCCCGGAGGAAGCTGGACTGTTCAGCTTCTCTTCGCTGTCTCTTTAATGGCAGGGGAAGCAGAAGCGTCTTCTCAGGCTCTTATATTTGCTCTCATTTGGAACAAGAGGCAATGTTGAAGGAAGAACAGGTGCTGGGCAGGAAGTGGGGGGATCCGATTTCTAGAGCAAACTGCTAGCTCGCACTCCATGGCCTTGGGCAGAATTTTTCTCTGTTTTGGGCCTCAGCTTCCTCGTCTCTGCATGAAGGGATGAGATTAAGCCCTGCTGTACAGCCTCTTTAAATTGTACGGTGTTCTATCTCTGACCCAGGCCTATGGTTTCATGTAACTGTTGGACCGCTGAAGAGAAGCTTCTCTACCTAAGAGTCTGTTCAGACAGAGCGTCTTCTCATTACCCAAGCGCTCCTTTTAAATTAAGCCAGGTAGCTGGCTTTCTCTGGATTTTTAGAATAATTGTACCCTCCCATTTTGTCTCCAAGAAAAGCAGGCCCCCATTTTTTTGGCTGTTTTCTCTATATTTATCAAAATGAGGCTTCATAATGAGATGCTAATGTCAACTGGAGTTTTTAATAAAGGAATTAGTGCCTTAGCAAAAGCTCCAGCCCTGGATGGTTTTATGCAAATGTTTTGAGCAAATCAAAGAGAGCAAAACAGCCATCAAGGGAAGAACATCTCCTGTCTCAGTGAGGCAACGTTCAGGTGAGTTCCATGAGCGCTCACCTGTCCATCTGTTGTACAGCTGCCAGAACGGGGGGCTTCCAGAAACAAAAGAGGAGGCTTGACAATTTTCCTTTCCCTGGAATCATTTCCAGGAATTCTGCTTGCTTTTGCTTGTTTCTTATCCCTGGAACTTGCATGCTCTGGAATCATTATTGTCAGAATTTGATGAAATTTAACTACCTCACCTATATGCCAGGCAAATAAGAGGCTGCATGTTTTTGTTGGAAATTAGGATTTTATAAGATCCTCTGAGTCCAAAGAGCATGTCCAGACATTGTAAGAACCAGGTCCTACCAGCCTCTTCCTTAAGAAAATCTACTCTGTTGGCTTTTTCCTAATGCAAACCTTCCTCTCGCTTACCTCCGTCACGATGGACGAGCCGGGCGTGTCGTACACCCAGCCGTGCTGACAGGGCCTCAGCGGCAGGTGACTCCTATTGGCGGCCAGGCTGGCCAGCGGGTCCACGCAGCTGAGGCCGCTCTGGTTCCAGTCGACCTCGTAGCCATGGCACTGGTTGGGGAAGGCCTCGCCGGCGGCCCCCGGGCCGGGCACCGTGTAGTTCAGTTCCTCCGCCAGGCTCCAGCCGCATCGCTGGCTCAGCTCGGCCACCCCGGGGCTCAGGCAGCGGTGATCTGGGGTGAAAGCCAGGAAGACGATGCCCACGTAGATGGGGGTGAAGGCTGCAGAGAGTAGAGCTAAGAGGAAAAATGTCTGTTTCTGGAAGAAGTTAAATTCCCCGATGTGCTCTAGAATGTCATCCACAGTTGGCATTATTACTGGAGACAGGAGAAGCCCTGATGCTTTTCCCTGGGCTGCTACGAGTGTCCCGATCCAGGCTGCGGCCAGCTCAGCACAAGAGTCAAATGGTGGGAGGGAGCTGACTTTAGAAAGTGACCAGCCTTTGATCCAGACCTTTCCTTGCTCAGGCTAATTTCCAACCATGCCCTCCTCCGGGGGACGTGCGTCCTGCTGCTCTCCCGAAACGCCCCGAGCAAGCAACAGGGCCAGATGTTGTGTTCGTTGTAACATCACTCTTGGCAAATTTGTGTTACCTCATACCTGCACCACAAACAATCCCTCCTCTGTATCACTTGGGGAGAAATCAGAGAACGCTCACGTATCGCAGACCTGTTAATCTTTCCCTAGTCAACTCAGTGTCCGGGAAATTAATATATTCGTATTTCACCCACACAGCCAACCTTTTCTCTAAGGTGCTTCAGAGAACGGACACGCATTTGCCTAGTGTAATGTGAATCATGGTCTTGGGTCAGAGCTCTTGTCTGCAAAGCGGTTTGCAAATTCTACCCTGGGCCTCATTCTACAAACAACAGCGAGTACACTAGGGATCCCATGCTGTGGCTGCCTGTTTTGATTTTTTTCCCCCAGATTTTATAATTCTGCTTATTTAAAGATTTTAAAGAATGCCGATCTGGCATTCTTGCTTTTCAACCCTGAGGTGTCCGTCCCCTGACCCACTGGTGAGGAAGGAAGAAAATGTTCACTGCACGTGCCGGTCAAGTGCAAAAGCCGGCCAGAGTATCTTCATTCTTCTTTGGTCCTAGATATTTCTGTCTGTGGTTTAGAATGGGGTTGGGTGCATCCAGACACAAAACAAGCAGCCCATTTTTCCTGGTGTGCAAAAGGATCCTTACTCTAGCGGGAAGCTGCCCCAGAGAGAAGGAGATCTGTTAACAGATCTTCAATTTAGAATACCAGAAATTTAATCCAGTTTTCTTTCTTCCTTTCTTCTGTCAAACAGTCGGTGGGTATGATAGCCTGGGTCTAAAAATAGTGGTTCCTGAGGATCCTCTTCCTTGCTGCAGCTTTGAGCGTCTTGGTTTTCTTGAAAAAGCAAGAAGCAGGTGCCTGTTGGGCCCCTGTCAACATCTGTTGCACCTTCATTGGCTCACAAGGGCGTTCAGCTGAGTGACATCAGGCCGGGAGGATCACTACCTCTGCTGGCCCTAGTTTGCCACTGGCTAAGTGAGTAGGTTAAACTCTGCAGATCCAAGGGTTTGGGGGAGTATATTTCTGGCACAAAAGGTATAACGACAAAGCTCATCAGCAATTATATCCACTGATTATTCAGTAGAAAACAGAACAAAACCAATAAGAATGGATGACATTTCTGGTTGTATCGTGACTATCCAAGGTCAGGGGTAGGCTGCAGAGAATAGGGATCTCATCTTCAGGAAACACCAGACTTCTAGAAAGCTGTGGCTCATTCTGTGGCCATTGCAGGTGCCATTGCAGGTGCTCATTCTGTGGCCATTGCAAGCATTTATGCAAGATGAGGCTCGTGGCTTCACGTGGCCGTGAATCTGAAACACATTCCAGTCTATGCCTGAGGAGCTCGCTAGATGCAGAGATACTTTTCAAATAAAAATAGAAAATCGTTGATAGAATAAAGGGAAGATAACGAAATAGTACCAACTAGCAAAAAGATAAGACAATGTTAAACAAGAAAAGTACATGTTTAACTTTTGCTTCCAGGGAAAATGGAGTAGGTGCACTTTTCTTTATTCTTCCCACCCAGTACAACAAAAATCCCTGGATACTGTTCATGAACCAGTGGTAAGAGTTGCAACAGTAGAAAGAAGGCCGACTGGTTATGGACCTCTAGGCCCAAAGACTCGGTGGTGAGTTTCCTCCCTGGGTTTTCTTTCTGCTTCCCATAAACTGACTGGGTGCTGGAGAAGCTGGCAAGCCAGGAATACCAATGGGCATGAACATCAAGAGCCCAGGTAAAGCCTGCTCTCTCTAGATTCCCAGGAATAGGTTACAGATTTTTTTATGATCACTGTGGGCATCTCATCTCTCTTTTAAGTGTTTGGTCATTCTTTTGTTAACTTCAAATCATGTTTATCTCCTATATGTCTCTTAAAATCACCTTAAAAGAATGTCAGAACTCCATGCAACACAATATTGCATTAAAAGTTGCTATCTGCAACCCTGCAGTGTGATCTAATCATCTGAACAAAGATGCTGAACACCATGAATGTTAATCCCCTAGCTAGGAAGAATCAGCAGGGACCAGTTACCACCTAGACCAACCTCTGTCAAATGTATGGATCCCTCAGTAAGGTCTTCAACACACATAGCCATTTGAACTTGAAGGCTGCCAGCTTCATTGTCCCAACATTTCTATCTAATGGGGAAGTTCCATCTTAGATAACACTGGTGCCCGTCCATGTACAATCTCTACCTGTTGGACCTAGTTGTCCCCTCCAGGATGACCAGAACCAGGACCCCTTCCTCTTTGATGCCCATCACATGATAGAGGTCTGTACCATTGCAGTGGCTGACATGAAGAGATTGAGGTGGTCTGTGGTTTCTCCTAGGAGTCAAACATGGCCAGCCGTGGCTTTGGTCTTAGCACCACAACCTCCACCTCCAGCCTCTTCTCTGACCCCAGGGAACTGATGATGGAAACCAGAGCTGGACTTAATGAGCACCACTGCCTGTGGCTGCGAGCATGGTATGGAAGAGGGGGAAGAGGGAGCTCCATCTCTGGAGCATGTGTCCTGCGCCACACCGTCTTTGAGGTGCTGTGTTCACGTGACGTCTCTCCTGTAATCTGAAGAACATCCCTGGGTGCTGATGTGAATGCTCCTTTTTCACAGTCAAGGACATTGGGGATCAGAGCGGAATAGGAACTTCCTCAGTGTCAGCTAGCCAGTTAAGGAGGAGTCAGACTCTGATGCTGGGGTGCTCCCTTCCTCTGCCTCCCCTCATTCACCAGAAATGCTGATAGAGTAGAGTGAGCTCTTAAAAAGCGACCAAGGTCATGACACTTGACTCCAATCCCAGGAACCCAGAGGTGATCCTGACTGCCACTTACTAGCACATTTTACAAATACCCACACCCTGGATTTGACTCATTGACATGATCCATTTCAAGACACCAGATCTTCATGCTGTGAGCAAGAAGGCACTAGGTGAGAGGCAAAAATGAGTGTAGTTTGCCAAGGAGAAAGGATATTGAAATTCACTATGAATTACTTACAGTAATCAATCAGATAAGGAGAAGGTAAAAGCTCATATCCCTTACAGCAATCGTTTGCCTGCCATCAACAATTTTCCATGGACTACAAACATAGGGGCAAAGCCCACAGCATGGCTACTGTAACATCCATCCTTGGCAGGTGACAGACTAGACTCCTCAGCAAAGCCATAAACAGTTGAACAACTAGATGAGAGAAACTACAGAATGAGGGTATGGGGGTGGTGTAAGATACAACTAACTCAGAGTTACAATTTGAATCTGGTCTCTTATGCACTATCACTTCCATTTGTGGTGGGGGGAGGTGGGGAGTTGGTGCTATACTTATAAGTATGATAAGGGGCTAATCTGATCCTGTGGTGACTGATCATCTAATCCACATAATCTGATGATTATTGTAATTAATACCATAAGTATTTCTCAATCTTTTATCAGGTTCCTTTGCAATGTAAATAAATATTGTCCCCAGGCTGCTATCTTCTGGAGGCATGGAGGAAGGCTGCTTGTGTCTACACTAACTTTCTCAGCTCTCCCCACTAGAGGACAAGAACTGGTTCAGGTGTTCAGTTAAACTCTTACCCAACAGCAAGCCAGGATCCTTGGAAGTTGACAGGGCAGAAGCTAGTGACCCATTAGCAAGGGATAGGGGGTTTCTTTGGTCCCATGCTATGCAGGATGGCTTTGACACTAGATATAGTGAAAAAGCAGGATGTGGTCTTGGGTCACCTCTGCCCCTTGGGTATGTTGATGTCTACCTGAAACAAGGATGGCTAAAGAAAGATTGTCTCACAGTGATGTGTGTTGTGTGCTCTCTGTGGTTCACGGGGATAATGACAGGAGGCCAGCTGGGGCCAGGAGGGGCAAGTCCATGTAGCCTGGACTGTGGTCCAGCCTTGCCCTAGAGCATCCATGTCATCTGAGCAGTCTCCTAATTTGTAAACTAGTGACTGTACCCACATCAGAGAGCTGATGAGAAGGAACACACAGGGCTACCCAGCACAGTGGCTCACAATGGTCCATAGTCACTTATGAGACCTCCTCCCAACTCTGTTCTACCCCCTTCTCCCTTATTTCTCTCCTCCTTGTGCCCTACCTCATTTTGTACTTGCTGGGGTCTTCTGCAGTTCCCTGCTGCCCATCACTGCCAGCTGGTTAGGGATAGGGCCTTGTGGCTAAGCATAGTGGCAAAAGATCTGCCTTGACCCAGAATATCCAGGTGGAAAGGACCTCAGAGGACATCAGAACAGCACTGTGCTTACATTCCTCATAGACATCTGTTCCAAATAGTTCCATGCAAATGCTTCCTATGTTAGGTGAGCCTGGTCCATTATGGGATATTACAGATTGGTGGAAAGATCTTCCTCATATTGTATCAGAGCTTGTCTTCCAGAATCTTCCACACACTTGGACATTATGCTCCCTTTTGAGGTCAGGTAAGTTAGTTAAAACTCTCCGACACAGAACTTCAGAGATTTGAAGATGATTTTCTTTGACCTTGGCCTCTTCTGTCTTCTGGAGTAGGTCACCCCATTCCCACAGAGCAGGTGTTCAATTCTCCCCACCTGCAGAGACAGCCCTGAAGTGCACTATAGCTCCTTTCTTCCCTTAATGAATTGCCTCTGGGACCCTGCACACAACTCCATTGGTGGCCACTTACTGTGATCCACAGCCAGGTGGTTACTTTCCAAGCAGGGATGGGGCCAAGGCCAGAAGAGGAGGTCACTCCTCAATCAGCCCACTGTAGCGACCTTCCTGCTGAGGCTGGCTGTAGGAGGGTTGGTGGGAATTCCCTTTGGGCTTCCTTCATCAATGACGTCTTTCATTTTGTTTACCTTTATTGGTTCTCTTCCTTACAAAATGAGGACCTTGTGCTTATTTCTTTGAAGCACGGAAGTCAGAGTCAGATGGGCATAAGGTCAGGAGGCCTTGCCAGGCGGGCGCCTTCCTCCTGTTGCACCTTCTCTCTCCTCGCGCATGCTTGGCGTCCATGCCCACGTTAGTAGCTGTGGGAGTCACAAAAGGCCTGGACCCTGTGCTTCGAAATACAAGACACATGCTTGACACTGAACCGCAAAGGCAACTGGGCAGATTTTGCAGAATTAATTTGGAAAGACACGGGGAAACTCTTTTTTTTTAAATTAACATATAATGTATTATTCGCCCAAGGGGTACAGGTCTGTGAATCATCAGGCTTACACACTTCACAGCACTCACCATGGCCCTTACCCTCCCCAATGTCCATCATCTAGCCAACTCATCCCTCCCACCCCCCTCCCACTCCAGCAACCCTCAGTTTGTTTCCTGAGATGAAGAGTCTCTTAGGGTTAAAACACCCAGACAGTTAAGTACTCAGTTTCCTTCCTCACAGACAACACTTGTCTTTAAAGATTGTTTTGTTTCTTATGTAAAATTAAATGCAGAGTGTTGGTTTGGCCTTAGGCTCCTAAGTCAGGCTGAACATGCAGCTTCACGCTTGGGCCTTCAGGATTCAGAGCTCTTTGATCTGGCAGCTCAGGACCCTCACACAGTTTTGTTTGCCAAAGCAAACACCCGATTAATATCTAAATGCAATTAAAACTTTCATGGGTGTTTAACCTCTCCAAAATCCAGGAAAGAGTGAACTGGGCTGGACTGCTTTCTTCAAAGAGAGAGTGAATCCAGTTGAGATATTCATTTCCATAATTCTGAGGATAACAGCATTTGTAACCTCTCAGTTGCTTATGATGTGGGAATTTGGACACAGATGTGCGTGCCAGAGTCAAAGGGCATACCTAACACTAATTTCCATTAATCCCAAACTGAGTAAAACAAACAAACAAGCAGCACCTCTCAGACCCATCTTTTAATTCAGAGCAGACCCATAAGCTTTGACGCAGTTGCCTGAGGTCAAAGAAATCTGGTTAGAGAGGACGATATAATCAGTTAAGGTGAGGCATACTGGTGGTGCCAATATGATTGATGTTGTCCTGAGAAGAGGAGTCCTAGGGAGAAGACCACCTGGAGACAGAGGCAGAGACTGGGTGCTGCTGTTGCCAGCTGCCACCAGAAGCTAGAAATGGCAAGAAGAATTTTCTCTTAGAGACAGCATGGCCCTGCTGACACCTTGATTTCAGACTTCTCATCTTCAGGGCTGCAAGGGAATACATTTCCGTTGGTTGAAGCCACCCAGTTTGTGGTACTTTATTACATCAGCCCCAGCAAACTCATACAGCTAGCAAACGGGGGGAATGGCATCCATATGGCAGTTATTCTTGGTCTAGTTCATGTACATGAGGACCTGATGGGTTTCTCAGAAGTCTTCTGTACCCTCACACTTACACTATCTCTGTTTCCAGTGATGGAGCCCAAACTCTTCCCTCCTTGGCTTGCACCACTGCGCCCCTCTTGGTTAAAGAATGGAAAGAGACAAGTGGTAACCAGTGGCCCTAGACTGACACAGATGACATATACATCAGGGGACTTCCTGGGTTACACCCTCCATTGTCCTCCAGCCACCTGCAGGCCTGCTCTGCCCCACTGTCCTCAGTCTTTCTCCTTTACCATCTTCCACCTGACTCCCCCCATACCCAGAGAGTGGAAATGCCCTCCTTCTTCCATTGTACCCAAATAAGTCCTGATGATAAGTTTGGATTTTGTTTTAAGGGAAGGACTTCCAGTGTAGAGTGGAGTGTGGACCATTCTGACATGTCTACTCCATACTCATCGAAGTATCTAATCTCATAGAATTAGGTTATGAGTAAGAAAGCACAATAATATTTGGGAGAGGCAACATGTCTTATTAGAAGGTGTTGAATGAAACCACAAAAGACTTGAGAATAAGAAAAAGAAAAGCCATAGGATCCATTGACATTTCTTGAAGAACTTACATAATTTGTGTGTGTGTGTGTGTGTGTGTGTGTGTGTGTGTGTTTAAGATTATATTTATTTATTTCAGGTACAGGGGAACACGGAGGGAAAGTGAGAGGAAGAATCAGATTCCCCACTGATCAGAGAGCTCGATCCCAGGACCCTGAGATAATGACCTGAGCTGAAGGCAGACACTTAACCAACTGAACCACCCAGGTGCCCCAAGAACTTACATAATTTGGTGTCAGCATTGGGAAGTTAGTCATACTCATTTTCATCTTCCCTGAACTATTCATCTAACTATTTCATAATGGTAGATTTTGAAAGCAGAAAAGGTTTTATCAAAGCACTTCTACTCTCCATCATTTCCCAAGGTTTAGTCACAACGTTTAAAACACTTTTCTGTGTATTTTTCACTCTGCTATTCAGAATTCTTGCTAATTTTGCAAACTTGAATTCACAGAATTCTCCAACATAAAAAAATTCTACCAATTCATAGATCTAATATGATGACTTTATTGTAAAATTAGTGAGAGAAATTTTGCAAAATATATTATCTTTACTTGAGGTCCTGTAGCTAACCCAAGGGTCATACAGTAAGGGGTCAGTAAGTGTTTATTGACTGATTAACTGAATAAAATCCCGAAGTCCAGAGAGCTTGAACACAACGTCACCAGTTGGACAGCCTGTACTAACATGGGACTTTAACTTCATTTATTTATTTGGGAGAGAGACCTAGAGAGAGAAGGTAACATGTCTATTTAAACCATTGTTATTTTTGACCCATATTATCTTGCCACTTATCACTTAGAAAATTCCAAATGTCTTAGTTACTCATTTATCACATCAATACCAATTCAGCAGCCCATAGTCTGAATGGCCATTTGAGAAAAAATTTAAATCGGGTATCAGATTAATTCATTATAAAAGTTTGGTTAATAGGATCAAATTCCACAGGGTTTTTGAAGTGATAGAAATGATTTGCTGATGTCCAAATTAGGGTTATGAAAGTCAGTACCCAACGTTGGAGCCAAAGGAGCCCAGTGAGCATTGTGTGGTACGAAGGTATATGTACTGGACAAGAAAAGAATCTGACCTTTGTCCCAGATAGGCTATAACTCACCCAGTTATTTAATGGGTCTCAATTTCCTCATCCATAAATAGAAGAGAATGAACCAAATCTCTAGGGATCTTATAAACACTATAATTTAAGGACTTTGTGATTTGCTAGTGGTAAATCCAATCTTTTATGTTGCACACAGATGAAGAGCCTTATAATGCTTACTTTGCTATAGATCTACCGGCATGGCCTAAGTATATCTGAATATTTCCCTCTTTCTCTCAAACTTTCACTTTAACATAGGCAGAACCAACCTGCTTTGGGCAAGGTGTATGGATCAACAGCTACTCACATCCTCTTCATTTCCTTGGATTATCATTCTCACTAATTAAGAGAAAAAAAATATCAAGCATATCACCGATATAATTCCTTCTTCCAGAAACTCTTCACTTTTGTTTTTTTTTTAGAAAGATAAATTCAAGTAGAAGGCTAGGAAAAAATCTATGGACTTCCAGTTGCAACAAGAGAGGAAGGAAAGTGATTGAAGTGTTTTGTTTGTATTTGAGATTCCCTCAAGACCAGGTCTCAGAGTTTAGGTTTCTTTGATTCAGGAATAGAAAGAGCAGAGAGCCTAAGGCCATAGTTTTCATAGGATTGGAAGAAAATTAGGGGACCAGAAAGCCAAATTCATTTACCCAGAGCAAGCAAGAAAGGAACACGATGTGAAGTGTCTAATTGAAATTTTTAAAAATTTTTAATTTTACCTTTCTTCATATTAATGGGTAAAGTAATTAATTCTTTAAAGAATTAATTTATTCTAAAAGCTAAAATTAACAAGTGTGAAAATGAACAAAAAACACCCAAATGAGAAGAAGCAAAGGTTATTGATTCAGCGCTTGCTTGTAGCAAGGGAGTCAGCTACCATCACTTCTGATTTGGTTCAAAGGCAGGAGGGTGGGAAGGCATCTTAGGGAAGAAAGGAATGGCTTCAGGCATGCACTGAGGAAGGCTGCTCTATCTCTCACAAACTAGTCATTTTTTAGGATAAGCTTTAGCTGTTCTATGCAAAGAAACCAAACCAGCATTGGCTAGGAAGACAGAACCATGTGATGGGGTTGTGGTCACAGAAAATAACATGGTGTCATGTTTGGGGGTGTGGTCTTCAGACCTCCTCAGAAAAAGCATCAAGAAAAATACAGATCTCAGAGTAGAGAGAATTTGCATAGAAGCAACTTTCTTCTAGTCTCTCCCAAACTTTAGGTCTCTGAGATTGTAATAATGCAATCAGGAATCAAATTCTCCTGTTTCACTGAAGAAAAACAGCCTTATCAATGTGAGGGGAGAAGTCTGGGAGGGGTCCAGATTCCAGAAAACTCTCTACCTTTTTTCCCTTCAAATATTACTTCTTTTTTGTCCCCCTTTAAATATTATTTCCATTCCATCTCTTAACTGGAGTCTTTTCATAAATAAGTTGGAGTTTTTCATTCTTTCCTTCATTTAAAAAAAGTTTTTGTTTATTTTTTCCATCTTATTTCTCTGTATTAAAGTCTGTTATGTTCTCAGATATATTTTCCTCTGATTAGTTTCCTCTTCTGCTGTGTTTATTCTACAGTTTCACTTGTTTAGGGAATTTTATTTTAAGCTGAATTTCTGTTTGGTACCTTTTCAATTTCCTTGTTCTTTTTTTTTTAAAGATTTTATTTATTTATTTGACAGACAGAGATCACAAGTAGGCAGAGAGGCAGGCAGAGAGAGGGAAGAGGAAGCAGGCTCCCCACTGAGCAGAGAGCCCAATGTGGGGCTCTATCCCAGGACCCTGAGATCATGACCTGAGCTGAAGGCAGAGGCTTTAACCCATTGAGCCACACATGCACCCCTCCTTGTTCTTTTTAATGTAATTTTGCATTCTTGCACTTGCTATATATATATACCTATTCAAAATTTTAAAACATATGCATTTAAAAATATTTTCCCCTTATCTTTGTGTTTCTAGGGGTGAATTATCTCCCATTTTTAGATTTATTTTGGGAACTCAGTTTCAGCTGCTCATCACATACAGGGCTTAAGTCCACAACTTGCACTCTTCTTAGGCAGTAAATTCCAGTGCCAAGGGGTTTATGGTACCCCATGGGTTCAACTCATGTTGAAACTCAAGAGCCACCTCTTCGATTAAGCATTCCTTGGTGACTCAGGCCTCTAGGGATATCGTTCCCTTGCTTTTGAGCTTGGCTCCCTACCCAACAATCCCATCCAACATTTCTCTGTGAGAGGAGCAGTGAGATCCACTAAGTCTGCCGTACTGACCACTATCAACTAGTATTTATGGTGTGTCTGCTGTATACCTACCATAGGTGCAGACGGTGAGAAATAACAAAGCACAGCCTTCTTCCTCAGGACAAGCAGAGTCCAGAGAGCCAGACAGACAAGTGAAAATTTTACAATAAATACAAGAAGTCTAATGCTGCAAATATCTTGGGGTGGACCTGGGAGGGGGATATCTGACTCGGGCTTTAGGGGAAGGGGAAGGGTCAACAAAGAAAATGCATATTTTTCTAAACAAAGGCTCTATTGGAAAAGATGAATGTGTATGACATTTGGTAGGGAAAACATTTTCAGCTTTATTTTATTTTAGAATCTGTGTGTGGGCCCAACACCCACAATCCCAGACGGAAGGTCTTACCTCCCTGGATCCCACAGTCTGGATATTCACAAGCTTCCTGTTTCTTTCAGCACCGAGGATATTATTTGATGACTCATTCATTTGGCAAATATCATCCCAACAACTATTAAGGTAACTTCCCAAAGGATTAATTTTGCTGCTGGGATATAGGTTGTATCCTGGAAGACTGAATCATTGCCAACTGTCACTAAATATTTATTAGGAGGATGTTCCCAATGACTATGAAGCTTTATTCTGTTGTTGCTGTTAAACATCAAAAAAGCACTTATTATGCACACATTTTTTGGTAACATGTGAAATTTAACATTTTTATTGAAGATAAATAATTTGTGACAATTTAAAAATAAGGGATCTGCAATGGAAGAAATATGTTGAGCTGTCTCTAGAACCAGAGGATGTTAGTGCTGGATATTACTTTGCTGAAAATCTGCTCCAATCTGGTTGAAACCAGGGTTTCTCAACCTAGCAGCATTTCTGGTCTCTTACCTACTAGATGATCTCTGTGCTACCCACACCCTAAGTCATGACAAATGTTCCAGACACTGCTGTATGTCTCCAGTCCCTAGAAGCTCATTTTTTTTTTTTTTAATTTTAGAGGTTAGAAATGGAGACCCAGCGAGGGTAAGTGATGAGTCTTAGATTTTGCAGCTAGTTGGAAACAGACCCTGGGAGAGGCAGCCTGGTCTTCCACTGCCTCTCCTCCAGCTGTTTGCACAGAAATTGCAACAAGAACTACCATCGAATATATTGTTAACCAAGCCTTCCCGTCTGAACCCAAAAAAAACCATTATTTTGGGTTCAGACCCCCAAAATAATGTCACTTCTACTGAAAAACTCAGGCTTGGAAAGTTTGTACTATTTGAGTTATCTCCGATTCACTTAAGAACTAGGATTTTTGTGAAATTTCAATGATCCTCATTGAGTTGATTCTAAGTAACCAGAGTGTTCCTTCCAAGGTCACATAGAAAATATCTCTTCCCTACTCCTTCACTTGAGAAAAAACAAATGCCCTGAGCCCGTCTCCTAGGATTTTTGTATACCTGATCATTTTCCATGGGACTGGTGGTTGGGGGACTGTATGCTCGCCAAATGGTAAATAAATCCGTACCCAGCTTCTGTTCATCTGATACATGGTTGTAATAAATACAGAGTTAGAGTTTGTTTCATGAAAACACCGCGTTTTAACTGAGGTCTTTTCTTCTGGTCAGTACATTCAGAGGCCTAGGGGGGAAAAACCCCTCAAATTCACACTTTGAAGCCCTGAGGTCCTGTCATTTGCTTCTTAGTCAGCGTGTTGACAAATAAGGAAGGAAGACAGCAAAGGGTGAATGAAAGCCGACTCCAGAATGTTCTTCCTTATCCTTAGAGATCGTACCTCTGTGAACCAGCCTTCCCTGTTTAGTGAGAAGCTTACTCGCTTCTAGGTTGCTTGGGGTCACTTGGCAGGGCTGGCTTGGATTCTGACACTGCAGAGTTGTTGTCATCGACTCCAGAGGCTTGTGGCTGGAAAAGACCAGCAGTGACGTTCTAGCTCTGCTCCAATTTATGTCAGTGTGCCAGTGACAAAATTCACAACTTTTCCTCAGCGCTGGCGGGTATCCGTCTGACAGGGCAAACACTCAGGGACAGCCAGTGCCAGTAGCCACAGCAGGTGCTTCTTGCCCTTAGCTGAAATGGCCTACAGCTCCGGGAGACAGCTCAGGAATGCTGCTGACGCCATCCAGGGCTCAGCACCCTTACCTGCTTACACTGCAACTCTGCCTGTCCGTAAGAGGAATTGTGTTTCCATATTGTGAGACGTCTTCATTGCACCAGATGATGAATTCTGTGCTGGCTTTGTGCAGAACCCAGAAATATCCATAGTCAAATTGAAGTCTGGTGGTGGAAACACGACCTGGTCAATGCTGCATGGTCAGCAGAGCCAGAGGCCCTACAGAGCACCCATCCCCTTCCCCTGAATTACTACATTCTCGGTGCTGTTCCCAGAACCAGGTTGTGTTTGAGGTCTATCTCCTGGTCTCTCTTCAGGCATAGCCCGATCTCTGATGCAGTAATGCGGCACCGTGGGAGAGCAGAAGGATCACTAATGGAGACTAAAGGTCTGGATTCCATTCACGCTCTGACAGTTTTTATGAGCTTGGGTAAGAAGCTCAGTTGCTGGGGGCCGTGTTTCCTCTCCACCGTCTGGAACTGTGGCTTCTCACTGCTTTGGAAAGTCGAGTGCGCTAGCTCACACAGCTTCCCCGTAAGAATCTGGCCCCGTAAGAATCTGGCCAACAGTTAATGTCACTTCCTTGGCTTCCGAAAATGTGGTTCGTTCAGACACTCCAGTTCTTAAGATTGTAATTTCACTGCTTTATTTTATGTCCACTCAGGGTCACATCACATCTTTCGTGAAGAGCCAGTGCTGTTGTTCCTAGCCCTGCGCCACAGAACCTTTTCATTTGGACATGATATATGTATGTTTGTATGTTTGTGTAGGTATGTTAGTAATGTAGAAACGTGGAGATCCTTGGTAATAAAATCTTCATTGTGAACCAAGATTTAGAAAATGTAAAGATTTGGGCAAAATGATATATTTTCAGGAGGCCTGTGAGCAGGAGTCCTGTCCTGATTTTTGTGAACGAGGAGTGAGGACAATGAGGCCCTTACTGGTAATCTCTTTGATACTCTGGAATTCTCCCTGCATATCCATTGTGATGATGTGTCTTGGCTTGGAGAGCACCTGATCACATGTCACTGAGGTCACTTAAAAATATGGGGCAGCTGGTCTCTGACCCATGGAAATTTTTGCAATGACTGAAGTGTGCTGTGTGTTCCGTATCCAGGATGCTAGCAAGTGGCCGCCAGTAGCTATTGACCTTTGAGATGTGACAAATGCAATTGAGGTACTGGACTTTAAATTTTACTTAATTTTAACTAATTTAAATTTAAAGCTATACAGACATGACCATACTGGATATCTCTAATATTTTTACTGTTTTCTATTTCATTGATCCGTTGTTCTTGTTCTGAGTTGTAGTATTTCCTTTTGTGGCTTACTTTGGGGTTAGTCTGCTCTATTTTTTCTAGTTTCTTAGGATGAGATCTGAGGTTGTTGGTTTGGGAACTTTAGTCCTTTCAAATATAAGCATTTAGTGTTATAAATTTCCCTCTAAGCACAGCGTTGGTGTTATTCCACAGAATTGGTCTGTGATGTTTCCATTTCATAAAGTTCAAAATAGTTTCTAATTTTCCTTTTGACTTCCTTCCTGATTCATGGGTTATTTGGAGAGATCTTATTTAATTTCCAAGTATTTGAGGATTTTTTCAGTGGTCTTTCTGTTACTGATTTCCAATTTAATTTCACTGCGGTTGAAGAACATACTTTGTGTGACTTGAATGCTTTTAAACTTATTGAGATATATTTTATGGCCCAGAATAGGACTGTCTTGGTAAATGTTTGGTACATCCTTGACAGGAACGTGTATCCCATGATTTTTGGTTACTGTATTCCATAAATGTCAACTAGGTTAACTTGGTTGTTAGAGTTTTCATGTCTCATATATTCTTTACTTTCTGACTGCTTGTTTAATCAGTTATTGAGAGAGTGGTATTTAAATCTCCGACTATAATTATAGATTTGTCCATTTCTCCTTCTATGTATACCAGGTTTTGCTTCATGTTTTTTGAAGTTCTGTTGTCAGATATATAAACTTTTAGGATTGTTATAGCCTCTTGATAGATTAATCCTTTATCATATTGAAATAACATTTTCATCTATGGTAATACTATTTGCTCTATATAAACTTATTTTGTTTGATGTTAGTATCCACTCTAGCTTTCTTTTGACACTGTTAGCAAGTCATACTCTTTTCCACCCCTTTTCTTTTCACCTACTGTTTCTTTATATATAAAGTGTACTTCTTGGAAGAGCATTTAGTTGGATGCTGCTGTATTTATGCACTCTGACAGCATGTGCCTTTTAAAACTCTTTTAACTGAGCTCTTTAATCGTTTACATTTAATGTGATTACTTCGTTGCTAGATTTAAGTCTATCATCTTTCTCTTTATCTCATCTTTTTGTTATTTTCCTTATGTTCTTTTTTCCTTTGGATTATTTATTATTTTTCAATTTAATATATCTTGTTGACTTCTTAGCTAAAACTTCTTGTTTTGCTATGTTAGTGATTGTTTTAGAGTTTACCATCTACATACTTCAAGAGATATTTTGTGACTCCCATTTAAGCAAGTTGATACAGTACTATATACAGAACTCTATTTTCCTTTTCCTGCTTTCATGGTATTATTGACATACATTTTGACTTAAACCCTACAAACACAAAATTCACATTTTTTTTTGTTTTTGTTGCTATTAAAATGCTAAAAATATCTTTTGTTTTAAAAGTTGAAAATTTAAGATTTAAATTATTTTTGCCTAAAAAGTCAGCTATCTTTTAGAATGATTCTTTTTAAGTAATCTCTATGCTTAACATGGGGTTCAAACTCACCACCCCAATCACCCCCAAAATTAGCTATCTTTTAAAGAGATTTAAATAATAAGAAAAAAATCTGACATACTTACCAATGCTATAGCATTTATGGTGCCTCTCATTTTTTTGTGTGTAAATCAGTAGTTCTCAACTGGATGTGATTCTCAATTGGGTGTAATTTTGCCCATTGGGGACATTCAGCAATGTCTGGATAAAGAATTTTCCAGCCCCAAATGTCACCAGTGCCGAGCTTGAAAAAACACTAGTATGAATCCGTATTTTTGTTGTTTCACTTTCCTTTAGCCTGAAAGGCTTCCTTTAACATTTCTTATAATGTGGATCTGCTGGTGAGGAATTCTTTCAACTTGTTTAGAGTTTGGTTTTTTATTTTGCCTTTGTTTTTGAAAAGTACTGAGTGTAGAATTTTAGATTAAGGTTTTTTTTTTTTCCTTTTTTCTTTTAGTACTCTGAAGATATTGTTCCACTATCTTCTTCTTTACATTGTTTCCAAAAAGAAATCTGCTGTCATCCTCATCTTTGCTACTGATTGTGTCTTTTTCCTTTGGCTGCTCTCCAGATTTTATCAGCGGTTTGTGCAGTTTGAATATGAACTGACTTTGTGTGATCTTTAAATATTTCTCATTCTCAGGATTAGATAAGCATCTTGAATCTGTGAATTTACACTGTTCACCAAATTAGGAAATTTTTCATCTAATACTCTTTGAAATAGTTTTTCTGTTATCTGCCTCTATACTCTTCTTTAGGAACTCTAAAGATATGTATATTAGGTTATTCAAAATTGTCCATAGTTCAGTGATTTTATAATTTTTTAAAGTTCTTTTTTTCATTGCATTTTATTTTAGCGTGTGTTGCTATGTTTTCGAAGTCACTTACCTTTTTCTTTTGCAATGTCTGTCTAATCAGCTGCTAATCACATCCAGTATATTTTTCATTTAATAATTTGTAGTTTTCATCTCTAGAAGTTTGATTTGGGTTTACTTAACTTCTTGAACATCTAGAATGCAGTTATATGTAGTACTGTTTTGTGTCCTTGTCTGCTAATTCTAACATTTAATCAGTTCTTGGTTGGTTTGGACTGATGGGATTTTCTCCTCATTATAAATACCTTCCTACTTCTTTGTTTGTTTGGTGAATTTTACTTTGGTGCTGAATATCTTTGTCTATCTGTAAACATTTTTAAGCTTTGTTTTGGGAATGCAGTTAAATCACTTGGAAAAAGTTTGATCCTTTTGGATCTTGCTTTTAAGAATTTAGTTGGAACAGAGTAGCATTCAGTCTTAGGCTAATTACTCCACACTACTGATAAAAGACTACTTTGAGTAGCCTTTCCAATAACCATTAATTATGAGGCTTCTAGTCTTGTTGTGGGGCAGGCACTTTTTCTGGCCCTGTGGGAGTGCTTGGCACTTTTCCCTCAAACTCCTTCAGACAGTTCTTTCTCCCACCTCAGAGTTTCCCCATGTGCATAAGCCTATAAGTACTCTGCTGTATTCTTGAAGGGTTCCCTCCACAGATCTCAAGAATTCTCTCTCCCTGCAGCTCTCTCTTCTCTGGCACTTTATTCTGCAAACTCAATACACCCTGGTCTCTTACATTTTCAGCTCTGTTTAGTCAGTAGAGCTGTGTTTACCCAGGGAGTCCGCTGGGTACCACCTGAATTCCCCATCCCTGCACTGTGGCCTGCAGACTCTCATGGCAGTGAGCTAGGGTGATCATAGGGCCCACCTTTTCTATTTTCCATCTCTCAGGATCACTCTCCTTCATTGTCTGATGTCCAGTGCCTTGAAAACTGCTGCTTGATATATTTCATTTGATTGTTTCAGGAAGCAACCTGGTCTCTGTTACTTCGTCTTTGTCAGAAGCAGAAGATACAAACAAACTAGTTTTATTTCCTTCTAACAAAGATGTATGCATGTAGTTATGATTTTACATTGTACATGTTTTTAAAAATTGACACTAGTTTTTTTACTGGAACTGAGCAGATGGAAATTCATGGGGTTTGTCTGCTAGGTAAATCACACCTGCCAGGTACTGAATTCATTAGAGACTTCTGTATCTGCCTGTTGTTGGTTTGCATTCAGAAACTTCTTTTCCTATGAAGGGAATTATTCTCTTCTCAATGAAATTCTCCTTTGTTCCTATTAACTACCCACTTGAAATTTACTTAAGTTCACTCTTCAAAATTTCACAAGTAAGTGAAACCATATGATAATTGACTCTCTCTGCTTGACTTATTTCACTCAGCAGAATCTCCTCCAATCCCATCCATGTTGACACAAAAGTTGGGTATTCATCCCTTCTGATGGAGGCGTAATATTCCATTGTATATATGGACCATATCTTCTTCATAAGGAATAACATGGAGGACATTGGGAGATGGGGAGGAGAAGTGATTTGGAGGAAATCAGAGGGGAAGACGAACCATGAGCGTCAGTAGAATCTGACAATCTGAGGGTTTTGGAGGGGAGGGGATTGGGGTTTGGGTGAGCCTGGTGGTGGATATTAAGGAGGGCATGTATTGCATGAAGCACTTGGTGCAGCACATAAACAATGAATTTTGGAACACTGGAAAAAAAAATAAAAATAAAAAACCATTGTCACAACAACAAAGAAAAATTACAAAAAAAAGAAATAAATTTCTGTTGTTTATTAAAAAAATAAAATAAAATTTCAGTTTTTGATCTCTTGAGAATTTTATGAACTGACTTCTCCTAAAGGGACCAGAGCACACTTTTAGTTTTAAAAATCTAAGCCTAAAGTAGTACAACTTCTCTAAATATGCTTACCGTGATAAAATCCTCAAGCATGGAAATGTCTAGATATTTTACATAGATATTCAGTAAGTAAATGGTTCACATGTAAATGGTGGGATTTCCATGGAAGGTGTTCCTGTGTCTCCAGGGGGTACATGGGCGCAGTGATCTTGGAAGCAGAAATAGGAGCAAGACAGACCATACCAACACAAAAATAATCTGTTCTCTGCAGGAATGGAAACCAAGGCAAAGCCAGCACATTTTAGGGAGTTGCAGATTTATGCCAATGATTTTTTCCCAGCTTATTTTTGGCCTTTTTATTTTAAGGATTTTTAACTTACAAAGGTAATTAAAATTTAAATAGATATTTTTATTTTATTTCTTCCAGTGTTTTTGTGTCTTGACATTCTTTGATTAGGAGTGTGTGATAAGAAAACAGTATTTTATTTTCCAAAATGTCAAGAAATGTTCCCAGCACTCTTACTTTAAAAATACTCATCTCTATTGATTTGTTCTTTTTTTTTTAAGATTTTATTTATTTATTTGACAGAGAGAGAGATCACAAGTAGGCAGAGAGGCAGGCAGAGCGAGGGGAAAGGAAGCAGGCTGCCTGCTGCACAGAGAGCCCGATGTGGGGCTCAATTCCAGGACCCCGGGATCATGACCTGAGCCAAAGGCAGAGGCTTTAACCCACTGAGCCACCCAGGCACCCCTCTATTGATTTGTGATGCCATTTTTGTAAAATTATACTTCTTGGATATACTAAGACCTGTTATATTCTCATTCCTTTCATCTATTTTCCAGGTGCAATTTATGTTCAGCTTTTTCAGGTTTGAAAAAGAACCCACTGTTAATATTTTCTTTGGGATTAAATAGAACATCTCATCTCTTTGGGAGAAGAGCATTCTTACAATACTTTAATCTTCTCCATCTTCCTATTCAGAAATTTGTGCAACTTGGTTATGTAAATATCTAAAATTATCTTTATACTTACTGAGATTAGTGTATATTTCCTGTGCATTTCTTACCAGCTTTTCCCCCTGTGTTATTTTTGTTATTATTGATAGTGCTGCTGAGAACTTTGGGTTTTAAACTGATTTTTGCTGGTTGATAGGAATGATATTGATGTCTGTATGTTTTCCATCAGATCACTTTAATCATTTCCTATAATTTTCAGTAGGTGCTGGATGGTGTTTTCTTTAATCAACAGGCCACTTGAAACTCTTAATATTCTCTTGATTTAGATTCTGGGTAATGGCACCAGGGACCTCTATGAAATGCTGAGCTGGGGGGGAGGGCAGCACAAGCAGCAAACTTCTGAAACCTCCTCACTCTGTGATGCATTTTGCTATAAAAATTCTGGAATTCCTCAGGGATGAGTAGAACTTAAGGTATAAGAAATTTAACTCTTTCATTTTCAGAGACCAAAACAGAGTCATCAATATGTAGCTATTGTAATGCCAGATGCTGGAAGTGGGGGCAGGTTGGAGAAAGAAACATTAACCACCACCTTATAATGAGCAATCACCACAATTCCAGTACATTCCAGTATGGTTACACTTTTAATGTAACCATTTTTCTTCTTCAGTGATTTCAGCAGAGCCCCATTTGACTCAAAATGCAGAGCAGAGGCAGAAAGAAAGGTTCTACTAGCTCCCCCAGGCTGTTTTTCTAGGCTGTTTTCTCAGTCCACAGCATGCCATGGGAAATCCTTCTGCACTGGCCCTATCTCAGGGAGTGTCTGTGATGGCCAATACAAACAGACTGTGAACCTGCAAATAGAAACTCAGGGCTCTAGAGTCACGTTTGTCTGGGGGCTTGTGGAGTAGGGGTGGGGGTGACTGGAACTCAGGGCAGCCCCACAGGAATAGACCCTGATGGCAACTTGTACCCTTAAAACCACTAAAAATCCTTTAAGGACCTCTGCATGTGCACACCCTGAAGGATGGGGCAATTCAGATCCCCGGGAGGGAGCCAGCTTTGCACAGTGGTTGATGAGAGCCCAGAGATCAGAAGACAAATAAGAAAGATTTTTCTCACAATCTCATCCTTTTCACATCATCTTTGCTCCTGTTGTGGCTTGAAACCCCTCTGAAAAAAATTTCCTGGGGAGAGAAATGAGCTGGTTAGGGGCAGCCAGGCTGCCCCGTTGTCCCCGAGGACACCTCATTTTTGCAGCATAACCTCCAAAGTTCACAGAAAAGGGGAAGGGAATGGGTTCTCTAGCTTCATAGAAAGCATTCATTAACTTATTCAACAGCTACCGAGTGAACTTGTTATGTGCCCAAGACTTTGAGGTACAGAGGACGCAGGAGACCGGGTCACAGACATCAGGGGAATCATTACCTAAGTGTGTCCAGGAAGTAAGGAGAGATCCCCATTCAACTCCAGAGACTTTATTATTTCCACCTGTAAGTGCAAGTGTTGAGCACTGAGTTAGAGGTGAAACATGTACAGTTAGGGGGGAGTAGGTTATCAATGAGCACAGTGGCCCTTGTGTATGCATATCACGTGGGAGGTTATAACGGGTGAAAACTAATGGCATCTATCAGAACACCGGGGCTGAAATCTGTGCTCTTACCACCGGTATGATCTGGAACACCTGGACGTCAGTTTCCTCTTCTGTAAAATGGAAATAATTGCATTTATACCATAAAGCTATGGAGACATTTATTGATAAAATGTGTGGGTAAGAGTTTTGTAAACAGAAGCTCCCCCGCCAATACGGGTCTGAGTGGTAGGTTCTGGCAGAAGTAGCTTAGTTCAAATTCACCCACATTTGCTGTCACAGCGCTAAGTACCGTCAGAGTGAAGCTCCCAGAAGTGTATAATGAGCAATTAGTATTACAAGCATTTGCGGCAATTTATTTTTCTAACCACAGTTTAAGATTATGATTTAAATATATGTATATTTTACAGAGCTTGTGTATATAACCTCTATTCTGCCAGGCTAAATAAAACTTCCCCCCAAAAGAGCACACATCAGTCGGGTAAACCCTTGCTTTAAGGGTTTAGAGGGAAGACTGACTATTTTGGTGGCTGGTGGACCTCGGTAAAGTGTATACAAACCATATGCATGTGTGCCAAGTGGCTCCCAAGTGGGTTATGTAAGGCAGGATGACTCAGGAAGACGTGCTGGGAGAGGTGGTTTCTGGCAGAGATGAGGGGGGCAGAGCCCGGAGGAAGCCTGAGACACACACTCTCACCAGGAAACTTTCTACTTTTTTCTTGGGGGTGGTGGAGCAAGCCCTCCGCACTCTGAGATGGGGGGTCAGTATCCTGGTGATGGAGACATTCAGACACTTGGCATACAGAGTCCCCTTAAAGGTACAGGTACGTGGCCACCTGTGCTGTGGCCATCTTCAATTACAAAGCAGGAAAAGAAGTGTTTTCCAATGAAAACAAAGAACCCAGACTGTGGTTATTAGCCACAATCAGGACTCAGCCCTTCCTGCTTAAACAAACTTTAGAACTTGAGTGCATTATTTCATGGATTATCAGAGACCTGGCCTCAAGCTCTCAAAATAAAAATTGTCTCCTCCTATGGGTCCATTAGATTGGATTATTCCATAGCCTGTACCACTAAATATTTTTGATGAATAAGTTAATATTCCACATTAGTGGAGAGGGGCATCTAAAGCGTGGCAACTGGTTTTATCTGTATACACCCATCGAGTATGTGTTGACTGTCCATGCCTCCTGGGTCACCTCTTACTAGATCCTGAGCCGTGCAAGGGTGGGCAAGGTTGATGCTGATCACCTGTGTGCTCAGTCTGGACCACTGCGCCGGGAATGGGGTAGGTTTCAATAAAGGTGTGAGTGAGAGAATGTAGAGAAGGTAAAAGAAACAGGGCACATTCCCTGTCCACTGTGAGCTAGTGGGAACTGGGCCGTGCTCGAGGTGACAGCTTCACGCATCTGGTCTGGGCGGCTGGGTGAGGAGGGCAGGGCTCCCTGCCACCCCACTTTCTGCAAGGTGCTCGAGGGATGTGATCACACATGGCAGGGAGCCTGCACTCTGATCAGGGGCAGAGCTCCAAAGCTCTCTTTCTGAAGGAGGCTGAGCCCTTGACTCCACCGTGTGGTGTTTGTGGAGAAGACCTGAGGGGAAGCAAACACAGCAAGAGGCCACTCAGGAATGCACTTTCCAGGGAGGAAGACTCTCAAGGAGGAGCTAGGGGGGCAGTGAGATTTGGTTACAAAATTCCAGGATCCAAAGCTCCCAGGAGCTGTGGGCTCTGCTCCCGTGATCTAACCTCACGGAGCAGCACCCCTGGTGAGATGACCAAACAGGCTAGTAAAGGGTCGGGAAATGCTGTCTGATGTCCCCTGGAGAGTCCAGCGGTGGAACCGACTGCCGTGAGGGTGGCTTCCATATCCTCGTTTTCCCAGTGAGTGATCTGAAGGTCAGAGGAAAGTGCTGAGGGAGAGACCTATGCCAGGATCCCTGCCTTGCAGCCAGCCCCCACCTCTCCATCACATGACGCACCTCTCATCTCCTGTTTGCTGGGGGCTCTGCCATCAACGGGCTCATTGGTGTCCGATCCACAGCCTCATTGGCCGTCCAGTGCAGACATAAGCAGGAGCGCCCTTGTCCACAACACAGGTGCAGAGCTGGACAGGTGCGGTCATCCATCGAGTGAACGGCAGAGTGGGGCTAGACCAGCACCAGTGCTCTTTGGGCTCCACCAGAGGCTAAGTGTTTGGAATCCATCCGCTCCTGCTGCCGTGCACCCTCACAAATCATCCACACTCCCAGCCCCCGTTTGGTTTGAAGAATGAAACAATATATAACTGGTATAACTTCGTCTACTTAGCAGAGCTATGTGGGGGACTCGATCTCCGTCTAGTTTGTGGATTGCCCATTCCATTGGAGATGACTGGAATGGGAAAAGGAGAGAACTGCAGGTTTATCAGAGACATTTCTAGGGCAAGCCAAACTCTTCCCACATCTCTGCAGATATGACAAGACAGAGAATTGAGACGCCATAATATCAAATCCACAATGAGCATTCCAAGGAAAATGCAGATTTTTTTTTTTTTTTGGTTTTTAATAAATCAGGCTTTGGAAACTGTGTATTTTCTTTCTTTGGGTTGTGTTGGACTACTCATTCAGCATGGGTGTATATGGGACTTTGTTTTGGGAGAAGATAGTTCCAAAGGCATAGAACTGACCTAGGCAAAACCAAAAAGTGTAGGGGAAATAAATTTAGGTGGGGACGGGGGACATGAAGTTGTCTTGAAGATCTCAGAAAGTGATATATGGGACAAAGACATGATAGGAGCAAAGGTATAAGCTTCAGGACAAGTTGCACTGTTATTGAGTGGCTGAATTGTGACCTCCCACCATTTCACCCCAAACAGAAGAGGACTCTGGCTGTAGTTTTATAAACATCCTGTTATCAGAGAGGACTACCCAAACCCTCATCATTTACTTAGTCTGGATTTACCTAAAATGAAGAAAGACTCATTATTGCTCTCAATTGGAATTAAGAAAACTCAGGAAACAAACCTATAAAAATATATCTTTTTAAAATTTTTTAAATTTATTTTCAGCATAACGGTATTCATTGTTTTTGCATCACACCCAGTGCTCCATGCAATCCATGCCCTCTCCAATACCCACCACCTGGTTCCCCCAACCTCCCACCCCCCACCCCTTCAAAACCCTCAGATTGTTTTTCAGAGTCCATAGTCTCTCATGGTTCACCTCCCCTTCCAATTTCCCTCAACTCCCTTCTCCTCTCCATCTCCCCTTGTCCTCCATGCTATTTGTTATGCTCCACAAATAAGTGAAACCATATGATAATTGACTCTCTCTGCTTGACTTATTTCACTCAGCATAGATAAGGAAGATGTGGTCCATATACACTATGGAGTATTATGCCTCCATCAGAAAAGATGAATACCCAACTTTTGTAGCAACATGGACGGGACTGGAAGAAAATGTATCTTTTTTTAAAAGCACAAGTCACGGGGGCGCCTGGGTGGCTCAGTGGGTTAAAGCCTCAGGTCATGATCCCAGAGTCTGGGGATCGACCCCCCAATCGGGCTCTCTGCTTCCTCCTCTCTCTCTGCCTGCCTCTCTGTCTACTTGTGATTTCTGCCAAATAAATGGATAAAATCTTTAAAAAAAAAAAAAAGCACAAGTCACCAAATCTTTTTCAACAAGAAATCCAGAACAAGTCCTAATGGGTGCTTGCTCAAACTGGGAACACACGGGTTGATCAGGCTGGCGTGCGTACACACTCACACGTATTTGTACTGATTTGGGCTGGGTCCTGTCCCTCCTGCATTTTTCTGTGGTAGTGCAAACCCTTAGTACCTCACAATGTGATTGTATTTGGAAACAGAGCCTTTAAAGAAGCAATTAAATTAGAAAGAGGCTATTAGGGTGGTGTTTTTATAAGGAGGGAATTTGGACACCTACAGAGACCCTGGGGTTGCACACATGTGTGAGGAAGGACCGCGTGAGGGGGAACACAGAGAAGGCAGCTGTCTACAGGTCCAGGGGAGCCCTTTGAATGACACCAACCCTGCTGACACATCAATCTTGGACTTCTGGCTTCCAGAACTATGAGAAAATAAGTCCATGTTCAAGCCACCCAATCCGTGGTGTCTTCTTTTCGCAGCAGACCAGTACACACACATTATTTTACATTAAGTGCAAGATAATGATGGTTTACACAGCACATTTAAAATTCTTTTTTTTAAAGATTTTATTTATTCATTTGACAGACAGAGATCACAAGTAGGCAGAGAGAGAGAGGAGGAAGCAGGCTTCCCGCGGAGCAGAGAGCCCCACGTGGGACTCGATCCCAGAACCCTGGGATCATGACCTGAGTCGAAGGCAGAGGCTTTAACCCACTGAGCCACCCAGGCGCCCCACATTTTAAATTTTTAATCTCGTCTTCTTAAAGTTCTTCTTATGCTTATTCCTTCCCTCTCTGCTCCTGCTGCCACCCAAGGTGACCCGTACAACTCATAACGTAGGAGTCTATATTTCGCTGTATGGTCTGAATCGAAGAGACTCATCGCCATACACATCACATACATACTGGTATCTGTTATGTGAGGGCGGGTCACTTTTACACAGTTAGGATCATGTTTCGCACAGTTTTTAACATCTTGCTTTGGATTACTCTTTACATCTTTTATATTTTGAAGCAATTTCAAACTTACCGGAAGTTGCAAGGGCGATATAAAATATCCATTGTTGTTGTTTTTAAGCCCTGATCGGTTCAGGCTTAGGGGCAGACGTGATGTCTCATCACCTCGGCTTACTTTGGTGCATACTTCCTGCTAACAGGGTGGTGTCGTCGGCAGGAAGATGACCGAGATGATGAGGGCTCTTCTCTCGGAGCCCCATCTGTGGTGCCCAGGCGCACGTACCATCGCTGACGACATTCACTTTGATCGCTTGATGAAGAGGGCATCTGCCAGTATGTTTTCTTCTTCTTTTTCTTTTTTCTTAACCATGCGCTTTTCTCCTTTGTAATTAATAGTTTGTGCGGAGGCATCTTGACTCTGTAAATATCTTGTTTCTCATCAAATGTTCAGTTTACTCATTTATTTATGTCACAGGGATTCAGTTTCCTTTTGTATTTAAAGGTCATAATCTGTTAGCTATTGTTATATATTTTGACCTTCCTGTCTGTGTCCTTTTGGCACATCCTATCATTGGTTGAATACCTTCTTGTTTTCTCATGCAAGATGTTTCCGGCCCATCTTGCACTTTTCCCCAGTGTGGAATCTGCCCCTTCTCTAAGGATCTTCGCTTCCTTTTGCAGAGGTGGTAGTTAGAAGCCAAGATCTGGGAATGCCTGGGTGGCTCAGTTGGTTAAGCGTCTGACTCTTGATTTCTGCTCAGGACATGATCTGGGGGTTTGTGAGACTGAGCCCTGTGTCGGGCTCTAGGCACTGGGAATGGAGCCTGTTTAAGATTATTTCTCTCCTTCTGCACCTCCTTGCTTGTGTGCTCTCTCTTTCTCTAAAACAAACAAACAAACAAAAAACCAAAGTTAAACAAAAAATAAATAAGTAAAAATAAAAGCCAAGATCTGGGTGCTCGATGCTCATTATTACAGGTGGGTGGCTGTCCCCAGTCAGTACAGTTAGAGATTACATATAGATGTATAAATGTGCACACACACACACATATTCACATAGACATGCACACACATATGTATCCACACATACACACATTAGAATCTGTATTTATCATGTATATTGGCAACCATGAACTCACATTAAGACCTCTGCTTCCAATTGAAAACTGCTGGCTTTACTGCAGTTTCTGAGGATTCCTATCTGTATGCCCCGTCTCTTACAGGGAGGAATATTCTCAATATGCCTTCTTGGGTGACAGGTCCCCTTGCATGTAAACTGTCTCCCGTTGTGCCTCTACATCCTCACTCCCCACCTGCACACCACATTATGTCCCTGCCCCCTCCGCCAGCTTGGGGCTCCAGCACCCACATGCTGGGCAGAATCCCTCTTGCCCCATACTGGGACACCTCCATGCGAGCTCTTCCTCCCCCTGCTGGGGCTCTGAGATCCCAGGCCAGGCTCCCCCTGCTGCAGAACCTCTCTTTTCCACTGAGTCTCTGACGCACCTTGCCAGGGCAACACTTGTAAATAGATGCTCTTCTCACTCCCTGAGGCTCTGACACTCCCATTGGGCCACCCCCTTATGTGTTCATCCTCCTCTCTCTGGCTAGGGTCTCCGGTGCATGGACACCCTCCACACCCTGTTCGGAATCTGACTTGTCCCCCAAGGATGCTCTCCTCCCCTTGACCAGGCCCCAACGTCCCATGTGTGGCTGGCTGCCCACCATGCTCAGCCCCACCTAAGACTTTAGGGCTGAGTTGCTCTGGAAGAGACGAGAAGGGCAAGGGAAGAGGGAAGCACATCTTACTACTCTCATTCACCAAGACATCAGGCAAATCATACCCAGTCCCTTTGTGGAGGTAGGGCAGTCCTCTCCCCAGTAGCGGGTGCACCCTGTGGTATGGATACATCACAGCTGCTCTGTGTGTACCCATCAATAGCATTCCTGTTGTTTCCAGTGTTTTACCACCACAAACGAAGCTGCAACAAACATCCTGGTATATAACTATTGTTACATATTTTTATTTCTATGGGACAGAGTCTCAGGAATGGGATTTCTGGATCAAAGCTAAAGATTTTAATAATGTCTAGCTATCGGGGCACCTGGGTGGCTCACTGGGTTAAGCCTCTGTTTTCGGCCCCAGTCATAATCCGGTCCTGGGATCGAGCCCCGCATCGGGCTCTCTGCTCAGCAGGGAGCCTGCTTCTGCCTCTCTCTCTCTGCCTGCCTCTCTGCCTATTTGTGATCTCTGTCTCTCTGTGTCAAATAAATAAATAAAATCTTTAGGTTTTGTTAACTGTTTCCTTTGCTGTGCAAAAGCTTTTGATCTTCATGAAATCCCAATAGTTCATTTTTGTCCTTGCTTCCCTTGCCTTTGGCGATGTTCCTAGGAAGATGTTGCTGTGGCTGAGGTCGAAGAGGTTGCTGCCTGTGTTCTCCTCAAGGATTTTGATGGATTCCTTTCTCACATTGAGGTCCTTTATCCATTTTGAGTCTATTTTCGTGTGTGGTGTAAGGAAATGGTCCAATTTCATTTTTCTGCATGTGGCTGTCCAATTTTCCCAACACCATTTATTGAAGAGGCTGTCTTTTTTCCATTGGACATTCTTTCCTGCTTTGTCAAAGATTAGTTGACCATAGAGTTGAGAAAATCTTAAAAAAAAAATAACATCTGGCTATCCCGTGAGGGTCTCTGAGAAACTGAGGCTTCAGTTCTTCATGTGGGGACACTGCAGTGCTGAGAGCTGTCTGAGATCCTTCGTAGCCATTGAGCCTTGGTAGTGCATAAGCCCAGAGATGCTGGAATTTTTTTCCAATGGCCATGCCAGCCAAAAAGGGTTCTCTCTAATCCTTATAGGTTCCCAATAGGGGAAGAACACACCCCCTCATCCCCCCCAACATTCAGCAGACTGTGACTTGAAGGCTGACTGAGTGCTGGGCATGGAGCCGGGCACTGGGGGACAGACCTACAGGCTCGCTGCCCACTGGGGAGGTTGACCAGCAAGCCAATCCTTGTTCCTACATGTGCCACGACTATGGGGATGCAGGACAGGGGCAGGTGGGATACCAATGCTGGCAGCAAGGTCAGTGAGGGCTTCCTAGAAGAGAGATGCATGACCCTGGTCTTGAAGGTTGGATAGGTGCCAGCTGGGCAAATGTAGATGCAGGGTGTGTTCCTTGGAGCAAACAGGTGGGAGGGAGTGGTGGCCCAGGATAAATGCAGGGTGTACACCCTCCACTGAGATGCCAGGGCCTCAACCTCCTTCTGTACCTCCCTCCACCTGGGCCCTGCTCCTCCATGACCCCCAAATGCAGTAGCAGGCACCCCTTAGCCTCCAGTCTTAACTCCCACCTTTCTTCCCAAGCAAAGCTACTTTCCCAAGACTTGGCTCCCAGCTCTCATGTGAAGCCTTTCCTGGCTGCTGCAGGTCACACTTATCTCTTGGTCCTGGAACAGTGAGTCCAGTGCCTGGCACATGGTGTTTATCAAAACCTTGCAGCACTTACCCTTGGGAACTTCCCTGTGCTGCAAGGCGGGTTTGAGGTTTCCTGCTCCCCAGCTAGAGAGAAGCTCATTGAGAGGCCAGCCATCACTGTGCACAGATGGGGCTCAGCTGGCTGGGTGCTGAGAAGGAACAGCCCAGTTCAGTCATCTGTAGACATTACAGACGCCTCATCTGCAGAGAACCTTCTACACTGCTAGAGCTTTTGCTGGGAATGTGGATGCATGGGCTAGAACCTCCTCCAGCCTTTGTTGTTTGCAAAGTGATCCAAGTCCATTTTCCATCCAAAGGGCTGGGGAGGGGAAGCAATGCTGCAGCCATGGAAAGAGAAGAGCAGTTTTCCTTCATGGCTTCTCTTCCCACTAAGACACAAAGGAACCAAATGTTGGTGAGCAGAGAAATCCCTACCTCTCATGAGCTTGTTAGGATTCAGCTTAATTATTTGGCTCAGGGAACTTTCAGGAAGTTCAGAAACACGTTGTGAATACAGCTTGTCGAGTTAGCACAACTCCAAACTGGTGAGTGGAGGAAGCAGGGGTCAGGAGCAACCCCACTGCTGGGCTCCTCTGGTTCCAGAGATTTCCCTGCACTGTGCGGGCAGCCCTGTGCTTCCAGTATGTCACCGTTGACTTACCAGCCGCTGACTACCATCCTGCCAGTGATAGATGAGGACAGCTGGGACCTACTCATACTGCTGAGACAGAGCCTGTCTGGCATTTTTGAGGTCTTCGCTTTGAAATGGTTACAAAACTTGTCAGTAAAGCTGACTTCTAAAGGCCACTTTTTGTGGTCAGTATTTTATGGTCTAAACCAAAGTTGCACTGTATCTTAAATTGAAATAACAAGAACAAACTCCAATTTGTTGGTGGAAGTCATAGCATAAAAAGGAATAAGATGTTTATGCTAAGAAGTATGTGCATCTAGGGCACTGAGGTTTGAAATAAGTGTGTTGGGCTGCTCAAAAGGATTAATGAACTTTCTGAAATTATTAGACATCGAAGGCCTATTCTATCCATAGGGCAGACCATTTGCAGGTGCAAAGTATGTGTGTATGTGTGTGTGTGTGTGTGTGTGTGTGTGTGTGTGTGTGTGTAGGGGGTATGATTTCAAGGATCCAACTAAGGACCTGCCTTAGAAATGGCTAGCTCATGGGGCACCTGGGTGGCTCAGTCAGTGAAGCATCTGCCTTTGGCTCAGATCATGATCCCGAGGTCCTGGGACTAAGCCCAATGCCGGGCTCCCCGCTCTGCGGAGGTTCTGCTTCTCCCTTACCCTCTGCCTGCCCCTCCCCTTGCTTGTGCTCACTCTCTCGCTGTGTCAAATGAATAGATAAAATCTTTTGAAAAAGTAAAGAAAGAAAAAGAAAGAAAAGAAAGGAAGGAAGAAAAAAAAGAAAGGAAGGAAGGAAAAAAAAAAAGGTTAACTCAGA
This sequence comes from Lontra canadensis, assembly GCF_010015895.1. Classification (NCBI taxonomy): domain Eukaryota; kingdom Metazoa; phylum Chordata; class Mammalia; order Carnivora; family Mustelidae; genus Lontra; species Lontra canadensis. The sequence goes on from NW_022631091.1 coordinate 384,449, forward strand.
GAATTTTGATGAGTTCCAGGAAGAGGCAGTTCGTAGGAAACTGCTACGCCTAGTAGGCAATCTCTAGGAGGACTCCTTATCTGAGAGGCGTCCCCTGATTAGATTCTGAAAACACCCAGTAGGGGTTAAGTAGGTGCAGTGAAACCAGTGGGAGGTTCTCCTGGAAATTGTGGTGGGAGAGATGGCGTGCACAATGTCACTGACACTGGCAGGAAGAGATAGGTGGCTGGGTCTAGTCCCTGCTTTTCCCTGAACCAGCTTTGCAACTTTGGGCATATCACTTAGCCTCCAAGACTTTTTTCAGTCATAAATGTTCTGATTCATTAACTTTTCGGAGGCAGTTACAATGGATTGTAAAACACGGCTGAGGAGAAAAAGAGAAATGTATATTCAGCGCAGGTTTTGCTTTCTATCCCAAGCTGGTCCCGTTTCTCTGTATTAATGTTATCAGGCTGTAATTACTTAGATTACAGTGACTGGAACAGGGTGCAGCAATTCAGGAAAGGACTGTGATAATAAGCAAGTCTTCACCTGAGTTTAGAGAGAAGGGAGGAGCCTACCCTGGAATGGGAGGGATATACCAGAAGGGGATTAGTTTATCTGGTGTCTTAGAGAAGCAGCAGCAGAGTGGGCGCTAGGGTTTGAGTGAGGAGGGAAAGATTGAGGGACTGAGGTCATAGTAAAAGGCCTTTAATTAATTTGCTGAAATAGCACACAGACTTGTTGGCAACAGGCAACAGTGGACTTGAATGAGAAATCCTGTGCTTGAGATTGAGAATTTCTAAATTCTAAATGAGAATTTAGAAAAAGAATAAATGCAGCTCTAAAAAATTTCAGCGACATTGTTTTTTTGTATCTTGTCCCCATTTTAACAGAAGTCAGCAAAAGCTGTCAGAGGCCAGCACCATGATCCAAATGACCCATTTTACAGAAAAACTGAGGCTGGGAGACAGACTCTCCCACAATGTACCTTTACTTTCATGTAAGTTCTCCAACTTACAAAGCAAGATCTCTGAAAAGAAAGGATGTGTCTGGCTTTTATTTGCAGGAGATAGTTGGGGTGGGGGTGGAGGGGTACTTAGTGAGAGATCTAGACTTCATACTCTCTAGCTCTAAATCCTGAAGCATCTGGTAAAGTCAGAACCTTTACCATTAGACTTGTATAACTATGGAAATATGCAACCTCACAGGTCTGGTTTGTCTTCTCATTTAGTGGATGATGAGTTGATGGAGCCTGTGGAGATGTATTCATGGTTGGTTCACCTTGGTTTCAGACCCAGAGTTGGACATGCAGGCCCACACCAGAACTCAGAAGCCATGTGCTGACCACTGGAGTTACATTAAAGTGATTACGATTAATAGTTGTGGGGAGGGGGAGCATATCCAGTTGGAACTTTTCTATGTGAATGCTTATTGTAGAAACACATTAGATAGGGGATAATTTAAAATCATTACAGCAGCACATTGATATCTGTGGAAGAACTCTAAGGTAAATGTCCCACAATATTGATGTGCTACACTAACTCCCTTTTTAAAAAATTTTTTAAAAAGATTTTATTTATTTATTTGAGAGAGAGAGAGAGCACAAGCAGGAGGAGTGGCAGAGGGAGAAGCAGTCTCCCTGCTCAGCAGGGAGCCCAAGGCAGGGCTTGATCCCAGGACCCTAGGATCATGACCTGAGCTGGACACAGATGCTTAACTGACTGAGCCACCCAGGCGCCCCAACTTCTTAATGGAGTTGGCTAAGGACTACAGGGAGTAGCATAGGGGAGAGTGGACACTCTCCAGCTCACCTGCTGTGTGTTCCCTGGGGGAAAGGACAGGGGCACTGGACAGTAGGGGCAGGCAGGTTGATCCACCAGGATGCCAAGCTGGGTCTGCGCCAGCTTGCAGCCAGCCAGACAACACAGCGGGGCTGTGGAGCTTTCATAAGAACAGAACACAGAAGGATCATTCTAGGTCTCGCCCATGGACTGGAAATTGTTATTTATACCACACGCTGCTAAAGGAAGCCCTGCCTTAAAAAGAGGAACACTTTAAAAATAGCAGTCATACCTCGTGCATGGAAAGTACCTCTGCTATACCAGACACCATAACATCTGCCTTCTTATTTGATCCCCACAATGACCCAACAAAATTGATAGGGGTGTAGAAGCTATCCAGGAGAGGGAATAACTCATTTCTGGGCCAGGTATCTGGCAAGAGCTTGGCTAATGCTTGAGTAAAGGAAGAAAGGATGGGAGGAAGTGATGGAGGGAGGGATTGAGGATGACACTGGTGTCCTGATTTTACAGAGGAGGAAACCCCCTAGGGAGAAGACGATCTACCCAATGTGACACCACTGCTTGCATGGGGAGCAAGGTGGGGCTGTGGACTCCTGGTCTAGTGCTCCTCTTTCCCAGGACCCTTCCAAAGTCTCTCAGCAATTTGCTGACAGGTGCATTTGGGGTGATCTTTTAAGTGGATGAGCCCACAGGGTCCCAGGTCTGGGACTGATGTCTGTAAAGGGGGTAAACCTACCCTTCTATAAAGTACACAGAGGCCCAGCTGTTCACAGGAAATGTCTCAGAGAGAGCAGCATGGTGGCTGTGTGATGTGACCAAAGGATTTCAGGTTATGTCCACTCTGTAATATAAGTGCACAGTGTGTCTTGCCAATCTCTGACCCTCTCCGGGTCATAGTTTTCTCAGGGATATAGTCATGACCACCATATTCTTCATGACCACTATATTCTTTCCAGTCTCCATCCTCTGCCTCTAAAGTCCATCCTGGGTGCCTTTCAGAAGTGTTCCATCTTGCTGATGGCCAAGTCTCCCACACTCTGCCCAGCACTGACCCCAGGAGAATGCCATGTTGGTGGGGAGAGAAGGCTGCCAGATCCTTGGGGTGCATATCACCATCACCTCAAAAGTGTCTGCTGCCCTCCCTTCCCCTGTGGCCTTGTTGGTGTAGAAGAGATCCTGCAGCCAACAATCAACACCAATGATCCCCACCATAAGATCACTTAGTGTTCAACCCTAAACCCAGCAGGAGAAGAGAAATCATAAAGATCGGAGCAGAAATCAATGAAATAGAAACCAAAAAAAACAATAGAACAAATCAACGAAATTAGGAGCTGGTTCTTTGAAAGAATTAATAAGATTGATAAACCCCTGGCCAGACTTATCAAAAGGAAAAGAGAAAGGACCAAAATAAATAAAATCATGAATGAAAGAGGAGAGATCACAACTAACACCAAAGAAATACAGACAATTATAAGAACATATATGAGCAACGCTACTCCAACAAATTTGACAATCTGGAAGAAATGCATGCATTCTTAGAAACATATAAACTACCACAACTGAACCAGGAAGAAATAGAAAACCTGAACAGACCCATAACCAGTAAGGAGATTGAAACAGTCATCAAAAATCTCCAAACAAACAAAAGCCCAGGGCCAGACGGCTTCCCAGGGGAATTCTACCAAACATTTAAAGAAGAACTAATTCCTATTCTCCTGAAACTGTTCCAAAAAATAGAAATGGAAGGAAAACTTCCAAACTCATTTTATGAGGCCAGCATCACCTTGATCCCAAAACCAGACAAGGATCCCATCAAAAAAGAGAACTACAGACCAATATCCTTAATGAACACAGATGCAAAAATTCTCACCAAAATACTAGCCAATATGATTTAACAGTACATTAAAAGGATTATTCACCACGACCAAGGGGGATTTATTCCAGGGTTGCAAGGTTGGTTCAACATCCACAAATCAATCAATGTGATACAATACATTAATAAAAGAAAGAACAGGAACCATATGATACTCTCAATAGATGCTGAAAAAGCATTTGACAAAGTACAGCATCCCTTCCTGATCAAAACTCTTCAAAGTGCAGGGATAGAGGGCACATACCTCAATATTATCAAAGCCATCTATGAAAAACCCATCGCAAATATCATTCTCAATGGAGAAAAACTGAAAGCTTTTCCGCTAAGGTCAGGAACACGGCAGGGATGTCCATTATTACCACTGCTATTCAACATAGTGCTAGAAGTCCTAGCTTCAGCAATCAGACAACAAAAGGAAATTAAAGGCATCCAAATCAGCAAAGAAGAAGTCAAACTATCACTCTTTGCAGATGATATGATACTATATGTGGAAAACCCAAAAGACTCCACTCCAAAACTGCTAGAACTTGTACAGGAATTCAGTAAAGTGTCAGGATATAAAATCAATGCACAGAAATCAGTTGCATTTCTCTACACCAACAACAAGACAGAAGAAAGAGAAATTAAGGAGTCCATCCCATTTACAATTGCACCCAAAACTATAAGATACCTAGGAATAAACCTAACCAAAGAGGCAAAGAATCTATACTCAGAAAACTATAAAGTACTCATGAAAGAAATTGAGGAAGACACAAAGAAATGGAAAAATGTTCCATGCTCCTGGATTGGAAGAATAAATATTGTGAAAATGTCTATGCTACCTAAAGCAATCTACACATTTAAGGCAATTCCTATCAAAGTACCATCCATTTTTTCAAAGAAATGGAACGAATAATCCTAAAATTTATATGGAACCAGAAAAGACCCCGAATAGCCAAAGGAATATTGAAAAAGAAAGCCAAAGTTGGTGGCATCACAATTCCGGACTTCAAGCTCTATTACAAAGCTGTCATCATCAAGACAGCATGGTACTGGCACAAAAACAGGCACATAGATCAATGGAACAGAATAGAGAGCCCAGAAATAGACCCTCAACTCTATGGTCAACTAATCTTTGACAAAGCAGGAAAGAATGTCCAATGGAAAAAAGACAGCCTCTTCAATAAATGGTGTTGGGAAAATTGGACAGCCATATGCAGAAAAATGAAATTGGACAATTTCCTTACACCACACACGAAAATAGACTCAAAATGGATGAAGGACTTCAATGTGAGAAAGGAATCCATCAAAATCCTTGAGGAGAACACAGGCAGCAACCTCTTCGACCTCAGCCACAGCAACATCCTCCTAGGAACATCGCCAAAGGCAAGGGAAGCAAGGGCAAAAATGAACTATTGGAATTTCATCAAGATCAAAAGCTTTTGCACAGCAAAGGAAACAGTTAACAAAACCAAAAGACAACTGACAGAATGGGAGAAGATATTTGCAAACGACATATCAGATAAAGGGCTAGTGTCCAAAATCTATAAAGAACTTAGCAAACTCAACACCCAAAGAACAAATAATCCAATCAAGAAATGGGCAGAGGTCATGAACAGACATTTCTGCAAAGAAGACATCCAGATGGCCAACAGACACATGAAAAAGTGCTCCATATCACTCGGCATCAGGGAAATACAAATCAAAACCACAATGAGATACCACCTCACACCAGTCAGAATGGCTAAAATTAACAAGTCAGGAAATGACAGATGCTGGCGAGGATGCAGAGAAAGGGGAACCCTCCTACACTCTTGTTGGGAATGCAAGCTGGTGCAACCACTCTGGAAAACAGCATGGAGGTTCCTCAAAATGTTGAAAATAGAACTACCCTATGACCCAGCAATTGCACTACTGGGTATTTACCCTAAAGATACAAATGTAGTGATCCAAAGGGGCACGTGCACCTGAATGTTTATAGCAACAATGTCTACAATAGCCAAACTATGGAAAGAACCTAGATGTCCATCAACAGACGAATGGATAAAGAAGATGTGGTATATATACACAATGGAATACTATGCAGCCATCAAAAGAAATGAAATCTTGCCATTTGCGACGACGTGGATGGAACTAGAGGGTATCATGCTTAGCGAAGTAAGTCAATCGGAGAAAGACAACTATCATATGATCTCCCTGATATGAAGAAGTGGAGATGCAACATGGGGGGTTAAGGGGGTAGGAGAAGAATAAATGAAATAAGATGGGATTGGGAGGGAGACAAACCATAAGTGACTTGTAGTCTCACAAAACAAACTGAGGGTTGCTGGGGTGAGGGGAGTTGGGAGAAGGGGGTGGGGTTATGGACATTGGGGAGGGTATGTGCTGGGGTGAGTGCTGTGAAGTGTGTAAACCTGGTGATTCACAGACCTGTACCTCTGGAGATAAAAATATATTATATGTTTATAAAAAATAAAAATAAAAAATAAATTAAAAAAAAAGATTGCTTAGTTTTCGGACTTGTCCTTTTTTTTTTAAGATTTTATTTATTTATTTGACAGACAGAGATCACAAGTAGGCAGAGAGGCAGGCAGAGAGAGAGGAAGGAAAGCAGGGTCCCTACTGAGCAGAGAGCCCAAGGCAGGGCTCAATCCCAGGACCCTGGGATCATGACCTGAGCCGAAGGCAGAGGTTTTAACCCACTGAGTCACCCAGGTGCCCCCGGACTTGTCCTTTTGAGTAGAAAAATGATCCCTTATGACCCTACTCTTTATTTTTATTCTAAATACTATCCTTTCAGAAATCATTCCACAGTAGAGAATTTTTTTTCTAAGACTGAAGCTATGTGAGGAAAGGGGAGGGATGGACTAATGGAAGGAGATGCCTAAAACAAGGGGAGAAGAAACTTGCTAGTGGTAACTGGATCAGCCTTGAGGGTCTGATTGATGTAAATCAAATGTATCCATTACAAAAACCTTTCCTGGAAACTCATTGTATGCTGGGTTATGGATGGACCCACAGGAAGCTTTCACGCATGTGGCAGCTTTCACCCTTACAGAGTCATGAGGTCTTTGGCCAAACAATAACTTGCTTATGAACAGAGTAGAATCTATCAGCCTGAGAAGCTGCTGAGAAATCTGAGCTCCACAAAGATGATGGCGAGTGGCTGATGCTGAAAGTCATGGGCATCCAGCCAGCCAGAGTAGAGAGAGCTCACTGAACATCCTTGCTTTCAGCTAACACATGGGAAAGGCCACACTTATAAGCACGGCTATTCTGGTTAGAGTATGGGCTACTCTAAACTCATCCTAATCAAGTTTCAAAGCAAGCCTCATAAGAATCAGTCTGATCTACCAATAAATTAACTGCCTATTGGCACAAAAATAGATGGTTGCTAGATGAAGTCATCAAAATTTGGAGTCTTAACAATGCAGCATTCATAATTCTAGCATAAAGTCATAAATCAAGGGACATGTGATAAGCAGGAAAATGTGACCCATGATCAAGACAAGAGAAGCCAATGGAAAATTATCCTGAAATAACCCAAATGTGATAACTAGAAGGAAACAAGGAATTTTAAAAAGCCATTATAAATATATTAAGGAATTAAAGACAAAACTGCTTATAATAAAAAGATAGTTACAATATTTCAGTAGAGTAATAGAAACTGCAAAAAGAACCAAATGGACATTTTACAACTAAAAAGTAAAATATCCGGGGTGCCTGGGTGGCTCAGTGGGTTAAAGCCTCTGCCTTCAGCTCAGGTCATGATCCCAGAGTTCTGGGATCGAGCCCCGCATCAGGCTCTCTGCTCAGCGGGGAGCCTGCATCCTCCTCTCTCTCTGCCTGCTTCTCGCCTACTTGTAATCTCCGTCTGTCCAATAAATAAAAATTTTAAAAAATAAAAATTAAAAATAAAAAGTAAAATATCTGAAATGAAAATTGGATAGACCTAAGAGCAGATTACATGAAACAAAATAAATTGTCAGTGAACTTGCAGATTGATTAATGAAAACAATCAATTCTAAAAACAAAAACAAAACAAAAAATAAACAGAAGAAATGGACTGAAAAGATATAAACTTGTAAGATGAGATCAAGCAATCTAAAAATGTGTAACTTAAGTGCTAGGAGGAGAAATGTAGGGCAAAAAAATATTATTTGAAAAACTAACAATTGAAATGTTTTCAAATTTGATGAAAACCCATAATCTTATAGATCTGAATAGTTCAGTGAACCAAAGATGGATGAATACCAAGAAACCCACACCTTGGCATGTCGTAGTCAATCTGCTGAAAATCAAAAATAAAGAGAAAATCTTGGAAATGGCAAAACAAACAAAAAAACAAACAAGCCCACAATTACTATAGGGAAGCAAAAATATGAATAATGACTGACCTCACAGCAGAAAAAATGGAGACAAGAGTATAATGGAGCAACAACTGGAAAGTGCATAATAAAAATACCAGCCAACCAAGAATTAATTAATTACTTAATTAATTAATAAATACCCTTCAAAAACAAAGGTGAAGGCCTTTTCAGGCGTCTGACAATTGACAGACTCTGTTACCAGCAGATCTACATTATAAGAAATAGAAGACGTTCTTTAAGCTGAAGAGAATTGACCCCAAAGAGGTATTTAGAGCTACAGTGAAAAAAGAGAGAGAGCACCAGGAATAGTAAATATGTCGGAAAGTATAAAGGAATACATAGTTTTTACTCTCTTAATTTCTTTAAAAGACTTAATATATGTACCCTTGTGGGGGTGGTTATAAAGGATGTAGCTGTGACAACAATAGAACCGAGGATGGTGCTAAATGGAACAATATTGCAACAAGGTTCTTATAGGTTCTAAGAAGTGGTGGGATAGGAACTCTGAGTAGATTGTGAGGAGTTTAGGGTTTGCATTGTAATCCCTACGGGAACAGCTGGAAGAGAGAAAACCAGTGGAGGACTGACAGATGCTGAGCTGTGACTCCTACATGCCCCTTCAATGAGAGACTCGTTGCCCCAGGGGCTGAAAGTGCCGTTGGCAGGTGTTACCTACAGAGAGCCAACTTGCCCTTCCCTTGCTTGGGCACCACATATGAAATGACTGATCAATTGAGAAGTAGAAAGTTCTGGCTAATTTGTCCCATTCAGGAGAACTCTGGAGGACCAGTGTAGTTCTAGAAGTTTTTGCGGGTCTTCTGAGGCTGCTATTGGACCAGCAGTGCAGCTCAACCTCTCCCTATGTCCCATTCTTCTTCTTTCTCCTTTCTTCCCCAGGCATCGCTCTCATGGGCATTCCTGAACAAGCTCTGTGCAAGCTAGATTTCATCACAGAGACTTTTCCAGGGAACCCGATCTGCAACAATCGGTAGCTGGAATGTGCTGAGCAAACAGGTGGGAAAAGAATGGAGTTTTGGAGTGGGCACACTCACTTGTCTGGATGATAGTGAGGACCCCATCATAGCCCCTGGCAGAAGACAATAGTCTAATGGTTTAAACTTTCTCTGGTGGTGGACTAGGTTGGCATAATAGGAGGAGAGATGTGCTATAATATAGGTGATGTGGTATATCAGGAATTTAAGAGAAAAATACAGACTGCTATTGCTTAACAAGCAACTGAAAACCACCTTGGGTAACATACCAAGATGCTCCCATCTCCTGCAGCAGCAGGGGACACAAAGCTGAGCTATGAAAACCCAAACTTAATTATCAGAGTAGCTAAGCTCCAGAGAAGGTTAAATGCAAACCAAGGCAGGATGTAATGCCAGACTTGGGAACCTCACAGGAAAGAATATGACCAGGCAGGACTCATGTCCTTACAAGAAGTCAGTGTTCCTCCAAATATTTTTTAAAAAAATTTTTGGAGATAAAATTCACCATCATAATGATTTTAAGTCTGCAGTTCAGTGGTTTTTTTCTGTATTCAAAATGTACATCCATCACCACAATCTAATTCCAGAACATTGCCATCATACCCAAAAGAAACCATGCTACCCCCAATTTCCTCTTCCTCCCATGCCCTGGAAACCACTAATTTACTCTCTGTCTCTATAAATTTGCCGATTCTGGACATTTCACACAAATGGAGTCTTATGAAAAGTGGTGTTGGAGCTTCTGTCATGTAGCATAATGTTTTACAGCTCTTCTGGTTGTGGCATGCCTTGGGTCACTAAAAATTACACCCACATTTCCTTCTAAGAAGTTTATGGTTTTAGGTCTCTCTTGAGGTCTCTGATTCATTTTGAGTTAATTTTGTATATGGTGTGAGGTGAGACTCCAAATCCATTCTTTTGCAAGTAGATTTCCAGTTGTTCTAGTGCCATGTATTAAAAGATTCTTTTCTCCTTTGAATGATCTTGGCATCCTTGACAAAAATCAATGTATCAGATGTATGGGCTAATTTCTGGACTTTTCACTTCTATTCCATTGGTTTATGTGTTTATTTGAAATCCATACCACACAGTTTTGAAAACTGTAACTTTTTAGTATGCTTAGTATGATTTAGTATGTTTTGAAACATACTACTTTGTTCTTTTTTAAAATTTCTTTTGGGTAATTGGGGTCACTTACATTTTCCATGTGAGATTTAGGATCATCCTGTCCATCTGCAAAAAAACATATTGGAAATTTGATAGGGATTGAGGGGAATCTGTGGGCAATTTGGAGAATATTGTCATTCTAACAATATTAAGTCTTCCAATCCACAAAAGAGATATGTTTCCATTTATTTAGTTCTCCTTTAGTATTTTGCAATAATGTTTTATAGTCCTTGACGTACAAGTGTTTTGCACTTTTGTGATTAAATTTATTTCTAAATATTTTATTATTTTTGCTGCTGTTATAAAAATTTTTTAAACTTCATATTTGGGTTGTTGATTGTTAGTGGATAGAAATACAACTGATAGCTGCATATTGATCTGGTATCTTGCAACTTTTCTGAACTCACTTATTACCTCTTAATTTTTTTTTTTTATTTGTCTGTAAATGTTTTTGACAAATGCTCCCAGAGAGTGGCTTTAACTCTATGTGTGTTCCAAGTTAGGTACCATGAAGACAAGCATTTTGAGCTGGTCTTCCAGGGATCCAGCAGACTGATCAAAACAAATAATACAATTCTTTGTGAATAAGTCTGTTCTGGTCCCGCTGAACTGTGGCAGGGATACACGATGGGGTTTTCAAGGCTATCACTGGCCTGGGGCATGGTGGATGGGATTTGGCTAAATTAAAAAGCCACAAAGCTTGCCTTTTTTTTTTTTTTTTTTTTTTGCCAAGATTCAACTGTTTTTCTTGAGTAAGTGTTCCCTTGGTTACTGCAAGCTTTTCGTTAGTTTCCAGAGTTCTGAAAAGCTGATTCTGCTAGTTTTTGTCAGTTTTTTTCATTGCTTTTATGAAAGGATGGACTTTTGGAAATTTCTGCTCCACCATTTTTACGGAGATCAAGCTCCCTGCCACGCCCCACCTCCCCTCACCCCGTCTTCCCTCACCTTGAATCTGGATTCTTGTGAATTCCTCTGAGCCCATGGAAGTGGCTTACCCCTCCCTTTTATTTGCAAACAATGAGGAGGCTGCTGCCTCATAAGACAATATGTGGCCCCTCAGCTCCATAGCCACCTCCCCTCCTAGCCCCAGGTCTATAGCTAAGGTTCAATTGCAGGGCACGCAGACAGGGGTGCACTGATTCTGACGAGGGAGGAAAGGGATTACCCCAAAGAAGAATGATCAGCACTGTAAGTGTGGGAGCTGGAAGGGGACACATAAGACTGGATTCTGTGCTTTTGAACAAAGAGGCCAAAACACAAGGTTGGACAAAGGAGAGTTTATTGATTTTAGAGCGGTTTTCCAGGTTATAAGATTTAAGACTCTGCCAAGGACCTCAGAATATAGTGTGAACTCACTACTGTGGGGGCTCTAAGAAGCCTGGAAATAGTGATGGTCCATTCCAGGTGATGGAAATGCCAGAAGTACCATGGCTGACGTTGGAGAAGATGAAAAGGCTCAGAGAAGTGGGTAGGCTGGGGTGTATAGACTCTGTAAGACAGGGAACCCACTAAATGTAAATGTGCCATGGGATGGTCTTGCAGATTTGCCAGGGCCATGAGGAGTGCACGGATGAGGGGCACCAGGATCATGGACAACTCTGATGGATCTCCTCTGTAGGCCAGGGCTGATCTGGGGAGAGGGTGTGACAGAATTTGGCTCACTGATATCAATGGGGAAAGACCCAAAATTGGTCATCCTCACTTTCAAACGCTAACAGCCCACTGAGAGATTTGGATGGCGATGGACTTGTGAGGGAGTACACCTGAGAATCAGAGAGATTTATTCCTCACTTAGGAGTCGTCCATGTCATTGTCCACATTGGAGGTCTTATCACTCTTGACAGAGGGTAGTAAAAAGGTGGAACATTAGGGTTGGAGAAATGCCAATGGTCTTCTGTGGTTGAGCCAGGAGACACTCTCTAGGATTCTAGGACAAGAAATAGAGATGAATAGCTTTATTTAAATAGGGAAAACTAAATTATTCTGTAGTAATAAAATACTTAGAAGATTATGGGAGAGGAATACTTTATCTTTTGCAGAAGAGGGTCAATGGACTCTGCCAAGATTTGCCAAATAAGAAATGGAAGCATAGGCTTATAGTTGCACATTACAGTGGTAACTTCCAGTAGGACTGAAAATGGAAATCATTAAAAATGGTCAGCTCTGGGGGACATGGAAGGGTCATATGGGGAGATTGTTTCCCCCTTTCCCTTCTATATCATTTAAATTTCTTCCATGTGTATGTATTATTTTAACTAAAAAATTTTAAATGAAAAATTCCAATGGTCAAGTGTATTTTTGGGGTAGAAGTAAAAGGTCAGAGGAGGCAGTACAGTCATGATTCAGGCCCCCTGGCCCTCCCTCCCAGTTCCGGGTATCAGGTGCCTGTCCTCAGAAAGGACAACTTGTAATGGGCTCAAGAATTCTTGGAAGGTTTCCAGTGTCATGGAGTTCCTGGTTGTACTTACGCCCAAGAACCCACATCTCATAAAGCCACCTTTGGAAGCACCAAGGTGTATCAGCGCAAAGCCCGGGCTTGGATCGCCAATCTGTGAAGACAGGAAAAACAGGAGAATTTACAGATTGACGAAAGCAGCCCTTGAATGTGGGATACTTGTAGATAGGAATAGCTACCCTGGTGAAGTATAACTGCTCCTGAGTTCATTCGAGAAGGTACCATTGGCATTAATATTGGTAGCATTTATGGGCTTGCAAGACACCAGAGAACCCTGGATGTTTTTGACATTGGGAGGGCTAATACATTTGTTTAGAGACGAGTAATTTCCATCCAGTTTCCTCTGATTTTCTCTCTTCCTCCCCACTCCATTTAGATTTCCTTTCAGAGATGGATTTGGAGACCTAAGTTTAATTCATTGGGGGCTATGTAGTTGTGCCTATCAAGCACTGAAGTGAATAGGCCTTTCTACTAGAGGCTGGAGAAGCATGTGTCCAGAAATGCAAGGATCTATCTGTTGTGCAACACTTTTGGAGGTGGAAATTCTATTTTCTATATTCTTGGCCAGGTTGACTCGAGAATTCAGGCAGTAGCAATTTGTCATTTAGAGCAATAAGGAGGACCTTTCCTGAGACTGACTTGGGAGCCAGACAGAATGTGGCTGACATCGGCAGTGATCCCCGGGCTTTCACTGGGGCTCTGCCCGAGTCCCTCTTGGTCAAATGTCAATTAACTTGCACATGTAGAGTCAGGAACTTGGGAAATTCATGGTGAATGTTGATAAAGATACAAAATAGACTAATATGAAAAGGACTTTGACCTTGGGTTGCAGACTTAGAGACCTGAGTCTGAATCTCAACGCTATGTCTTACAGACGGTTGACTTGTTCTTGTTTGAATTTCAGTCTTTCTGAAAGAGAAAAAAATAGCACAACCAGGTGGGAAAGCCATCAGATTTAGAATTTGACAGGCTTGGATTCTGGTTCTGTCCTTGTTATATTTTGAGTGAATTAACGGTCTCTAAATCTTGGTTTTCTCTGTTAAAAATAGCATAACAGTTTAAATGAGATGAATTATGTGAAAAATATTGAGAACATTCCAGTTTCTATTCCACCAAAAGTGGTAAGAGTAGAGGGAGTCCAAACAAACAAAAATTCTGCCTCCCAAAATGAGGTAGGAGGAGGGAAAAAGGGTGGGAGTAAGAGAGTGGCAAATCTGGGGACATGAGATGACAAGGCTCTGAGTTGCTCCTCGAATGTACAAAAGCAAGCACTCATTAGCTCTGAGGCATTGTATATTTGGGGTACATTTGCTACTGTAGCCACCACTGCCTTAATATGAATAGTTGGAGCCATGGGGCTGTTGAGACTGTCCGAGGAGAGTTTTAGAATAAGAAGAGGAGAGGAATTTGCAGGGAATGCTGTGGCATGTCCACGTGGAAGGAGTGGACAGGAGGAAATGACCCGACAAGAAGTCTAAGGAGTGGGTTTGGGGGCCTCACAGAATCCAAGGGAAGGAAGTGCTTCCAGAATGAGGAAGAGTTCAGTAGCACCGAAGTTGGCTAGGAAGTCAAAGTGAATGGAGTTCTTATTAATTGGATTTAGCTGAAAAGATTTTTTAAAATTCTGGTGTAGTTAACATACAGTATTATCTTAGTTTCAGGTGTACAATATAATGATTCAACACTTCCATACATTACTCAGCACTGGTCGTGATAAATGTCCTCTTAACCTCCATCGTCTATTTCCCCCATTCCTCCAACCCCCTCCCCTCTGGTGACCATCTGTTTGTTCTCTATAGTTAAGAGTCTGTTTCTTGGTTTGTCTCCTTCCCCCACTTTGTTTGTTTTGTTTCTTAAATTCCACATATGAGTCAAGTCATAGGGTATTTGTCTTTCTCTGACTGGCTTAATTCACTTAACATTGTACTTCCTGGGTCTACCCATGTTGTTGCGAATGGCGCACCAAAAGGAGGTCCTCAATGATCTTGCCATCACAGTCTTAGTGGAGTGGTGAGTGCAAAGGAAATGACAGCAGTGGAGGACTGAGTTGGGGAGAAGGGGCAGCCAAGCCAAAGTGGGGGCAGCTCCCTGGAGGAATGGGGTTTTAGGAAGCTTGGCTTCTTCCTTCTTCCTCTGCTCTTCTCATCCTTTTTCTTCTCTTGATTCCCTTCCACCTCCCTCCCTTCTTTTCCTTCTCTGAGTAGAGAGACGTAAGCACGCTTAAATAATAATGAAAAAAGAAATTGAAGATATAGGCAAACAATTTCCCAAGCTCTGTCCTGCTACCCAGATGGCTTTCTCCTATAACCAGTAAACTGCCAGTCAAACAGCTCCATCTGGATGTTCCCTGGGGGCTTGAAGTTCAACATGCCTAAAAGAGATTTCCCCCTTCTCTCCTAGCTTTCTGCTTTTTTAGGCTCTTGACAGGCACCACCATCCATTCCCCCGGCTACCGAGTCAGATGCCTGTGGTGACCCCAGATTCTCAGTGCCTTCCTACAATCTCCTCAACATCTCTCCCATCCTTCAGTCTTCTCTGTCCCCACTGTCATTCCTAAGTGCAGCTCCCACTTCCTCTCCCTTCTCCCTCAGACCACCTAAATGGCCATCTTGCCTCAAGTCTCATATCCTTAAAGAAATTTTCCTCAATTTAGCAACCTCATCTTTCAAAGGAATTTTTTCATTCTGAATCCCAGCGGTAGGAAGAGTTTTGCAGCCTTCCAAATGTGACATGTGGCTTCCTTGTCTTTGTCTTTGTACATGCATCCTCCTCAGTCTGTAATGCCCTTCACCCCATGAGTCACACGCAGCTGAAGGGGTTGTCTGACTCCCGGGCAGAACTAACTGACACCCCTCCTTTATGTTGCCTGTGCTCCAGCCTCTGATCTGAGGTCCCGTGCCTCTCATCCTTTCTACTATAGAGAGTAAGCTCTTTAAAGAGAAGAATAGTATTTTATTTATCTCTGTACCTCCAGCACTTGGTCCAATAATGGGACTCAATGAATGAGTGAATGAATGAATGAAAATGAAGACAGGGCTAATTGTGATTTTGTGGAACTGATTCCTTGTCACCCTTTTTGAGCATGGTTCTCTAACTAGCCATAAAGCCACCAAGTTACACTGGTGCTGTCCTGCCATACTTCTCTTACCCACAGGAGACGGTCACAGACGGTGACCTCATCAAGCTATTTGCTGCACTGTGTGTGTGATTTGTGGTAGAAGGATTCCATGGTCAACATAAGTGGCCAAGACCATGCACACCGCATTCCCCTCTTGGTAATATACAATGCACCCTGAGGGCTCTGAGAAGTTTTACAGTAAAAAAGTAAAATTTGGCTAAAAAGTTTGCGCAAATTTATTTGAATCTTTTTTCCCTTTCAAGTCACACCT
Source organism: Lontra canadensis (assembly GCF_010015895.1). Lineage (NCBI taxonomy): Eukaryota > Metazoa > Chordata > Mammalia > Carnivora > Mustelidae > Lontra > Lontra canadensis. The sequence goes on from NW_022631091.1 coordinate 400,458, forward strand.
TGAAATCTTAATATCTTTTAAAGCTTGCCTAAGAGAGTCCTACAGTTTACTGACACAGTGGGGTTATTCTAGTAACGTCAGAGGTGATTTGTATTTGACTCCGAGCTGCTGATTTTTTAGTGGCATCTGGCAGTTTCTATAATATCTATTTTACAAAAAGCAATGTATTTTGAGATTATGACAAGTTTCAGAAATTAATGATTTTTTCCTCCATTAGGAAGAACCTATGCCTATCCAAAAGATTCCACTTATTTTATGAAGTTTGTATTTGTTCTGTACAAAACTTTTTGTTCTTCCCAATGGCTTGGGGATTCAACAAAATAAGATCTATAAGGTTACTATTTTGATTTATTTGAAATGTCAGTGGGTTCAAGTCAGGTCTTGCCTCCTTTGATGTTTCACGCCAGCCTCCGTCAGGAAGGACAAGAATTATTTTCCAACACGTCTGGATGGCAGACTTTAAACCTAAACATTTTAGGTATTTAAATTTGAGATTTCAGAAATCTAGGGTATAGTTACACGCGCCTCTAGACCAGAATCCACAGCTCCTGTTTAAAAGTGAAAAGGTACTTTATCACGTAAAAAGAATCCACCCGCCTAGATGATTCCTACCGGAGAGCTTACACCGCGTTAACCGGCTCAGGCTCACGCTCTCTATTGCCCCAACACCGGGACCGGTCTCCCCCGCGCCCATCCATGAGCAGCGCTTTCCTGAAAGGATAATGCTAATCTCAGCTCCCACTGCAGAGCTAGTAGTTCAAGCTCAGTTTCACATTTTTTTCCCCAGGCCACATTTCCTAAATATTTGTGCTAACAAATGCCACGAAGAAGGGCCTGGCCCTCTGAAGAGTCCTCCTCAGAATTAGGATTCCCATGGAGTTTGCGTCACCGAACATCTGAGCGAGGATTACGCTAATCACTTCAGACAAACATCTGCGGAGATTTGTTTGAGGTTCTCCAGCGGAGATTTCACAGTCATAAAATAGCCAAGTGGGACGCGCTCTCTGAAAATCAGCTTGTCTGTCGTTGTATCTGGTGCCTAAAAGGCGCTTCTCTCCACCAACATCTACCATCAAGGCGAACGGAGGATCTCCCAGACTGGGTCTGTATAATGACCTGCAAAGGCCCTAGGGCATAAATCACCCGGCGCCCTGCCAAGTTTCCTTTGTAACTTGTTTTTTGGCGTTACCAACTCATGACGGGCAGATCAGAAGCACATCAGAAAACGTCAGTGGAGCAATAATTAGGAACAGCGTCAGGCATCTGGGCCCATTTTGATAATGTGAGCTCATGGCTTTCTTGCTCTTGGATAAACAGGGAAGCCTGGTTTCTGGAAACCACAGAGGACCTAACTTATTTTTCTCACTTGTATATAGGGGATGGTATTATTAAATCAAAGCCTTAAAAAAAAAGTGTTTCAGAGAATAAGGTTATTCTGAACAATTAACCGAAAGGGTCATTCAGTTTCCCTTAAAGAGTCACAGAGACCCAGTGGATTCTTTGTAGACTATCTTGTGAAATGTCCAGCATTATGCTGGGAAATATATACGAGAGAATTACAGAATGCAGTCTTATTCGTCAGGGAGGTTAAGGAGACACTAACAATTTGTAGGGCACAGTTAGAAACAGTACCTCCTGCCAGGTGCTGTGTATTGAGGGTAGGTGCTAGGACATGGCCATAAATGCCTAGGAGTAAAGAGAAGTAAATGTAGGGAGGAGACTCAGAGGAGGTAGGATTGAGAGCAGCCTAGAGATGGGAAACATTCTAGAGAACAGTTAACATGGAACCCTTCCTTTTGTCCAATACTGTGTTAAGCAGTCAATTTCCAGGTTCCATTTATTTCTCCCTATAATCCTGTGGGCTTGATACTGTTCTTTACCCTCATTTCACTAAGGATGACACTGAGATTCAGTGGAGGTCTGTGATGTGTCTGAGACACCCAGCAAATAAGTGACAGAAGAATTATTGTAGGGCCATTTCTAGAAGTGAACCACCTTGCTATAGTAGCTTGCTGTGTTGTGAAGGACATGGAGATGTGAATAGAGATGTAAGTGTGTGTGTGTGTGTGTATATATACACAACGTCCCTTGTACATATATATTGGATGTGTGTTTGTGTGTATGTATAATGTATATAAATATGTATCCTATATATATAGGATGTGACATAGGCAGAAGACAGTGATAGAGCATTTCAGATGTAAAAGAAGGATTAAGCGTAACTAGGAGAGTAGTTGGCTTGGGTTTGAGGAGGGATCTATGAGGATACTTCACTGAGTAACTGGAAAGGAGGGCTTGCCTTGGGAAGGATTAGAGGCTAGGGGGTTTGCTTATGGAAGACCCAGGCAGAAGGCCAGTGTTCGCATGTGACAGGGAGTTTGGGCTGTGTCTAGAGCTGAGATTCAGGTATGTACTGGCTGGCCAAAAAGTAGTCATCCTAATTTGTCTGTGCGCTTTGGACACACGGACAGATTATTTAGGGACAAATGCCCTGGTGTGACCTCTGATTTGACTGTACCACAGGAGACCTGTGGCAAAGAGCTTGAACCCTGACTGTTTGGAAGGATAAAATACATGCAGACCTGAAGGATAAGCCAGAGGTGGGGAGCAGTGGAATCAGGGGGGAGCTGACACTTGCAGAGAAGCTCCATCTAGCCTCCCCCCAACTCTCACTCAGCAAACAGAGGCCTCCAGTGAGTCTGGACCAGTGCAGTGATTCTTCCCTGGCATTTGCAAGCTTCCCAGGGGCACACATCACCATTCTCCTGCTGTAGTTTCTAGCAAGATGATCCCTCAGTGCTCGCCAATGCTCCACTTGGTCCCCGACCAGAGGACCCATGATCTGATCTTGTTCTGGAGCACTGAGAAGACTCTCAAGCAAGATTTTTGACTATATGCTCTTTCCTCTGTGTGCTCTTTCTTGAGAACAGAACCCGTGAGTAAGATGCACTTCTCCAGTAAGAACGCCCACCCCACCCTACCACAGGCATAGAGATTCTTGGGGGTACATGGAGGGGAAAGTTCCAACACTGCCAATATGGTCTGTGGGGTGCACATAAAAGACAGCACCCAGGGATTCTCAGAAAAGCTTGGGGTTGGGACCTTCTGCAGAAATGGGGGTGGTGGTGGTGGTTAAGGCTGCAAAGATTCACACAGTAATCCTGAAATGGCTGCATCGGTGAGCCCAGACAGAAGATGCCCAGGACAGCCAGCTTATCAGACACAAACTATTCTGGTGTCTCTCCAGGGGTGTTACGGGATGTGCACACAAAACCCTACATACACGTGTACGTAAGCAAAGACAGCGAGATCACCAATACCAAGGAATGCAACAGTCCAAGAGCAGAAGCAGCCAAAAGACCTTTTTTAATTTTTTGTTTGTGTTTTTGTTTTTTGGTCACAGACCTTCTAAGACTTTGGCTTTGACAAGATATGATTGATCGCCTATTGGCCACCCTTCCTTCTTTGTCTGTCCCAAGACGAATGCTCATTTCAACATGGAAGAAATCCTTAGCTTATGGTTTTGGTTTCACTTGCCCTTTGCACTGAACCCAAGGTCACATTCAAGACAGCACACACACAAAACAACCCTCAATTCACAAACGGGCAGAGCTCCTAAAGCGCACTTGTAAATTGGGTCCTGGAGCACAGGAGCGTTTCCTCAAGGACGCAGTGGTAAGAAGGAGTTCTCCACTCTCAGGCCAGCCTGTACAACTCTAGTTAACCCCCTGAGGTTTGAAGTTGGTTCCTCGGGAGGCAGAGGATGGAGCTGGGCCAGGAAGGGGGCTGCTGGGTTTGGAGTGCCGGGACTGTCCTGTCCTTGAAAGGAAGAACTCAACGGCACAGTCATTTTGGACACAAAATTTTCAGGACCAGTTGTCATAGCAATATATCAATACTTTTTCTAAAAATAACTTTATTTTGAAATAGTTTAGGACTCACGAGAAGTTACAAAAATAGGACGGAGAGTTTCTGTGTTCCCTTCACCCAGTTTGTCCCATGATCATACCTTACATAACCGTGGTGTATTGTCAAAACCAGGAAGCTGAGGTTGTCACGGTACTACTCACCCAAGTAGGGGGCTTACTCGGACATGCCCAGTTATCCTTCTTCCCCGCCGACAGAAATATAACGCTTTGGAATTATTAAGCTCATTTTATTTTTCTACTGTTACAAATGCTAAGAATCTTTATTTTTGCAACAAAATCTCCCATTCTTCACCATAAAAAATTTAACTGATAATGTTATTTCAATGAAGAATGAGTAGGCTTTATATTCATACAAATTAATTTTGACGTTGAAAGGCAAAGATTTTCAAAGTTTCTAGAATATGCCATATTTGTAGTCAAAAGAATAATTAATGAAATGACAGCTTCACAAGATAAGCTGAGTCAGTGCTTGATAGTAGAGTGTGGGCCGGGGTCCTGCTCCCACTGGGCCACAAACTGAATGAAGTCCTGTTAGCTGAGTTACTTATCTCTTTGGTCCTTAATTACTTGATTGCAAAATAAGGAAATTGGACTACACGACTTCTTCTTCTTTTTTAAGATTTTATTTATATATTTGATGAACAGATAGAGCTCAAGTATGCAGAGCGGCAAGCAGAAGGAGAGGGAGAAGCAGGCTCTCCACTGAGCAGGGAGCCTGATGTGGGGCTCCATCCCAGGACCCTGGGATCATGACCTGATCCACCTAGGCGCCCCGACTACACAACTTCTAAAATGTCTTTCAGTGAAAACAGAACCCCTACAATAGCTTTTGTCAGAAGTATTGCACAGAGATCATTATAGAAAGCAAAAGATGGTTTTACTTAAAACAAAACAAAAACAGATCCAGGTCTAAAGCAAAAGCAAAAAACGTCTTGTACTCACATGAAGGTCATGAGAAAAGTACAAAAGGAAATTGCAAAGGCAGCATCTCGGTCGTGGGGACGAGGAGACCCATCTGCAGGTGGCCGGGAATGCAGAAACAGTCTGCATTCCCCGTAAGCTACTGACACTTGGGGGACATTTGGACAAATGATGTTCATCTTTCCAAGCCTATGTTTTTCCTCTGTCGAGGGACCATATTCCTGGGTGAGTGTGGTTCTCAGGAGCAGAAGGGATATAGAGGGGAAAGCCACAGCTTGTCCTGGGCAGAGTCTGGGTCCATAAATGTTACCAGAGAGCCTGAGTGTCAGGGGTGAAGGAGATAGGAAAGACAGGCTGGGAGAAGTTTTCATTTAGATGAAAAGACTGAAAGGAGCAGTGGCCTGCCTTTTGGTGCAGTGAGCTTCCGTAGGTAGCCTCTGCTTTCCGAGGACGCCTCTCGAGGAGAGCATGTTATGGGGCCCAAAGGGGGGTGTCACCCTGGCCACTCACTGAAGCCTGAGTCTGAGCTGAGGAAGGTGATGGACCTTCCCCCACGAGGCACGAGAGAGACCTGTGGTCTCAGCGGCCCTGACCTGGCAGAGAGACAGAAATGAGTAACACAGAGAGCTCTAATCCGTTTTTAGGACAAGTAAACATGTCCCACGTACTTTTTATCTCACTGTATGTTTGGGATTCGAATTTAGACTCCAGATCCCAGAATGTGAGATGTCTTAATGTGAAAATGCAATACAGATTTATCATCCTGTCTCCATCTTGCTGCTTATACTAGTTTCCCATCTATAAACACCTTCTTTTCCGCCTGGCCTTTTCTCCTAATATTTATAGTGCTGTCTCAAACACAGCCACGCAATTGCTATACTCAGGATAAATGGTAAAATCACACAGACCACAACTAATTCAATAAAAATATAGGAAAAAAAACAGAAATATTTGTGTACACGCCTGTCCAGTAGCCATGTATCATTTATATAAAAATTTCATGCTGGGTATTCTTATACTCCATTTACTATTCCTTCAGGCCACATTTTAAAAAGGTGTCACTTTGAATTTTTCAGGTAGCTTTCACCTTTTCATGTTAAGACAGAGCTTTAAAATCTCACAAAATTGGATATTCCATCTACCAGCATTCCATAACCTGTCTTAGAACACCAGTGCTAATACACACAGGCAAACTGCACTAAAAAGGACCCAGATAACTGCAATCGATACATTTTGTCCTTAAAGGAATTATTCAAAGGAAAGGAGCACTTGAACTCATTGCATCTTATTGCCAGGAAACGATCTAATGATCTTCATTTTATTATACTTTTAGAAAGAAATCACTTATCGGCCCAACCAGAACTAGAAATTACTTACTGACTTCAGTATGGACTGAGAAAGTAAACATCTGTGATTTAACAAACAAAAATTAATTCCAAAAGGAAAGTAATCTACACATAGAAAGCCTTTAGCTCAGGGCACCTGGGTGGCTCAGTGGGTTAAGCCTCTGCCTTCGGCTCAGGTCATGATCTCAGGGTCCTGGGATCGAGCCCCGCATTGGGTTCTCTGCTTGGCAGGGAGCCTGCTTCTCCCTCTCTCTCTGTCTGCCTCTCTGCCTACTTGTGTTCTCTGTCAAATAAATAAATAAATAAAATCTTTAAAAAAAAAAAGAAGGAAAAAAAAGAAAGCCTTTAGCTCATGAAATCAGCTAAGCATTCAAACGCCCTTGCTGTGACTTTGTGAACATGGAGTCACCCTTCTTTCATGCATATGTACACTCTGGAGATGTGGTTCAATCCAGAAATACTTGCGGGAAGCCTGCAGTGTTAGAACATCTATTTGTGTGCCCAAGGTACATTACAGACTTCTCACGGAAACATAAATATAAATATAATGTTATTTTACCAAAAATTGGTTGCGTAGACTCACTATTAGACCCGGCCTATGAATTGCTGTCTTCAGTCTGCATCGGGTTGGTGAAGAGATTGGGAGTAAGCCTTTAGAAACTTTTATACACTCTGACATCACCACGAAGTGAGTGACTAGCGAACAGGCCTCCTTGAACAGGGTGTAGACCAGTCCCGATGTTGTTGAATTCGCCTTGGGGTTGTATGTGTTGTGAGCTTCAAGCTACTCGTGCTCAGTAAAACCACATTTTGGTCTGTGATAGATGGGAAACAGGCAACCACAGGGAGGTCGAGGAGCACTGATCTCAACTGCAGTCTTCGTCACCTGTGTCTTCTATGGAACAGGTTGTGGGCATCCTAACTATGTTTCTAGAAGGTCATTTTCAATGAAGGTGTTATTCTTCAGTTTTTAAGTTTGATTCATTGAGAGGTGACTTGAGTTTTAATGGACACCTGCCTCTTTCCCAAGACCGCCTGCTCTCATTCGAAGACTGCATTAATGGGATTTATGTGTGATGGTAGTGAGATTCAGAAACAGTGTGTCTCTCTTGAATGTTCAGCCCGGGGGGACCACTTGCAAACTATCAAAGGCACCCGACTAAAGGACAATTTCATCCATGAGGAGGTTCAATAGCAGAAACCTCTGGATGATATGTTAGCAATTAATCGCTACAGTGACCTTTCATCAAGACCTTCGCATGGAGGTCCACAGGGCGAATTCTGGCAATTTGGCACTTGTCAGGCTGCACTGGCCAATAGAAGGATGACCACTGTTTTACACTTGTACCCCAGTCCCCCTCTCCTTTATCTGACATTACCAATCAATCATGGACTGTTTGGGACTCAACCTCAAAGTTGTCCTCAATAAAGGTATCCTCTAGAAAGCGTCTGCCAAAAGATGGGGGAGGGGAGGACATAAGAAGGAACCCACTTGCCATTCCTCGACTGAAACCATTTCTGATGAAAAGGTTTCCAAGAGTTGCAACGCACTTCACCTCGCACTTGTGAGAACAGCACAAAACCCACAAGTACTGGAAGGGGAAGTGGTGAAGGGTTTGCTGCCGTATACATTAGCAGAGTAAACAGGAACTTTCCAAGTCTCTTTGGTTTCACTAACTTTTTCTCCCTTGTCAAAATTCAGTTCTGGACTATTTCACCAGGTTTTCTCCAAGGCTACACCTTCTCTAAAGAGGGTTTTAAGTCGAAGTTCCTAGATGATCAAGTATAGAATAAGCATTGATTTCAAAAGGATAATAGTATGTATAATGGTTCCCCCCAAGCCAGAAACTTTCTTATAGGGAAGTCCAAATTGTAATCAACCAGCAAGTAAACCAGCAAGAGATGGGTCAGAAAAAGACCCATTGAATAGCACTGAATCTAAATCAATGTTAGGGTTGGTACTTAGGCCATATAATAATAGGAGTGACTTGTAGCTTTTACTACATTCACAAACTAAGTTAAATAATAGCTACTCTGTGCCATTTATGGTAAGAATAAGAGTGTTTCAGATATTCTTACCCATTTATTAAAAAACAGGAAAGAAAATACAATTCTTAATTTTTTTCCTTAGCCCTGAGCACATGTACAAATTCCCTTGCTGAATTTTCTTTCAATGGACCTTTTTGAAAAGTTTTATGTCAAGATTTACTATAGTATTCTTTTTTTTTTTTTTTAAAGATTTTATTTATTCATTTGACAGACAGAGATCACAAGTAGACAGAGAGGCAGGCAGAGAGAGAGGAAGGGAAACAGGCTCCCCGCCAAGCAGAGAGCCCGACATGGGGCTCGATTCCAGGACCCTGGGATCATGACCTGAGCCGAAGGCAGAGGCTTTAACCCACTGAGCCACCCAGTGGCTCAGGTCATGATCTCACAATTAATTCAATAAAATATAGGAAAAATCCCCAGAAATATTTGTGTACACTCATGTCCAGTAGCCATGAATCATTTATATAATGATTTACGATAGTATTCGTAAGTAAACCAATTTTTTTGTGCCTTACAAATAGCGTAAATGTCATTATAACATATTTTGGTACCTCAATATAGGGTGAATATACCCTAATACTTGGTATATCCATTCTTAAATGCAATAGTAAATTCCAACCTTAAACTTTAATATGAAAAACCCAAAAAATTATCTTTTCAAGAACAAAGTCAGTATGTTTTAAAAAGGCTGAAGATTATGGGCCAATTGATTCTTACTCTGTCTCTTCAGGAAACATTTAATGATCACTATATCTAGATCAGCCTGCCCAACAGAACGTCCTGTGGCGATGGAAATGTTCTGTATGGGCTTAGTCCAATATGATGGCCATTAGCCACATTGACTATTGAGCACTTGAACCCTGGCTCATGAGGAACGGAATTCTTTATTTTACTTAATTTTAATTAAATTACATTTAAATAGTCACATGTGCAGAGAGAAAATAGATACCAATGGGTTAGGATAGAAGGATGAAAATGATTTGTCATTTCTCTCAAAAACCTACAAAGCAGTGGGAGAAATAACATGCAAACAGAGTTCTACCTCGAAATCCCAGCTGAATTTTTATGGCCCTTAATAAAGTAGAGATTTTATATGGAAGAAAAAAGCCCCCAAATCACCATGATAATTCTGAAGAGGAACAAGATTAGGGAGAGGAGGTGGGACTTGCCCTACCAGATAATCAGAGTTCTTCTAGAGTTCTCATAATTAACAAGGAAATATTGGCATGGAGCTAGTGTAGTAGAACAGAATGAGAATCCAGAAACATTCATGCAGGATTTTCTTTTTTTAATCAAAATACAAAAAAAAAAGGGCTATAAGGAAAATTGATATATTTTACTATATCTGAACTCAAACTTTTTGTATTCAGCAAGACACTATAAACAAAGTTAACAGACTGAGAAGACAGAATCTACACCGTTGGTAAAGGAGCAGAATACACAAATAAACAAATTAACTTCCCAAAAGTTCAATAAAACAAAAAATAACAAAGAGAATGCAGGCAGAGGATATGAAGGGGCCTCTCCCAGAAGAAGAAACCTGAATGATGAGTAAGCATGAAGAATATGGTCCATCTGACTATATCAGGGACATGCAAATCAGAACAATGAGACTGCATATTCTACCCAGAGCATCTGCCAGTGGGCTTGAGTTTAACAAAGCCGAACATCAGCACAGATGTGGACGCTGGCAGGATGCATGGTGCGACCACCCCTCCAAAAGCAATTTGGCAATGTCCAGTGAAACTCCAAATATGTGCACTCTAGGCCCTGCTAACCTATTTCTAGGTATTTGCCTTCTGTCAATTCTTGCACAAGTGAACAAGGGAACTTGCCCAACAGGTTCACTGCAATGTTACTTGTAACTGTGGAAAATTTAAAATGAGCTAGATGTCCCTCAGTCGGGGAAGGACAAATTGTTGTGAGGTCGTTCAAAAGGATGACCCATAGCAGATGCCCATAGCAGGTGGAGTAAATGAGCTGGATCCGCGTTTATTGAGGCTGATGGGTCTCAAAACTATAATGTGGTGTGAAGAAGAGAAGTGACAGGAAAATATGGGAGTATGGGACCAGTTTCGTAAATGTCAGAGCACCCCAAGTACTATGTATTTTTCATGTGGGATACCTGCGTTTTAAAAGGATGAAAACTGGACAAGACGAATATTAACAACTTCATGATAGCTATACCTGGACAAGAGAGGTCTTGTGCCTTTGGGAGTGGATCTCTGGCCTTTTTCTGCTCCAGCCCCAGGGCTAAGGGGTTGTACCCACCTGAAGCCCATCTCTGCTCCGTCTCTACAGTGCACCCCTCCCACTCCCACCTTGGGAGCTGGAACCCCCAAGATTCCCTGTCCAATGGTCCAAGGCCTCTTCCTGGGCCTGTGTAGGCCTTTCCCCCTGGCCCACCTTCTCAAGAAAGGGCCTGGTGTCTGCCTCGGAGGCAGGGGACAAGGAATAGGATCTGAAGTCATCTGAAGGAGACTTCAGCTATGTCTAGGAATGTTAGTTCTTCATAACCATACACCTAAAACAAACACAACAACATGACCCTGCTAATTCTGGGGGTGGGGGGTATTTTTTTTTTTTTTGCTCTTTTTAATAGCTGACTCATATATATCACTTACCATGTTTCAAGTACTATTCTAAGTGATTCACCTTTAAAATTAGATAGTTTATTCCTACTCAGTTTTATGGAAGACAACTAAATGACTTGCGGAGGTCACTCATTGCAAAAGAAAAGGAATCTGGACCCAGTAGGTTTGGTTTCAAATTCCATGATCTTAGCTATATTCTAGGTCTACTTGACCATACACTACATTACACTACAAAAAAAAAAAAAAAATTAAAATACCCGGACAAATACAACCCAAAGAAAAAGGTGGTGGAATTTTGTGAGAAGGTTCTTAGATGTGTGAAAAGCACAGACGAAGAAGGCTTTACCTGGGAAGGAAGGCTGTCGCGGTGGTGGGGCAGGCTTCATGAACCAGCTGCCCCCTTTCCGCCCCAGCCTTGCTAGGCAGTGGGCAGGGAAGGGCAGGCGAGTGAAACGCCAGGAAGAGGGAACTTTGTGTATACAGGGATCAATTTAGGAAAGTTCAAGAAGGATTTGAGGATTAGCAAGTAGCTATGTTTGGCTGTTACATGAGGGGACAATTTGGTGAGGGACGTAGGTTGGGATCTTTAAAGGGAGGTTGAGACAGGATTTAATCTGGAAGGCAAGGCAGGCTCCGCAGAGCTACACCGTGGCCATGGCCAGCAGGCCAGCTGCTGGTGAGGAACCCCCAGGGGCTCTGGCGAGGGACACTGAGGGGCCAGTCAAGAAGCAGTCAGGTATGCTCACCTACAATGAACCGGGCATTCTTCCAGGTGGTGGGAGCATGGAGTGAACAAAACAGAAGTTTCTGCCCTCACGGAACCTGCATTCTAGTGGAAGAACACAACCAAGATAAATACGTGGGATCTCCAGCAAACAAAGGGATACGGATACGCATCTGCGAGACGGAGAAAGCAGGGGAGGGAGCTAGGAAGGACGGCCTGTGCACGTGGATGTGTGTAATGCGTGGTGGCGGGGCGGTGGAGTGAGCTGAGGTGCCGTTGGAGGGAAGGCCTGCACACTGAGGGGTGCTGCGAGGATCCGGAGACTCAGAGCCTGGGGCTGGGCCATGGTTACACCACAAGGAGGGGCAGGAGGAAGAGCTCGGTGGGAGGAAGACAGATTGAGTCTGGGGTCCAGGGGGGCAGTTAAAAATAGGGGCCAGAGCCCCGAGCGTGAGACACATCCACCCAAGAGTCACTGCTAACTTGGTGATGGATGGTGGTAGATACGCTTTATTTTAGTAGCTAAGATCAAGGAACAAGAGAGCAATAGAAACTGGCAATCAGAGCGTCCCCGCTGTGTGCCCCCGGCACGCTCGGGTGTTTTAGTCCACACAGTACCTGTAATGCTAAGGACAACCCTGCGGCCCCCATAGAGTTAATTCAGCACAAATAACACCAGCAACAGTAGCCCACACGAAACAGGTTATAGACTACATGCATGAGACACTTTCCTGGCCCTTTCTTTATACATGTCATAATATGTTAATTCATTCCGTTTTTACAGAGACCCAGGAGGGTACTAATTGGCCTCATTTGACAGGTGAGAATGCCCCGCTGGCCAGGGTAGTTGCCCAAGGTCACAGGCCGGTGAGGGGATGAAGGAAAGGTTGAAGAGAGTGGCCTGGCTCCAGAGTTCTTGTTCTGGAAGGAGGGAACCTCTCAGCCTTCCAAGAAAAGCAAGCTGAAAGCACAAATCCTTTTTGAGGACGGGGTGTGGGTCTGGGGAGAAGAGCTAGAGAGATTCTCCGGTGACAAGGGCGAGAGAGGAGGCTGGGCTGGGGCAGGGAGAACGGGTCAGCTCTGCAGCCTGGGGTGGCCCGCAAGCTGGCCGGTGAAGACCGAGCACCGAGCACTGCACCCAGCAGCCCAAAGGGACGAATCCCAGAGGCCAGACGCCAGTGCGGACGCGCTCTGCGGTCCTCTGGGAGCGGATGAAGAAGTGAAAACCAACCCTCAAACCAACCAAACACCCTTTCTGAGCGATTTCAGGTCTGGAAAGTAAGTCTGAAGGCCCCGGCTGAGGAAACCTGTTTCCCTCTGGAGGTCCCTTTTCACTTTGAATCTGAACGAGAGGCTTAAACTCTAGATTTCCCAGCTGCCTCTTTGAGAAAGTTGGGCGACTTCTTAGATGTGACCAGAATCCCCCCCTGGATCCGGCTCGGCAATGGGTCGCCAAGCGGCCTTTGAGCACTGAGGGCTGGAGGGCTGGAGGGAGTGTCCCCGGGGCACAGGCGCGGGACCCGGAGCGCGCGTCCTTTGTCCCCCGTCCTCTCGTGCCCCCCCTCCCCGCTGCCCTCGAGACCTCCGAGAGGCCGCGACCGAGGAGCCCAGAAAGTCGTGGGTGACCCTGGAACTTTCCGATGGGGCGCGCGACCCGGGGCGGAGCGCAGAGCCCGCTGCTGGCAGGGACCGAATGGAGCTCCGCGCCAGGCCGGAGGCTGTGCCCGTCACTCGCAGTCCCGGGCCGGGTGGCCGGCGCGCGGTGGCTCTGAGCCAGGCCGCGCCGCCCGGGCACCGCCGCGCGCCCACCGCGACCCCGCCGCCGCGTCCCCGGGGAGTGCCGCCCGGGCCGCCGCGGGCGCCCGAGGTCGGGAGGCCGGGGCGGCGGGCGCGAGGGCCCCGGGGGCCGAAGGGCCGGCGACGGCTGGCGCGGCGCCCGGGGCTGTGAGGCGGGAGCGCCGTGCGGAGGGGGGGTGGGGGGGAGCGGCAGGGGTGAGTAGGCGGCCGGCGGGGCCCGCGCTCACTCGGAGGCCGGGCGACCGGCGGCAGGACGCGCTCGCGGAGTCGGGCCCGGCGGCGGCCGGCCGCGCGCACCATGCCGTCCTTCGACGAGGCGCTGCAGAGGGCGGGCGAGTTCGGGCGCTTTCAGCGGCGCGTGTTCCTGCTGCTGTGCCTGACGGGCGTCACCTTCGCCTTCCTCTTCGTCGGCGTGGTCTTCCTGGGCAGCCAGCCCGAGCGCTACTGGTGCCGCGGCCCGAGCGCCGCCGCGCTGGCCGAGCGCTGCGGCTGGAGCCCGGAGGAGGAGTGGAACCGCACGGCGCCCCCCGAGCACGGCGGCGACGGCAGCTGCCGGCGGTACCTGCTGGAGGCGGCCAACGCCAGCGCCGCGCCCGACGCGCTCAGCTGCGCCGACCCGCTCGCCGCCTTCCCCAACCGCTCCGCGCCGCTCGTGCCGTGCCGGGGCGGCTGGCGGTACGCCCAGACCCACTCCACCATCGTCAGCGAGGTAAGCGGGTGGGCACGGCGGGCCCGCCCGACGGGACGGCGCCCTTCTTTCCCCGGACGCGGCGAGGGCGGGAAGCCGGCCTCCGCGGACGGCCCGGGGAGGCTGGCACCTGTTGGTGGCCTCTGGGGACCGACCGGTGCATCCCGCTCTCGAAGCGCCGCGCGCGACAGGCCCGGGCGACGCCTGTCGCTGATTGCCCTCTGCGAGCGAGCGGACGGAGAGATGCTTGGGTTTCGGGTGTGAACCACAGGTGGGGACAGGTGCTAAGTTCGCGGATGCTTCGCACGCACCTCCTCGGGCACCCGAGCGTCCCGTACGACGGACGTTGTCGTCGGGGTGGGTTTGCGCAAAAGTGGGAAATTACGGTCCGACTCGCGGTGGAGACCTGCGGCCCCTGGGGCGAGCGACTTGGTTGGGCCGGGCCGGATTGCTCTGTGGTCTTCAGGGGGTAAAGGAAGGGCGGAACGTCAACTGGTTGCCCAGAAGATGATCGGAAATGCACGGGGACAGAGGTCAAGACTCTCCATGGGCATGATTTTAGCAAAACTGCTCTGGGGCAAAGAGCAACATCTGAGAGAAATTGGGAAAGCTGTGGGTTTCAATGAAGAGTTTTAATTTTAATTTTTTTTTTCCTGTTAGTAAATTACAGGAAGGCAGCAGAAAGGGCTACAAGCCTTACAAGGCAGATCCCCCTTCCCAGGGTTGGCCGCCTGGCTGTGTTTGGGACCACAGCGCATTGGTTAGCGGCTGCTCAGCCTTGGCCGAAGCTGGGCTGGGATGGCAGTTTCTTCCTCATCTTTGTGCCTTAGCTTTGGGGACTGTCTCCACGGAGGCTGGGTCACAGGAACGAACAGTTTCTTTGAACTTCATGGGCAATCAGAGATCAATTTAATTTCCTAAAAAAATGATTGAATGTGCTCTGGCAAATTAGGAAAGAAACATTTTTATCTTCAGTTACTGTCATAAACGTTTTTTAAGCACTTCCTTGAATGAGGCGGAAAACTCTAGATATGAAGTTAGCGATGCCTCTTCCATCACTGTTCATGGTGACCTCATCTCTCTGGTGTTGGGATTCTAGATCTTTGAGGTCATGCATGTTCTATAGTGCCATGTGTGTATGGTCCTATGCTAAGTGGTGTCGAGATAAAACCTGTGGCCACCCAGACAGGCAATGTGTCTGTGTATTTGGGGTACTTTAATTTCTACTTGACCTGTGGGTAATGATGGCGACTGCTTCATAAACTATGTGGGGTTGCTGTTAGGGATTTCATAGATGAAATGGACAGGATGTGGACTACAGTGGGACCGGGCATTATCCCTAGTGCTTCCTCTGAGCTGTCCGATGGCTTCTGGTATCCCATTTAGCATGGCTGCTTAGTGCTTACTTCCCAGGCAAATTAGAAGATAAGCCTTGGAGAGAGGACACTGGATTTTTTAAGACATTTAAACCTCAGAGAATAAAATGAACCCTCAAAGCGAAACGCACATGCGCTCAAGTGGGGTTTCTGTGAGCCAGTGTGATCCCTGGACATCAGAGAAGGGAGACATAGAAATCTGTGAGTTAGTGCCCGGACAGATACTTGCGAAATATTCTGGGGTTCTGGAGTTGTTTCAGGTGACCTGGGGTTATTTCAAGGAGGGACAGGTGGTCTTATGAAGATCAGTGGCTCCCAAAAGGCAATGTGGAAAGTGGAAGGTCAGGAGACCTGGTGTGGTACTGTCTGCAGCTAGCTGTGTGGTTTGGTTGAGTCACTTAACCTCTCTGGGCTTAGCTTTCTCATCTGTAAAATCAGAGGCTGGACTAAGCCCTTTACAGTCTTACAGATGCCGCCGGTGTTATAGCTGGATGGCTGCTTCAGGGTGCCCAGAACAACAATAAAAATTTTCAAGGAGAAGTAGAATGATACTCAGCATGCACTGCTGAAGGCCACCAACACGTCTTTGAAGTATACTGGAGAGATTTTTTTTTAAATCCCAAATTGGTCACTTTTTCTGGTTTGTTTGTTTTTAATGCTTTGATTCTTAGGAGAACCCCCTCCCCCGCCATCCATTCAGAAAACACAACCATTCAGAGCAACTCATACTCTCTCAGAGTTCTGCCTGGCTCTCGCTTCACTGGCTTTGGTTTTGAAGATGGTCCATTTAGTTTTTGTTTTTTCATATTCCGTCGGGATTAAAGGAACTTTACTTCTGTCTTTGGTTCACACTGTACCCGATGTGTTTCTACAGACTTAAAGATTAAGATATTAATCATGGACAGGGCGTGAATTGCAAGAGTTTTGAAGATGCAAGGGCGGACCAGATTCCAGAATGTCCCCATACGGCTATTCCGCTTCGTCCTTGCACCAGTGGGGGGATATATCATTGTCTTAGCTTTGTAGAAGAGGTACCTGAATCAGGAGATGTGGAAGGACCTGCCAAAGTCCCAGACCTTCTAAGTGGCCCAGATGGGTTGAGATCCAAGGGTCATGAGGGTGAATCATTCTCCGTTCCTCTAGGTAGTGCTCAAAGTCTTGGGGACGAGTCCACGCAAAATAAGCACTCGCACTTTAGAAGCTGCAGGAGATCATTTGGAACCTTCATATTTACTTCATTCTTCTGGCCGATCTGCCATTGTATTTCATTTCGTAGCAGGAGCAGCACAGTGAGCCGTAATCATCCAGACCAGCCAGGAATGTCTCGCTCCCCTTGACGTGACCATTACAGAATGGTCACCTGAAACTCACCCACTGTTTCTCCATCTTACAAAGCGAAACAGCTCCAAGGAATGAAGTCAAAGTCAGTGCCTAGTGCAGGGCTGTTTCAGTCCGGCCCCTCACTTACTTCTCTTGCTCAAGATGAGGCAGTAGATTTTTCACTGATAGGTCACTTCCTCAGGGCGGACTTTCTAATGTTTGCGTCTCAGCCTTGCGTGCTTGTCAGACGCTGGCCAGCGTAGAGCGTGACAGAACGCAGGAAAGTCTGAGGCTCCTCCACACACACACTTCAATTCCTTGCCTAGGAGTGAGTCTTTGAAATGGATGTTAGGTCTTTAAATGTTTGCTTGTATGCCATAAATGGAAATTTTTAAAAAAGGAAAAAAAGAAGGAAGGAAAGAAAAAGAGCTTCTCCCTAGTGCCTCAGTGAACCTGGGTTCAGAGCACCTTTTAAAAATAGTCTGAATCAGTCTCATTTTTCCTTTCCAGGTCATTTTTACCCCCCAGTAAAAGGAACGCCCATATGAGGGAAGTAGCTGCCACACTGGAGAGAGTGGGGGCAGCTTGGCTTTGTAGGGCTTCACGTGTCTCTGCTTTGCTCTAACTCGTCTATCCCACGGCAGAGGGCCAACCCAGTCAGTTAACCCTCGGACATCAGAGGCGCCAGCATCCTCTCTTCCCTGAATGTCAAGCATGGAAAGTCTCTCCAGGCCCACGTTTTAGTCTGGGCTCATTCTCTGCTGTGCTCTGGGCACTTGAGAAAGATCTTGCTTCAGCACCGGTTTTATTGCTGGTTATTATTGGGGCCTCCCTTGTTTCTTGCTCAATCAACCTCACCAGGAGGACATCGGCTTCATCATTACTTCTAAGACCCACATAGGTCACTGTTCCTTTTTATCTCATTAAATTCTCCTCTTTATTATTTGCTCTTGTTTCCCGGATTGACTTCTGGTATGCTTCTTTCAATGGAAGTTTGATGCATATCTCAGTTATTTTCAGCCTTTCTTCTTTTGTAGCATAAATATTTAAAGCTATAGATCTCCTTCTGTGTACTTTTTTGACCATACCCGACAAGTTTTGAAATTCAGGTTTCAATTATTATTCTATTCTTGGTATTTGTAATTTCCATTATTTTTTCATCTTTGGCCCATGACTTTTTTTTATCTTTTTTAGTTGTTGCCTTGCAGTTTAGAGTTGGTGTGTCAGAGAACGTGGTCTGTGTGATGCTGCCTCTTTGGACTTCATTGAAGTTTGCTTTTTGGCCGTTAAGAGGTCAATTTTCATAAATGTTCTGTACGTGCTCTAGAAGAATGTGCAGTCCTTAGCTATTGGGGGCAGGGCTTATAGACGTCCCATATTTGAAGCTTGTTTCTTGTGCTGTTAAAATATTCTAGATTTTAATTAACTTTCCATTAGCTTGGTCTATTGAGATTAACAAGTATTGGAATTAGCCATTATGTTGATGCTTTTGTCAGTTCCTCCCTTTATCTCCAGCAGGCATAAAAAGTTACATACATGGGACAGTTTTATTGGGTGTGTGTATCTACAAATTTAGATTTTGCTTGTAACCTACATAGTGAATTGAAACTTTTATCAGTGTTTGGAGACCCTGTCTAAAATCTGTGAAGTATATTGTCTTGCTGTCTATTTTGTCTCATACTAATGTAGTCACTCCAGCTTTCTTTTAGTTAATATTTGCCTGTTGTATCTTTTGTTTCCCCTTACTTTCAAACTTCCCATGTTCTAAGAGTTTAGATGTATCTCTTATAAAATGCATATAACTTGATTTTGTTTTTAACTGATACACATAGTCTCTTTGCATTTATTTTATTCATTGATATATTTGAGCTTGTTATATTATTTTTCTCATTTTTTCATAAAATATGTAGAATTTTATATATTATTTTTGTATATTTTTCATATTTTATTTCTCATATTTTTCTCATATCATATTATTCTATTATACATATTATTTCTATGCTTTTTTTCCTCCCTTTAAAAAATGATTTTTCAATTTGTTTTTCTTATTCTATTTTGTTCCTTTATTTATTTGGAATTTAGATCCTTTATTTCAGCTCTTTTAGTGGTTATCCTTGACATTTTACTATGCTTACTTAACAGCACCTAAATTTAATACTGCAATCTTCTCAACAATTTAGGAAGTTTCAACACTTTCACTCAGTCTCTCACCTCGTGTATCACAAGCATTTGTAGCCAATATCCTAGGTCTTTCTTTTAAGTCTTAATTTATGGGCTCTGTGTAGATCACACATGCTTGGGTTTACACTGCTCATCATTTTATACAATATCTCCATTTCCCCCTTCCTTTTGATATAAATCTTTAAAATTTTTCTTTAGTGCATATCTCTAGGTGGTCCATGTTCTCAATTGTTTTTTATATGGAAATGTCTTTGTTTCCTCATTCTTAAAAAAAAAAAATTATTTTTAGGTAATCTCTACCCCAACATGGGGCTCAAACACACAACCCGGAGATCAAGAGTCACATGTTCCACTGACCAAGCCAGCCATTATTCACCATTATTCTTGAAAGACTGGTTTTGCTAGGAAAATAATTCCATGCTGCCAACTGTTTTCCCTCAGCCCTGTGAAGATGTTAATTCTGTATTACAGCTTTCATTTTGCTTTGGAAAAATCTGCTGTCAGTCTCACTGTCCTTTTTGCTGAGGTTGTATTTAAGTGGATATTTCTTTTATTTGCCCAGATTGGTACATATTGCCCTAAAAGGCATCTGGCACATAATAGACATCTAAAAATAGTCATTAATGAACCAATTGTTGTATTACCTTTAACTGAATTTTGGGAAATTCTCAGCCAGCGTCTCTTCTGTGTTCCCTTTTCCTGTTCTCTTCTTTCCTTAATTAGACATAAGTTGGACCTTCTTTTGCTATCCTTCATGACTCTTAATGTCTCCCTCATATTTTCCACTTCCTTATCTATATGTATCATTGAGATGTTTTTTCAGACCTTCTAGAATACTGCCTTCATATTCAGCAGTATCAGCTCTGCTATTTAATCCATCCACTCAGCTTTGTAGTTCAACAATTATCTTTCTCATTTGTTGAAGTTATATTTGTTATCTATCAAATATGCCTGGCCATTTATTGGTAGTCTCTTATTTCTTGCCCATTTTTCAATTTCTTTAAGTGTTTTATATATGATTACTCTAAATTTTGTATCTGGTACTTATACTACTTGAAACCCTTGGGGTTCTAAATCTTTCATTTGCTGTTTGTCATATGTTTTGTGATTGGGGTTTGTTGATTGTAAGCTCTCAGGTGGTTCATCTCTTTGGGAAACCTGAGAGGATTTTCCTTTGGGGGAAAGGAGCTGGGGAACAGTACTGATCTAGAATCATTTTCTCCCTTCCAGACTTCCTGGGTGAATTTACAACAGCTGAATCTGTCACTGTTGTTTGTTTATTTTTATCAGAGGTGTGTGGTTTTCCCCCACTTCCTGAAACACCAGTAATTCAACACAAATTATATTTTATGCTGAACCTTATTTTTCATCACCAGTGAGGTGAGGTGATAGGTGTAGTGAATGGATACCTTCTGAGTGAATATAAATCAAGGCAGAATGGGCACTGACCTTGACCTCAACCTCAGAGGACAAGGAGGAATGGGAGAGGAGTATATGAGGAACAGGATGTTTCATTCTCTCCCTCTCTTGTCTTCATTATCATTTTCCCTGTAGCCATTTATTAAATGCCCTCTGGAGCACTGGTTGGTGTGTATTCCTGGCACCCACCCACAGAGAGTTGGAATCAAAAGATTGAGGTGGGGTTGGGGCATCTTCATTTTTCACAGGCATATAAAGCCCATGCAGGTGGTCCATGGGAACTCATGGAGATGCACTGGGTGTTTCTTTATGAGGAGTGTGATGAGAATGTCATGAGTGGAACTGCTTTATGTGTGACTGAAGCAAGTGCCGGTTCCCCAGAACTCACTCTGTAGACTTTGGGACAGAAGCATCATCTCTTTACCTGAAGGCAAGAGCCCCAGATTGTATCTGGTGAAGTGCTGCCGTTCACCTACAGAAAGCTTGAAGCTATCAGAGATGGGCTTGTCAGATGCGGCTGACCATAAAGTCCTGTAATTGATGAGAGTAGGGTGCCCACAGCTGAACCACACTCCCAGCGAGTTTTGGCAAACTGTAGAGTGGAGCTTTTCACAGAGGCAGGGGCACAACCAAGTGAGATATCTAACAGATAAGACATTGATATATGTCTATATGTTTTGATGTGTCTTTGGGATTCAGTAGATCTGGGCCTAAATGTCAGCTCCTGTGTATTTCAACTTCAAGGGCAAGTCACAGAACCTGCCTCAGCCTTGGTGTCCTCAGCTCTAGAACAGAAGTAATAACACCTACCACGATGCTTGGTCTGACATCTGCATCAGAGTGCCTGTCATTGTGCCTGGCCAGAAGTCATGTGCAGGAGTACTGGTTTCTGTTAACATGTACAGACTCTTGAGCTGGTTAGGGGTAACGGGGAGAGAGGAAGTGGTGTGTCAGATCTGACCCTGGGGCTGTAGTTTGCTGAACTCAAATCTAGCAAAATTAACTTGCCTTAAATATTTAAACAAAACAAAATGCCTCTTTTGGATACTAATTTGCCCTTGGGGCAGAGAATACCCTGCATTTTTCCTTCCTGACCCAGAGCCAGGTCGTATTTCCCAGATTCCCTTGCAGCTGGTGGGTCATGAGACAGAGTCCTGGTCAGTGAAGATGGGAGAAGTAATATGGGGCGCTGTCAGGCCTACAGCCAGACAGCCTTCCTTCTGGCAATCCCACTCTCTACCTTGCTTCCCTCACCTGCCAGCAGAGAATGCTGAAGCCCTAAAATGTGGTAGAGTCCTTAGATAGAAGGAGATCCATTTCTGAAAGCCTGTGGGGAGGGGAGTCCCTGTCCTCTTCCCCTCCAGCTCCTCTGCATGGGAATGGGAAATTAATGAGAAGTAAACTTTCTGGTATTAAACCACTGAGATTTGGGGTTGTTTGTTGCAACTCTTAGAGTGAGCCTATTCTGACTAATACAACATTTGAGTATATTTCCTGTAGGCTGCATGTACCTGATTAAATGGTATGGAAGCTTGTTCCTTCAAGACAATCCTCCCCTTGCTCTGGTCACGAGGCCACCTTGTCCTGGCCCATGGGCGTCTGTGGCCCCACAGGCCCCTGGCCTCTTCAGTGCCCAGTGCTCCAGCCCCTCCGGGACATGTCCAGCTGCTCTCCCCAGGCTTTGGAACATGCTGTTTCCTTTTCTCAAAATACCTTTCTTCTTTCTCCATATGGCCATTCCATTTTTTTTTCAAGGTTTTTAAAAATATATTTTTAGAGAGAGAGTGAGTGCAAGCAGGGGGAGGAGTGGAGGGGGTGAGAGGGGGAGGGGAAAGAATCTTGAACAGACTCTGCATTGAGTGCAGAGCCTGATGCAGGACTCGATCTCACAGCCCTGAGATCATGACCTGAGTCGAAACCAAGAGTCAGACACTTAACCGACTGAGCCGCCCAGGCGCCCCGTGGCCATTCCATTATGCAGCTAGGAGTTACCTGTTCCAGAAGTACCTTCATAATTGCCACCCACCCCCCTGCACCCCTCCCTCAGACACCTGCTGGTTGTGTTCATTACCACCTCCCTTGTCAGACTGCAGGTTTCTTGAGGATGGAGACCATGTTCAGTAAGTATTTGTGATGAAATGACATGGTGTGTGGCAATTTTTTGTGGGTCAGTGAGTCCGTGTGAAAAGGGTTAAGTGACAAATTTGACCCCTTTTATGACGTTGGTTGAGCTCACCCTGAAATTGACCTTCATAGATTAAAATAAGCTCTTCCCCGCAACAGGGCTGCTGCTTGTTCTTTCTCTTTCACAGTACTTTCATGTTTTAATTTAGAGAAAATGGACATTTTAACAACTTTGATATATTGAATGTGATATATTTGATATCATTTGAATCGATATATTGCTGCATTTTCTTAGGCGTAATTCAGTTTCTCTCAGCAGTGTTTTGTTTTTTTTCAGTGAGGATCTTACACAAATTTCACTAGTTTTATTCCCAAATGTTTGCTGTTTCTTGAATAACATTGTACATATGGGCTTCCCCTCACACCCGTGATTTCTGGCAAATCCTCAGGGGCCACGACGCTGTAGAAACTGCCCTCTTCCCCCCAACCCCCACCCAGAGCAGAGGGGCAGCAGACCATACCCCTGCCCCTGTCTCTTGTCCCCAGAATCCTAATTTGGGGGATGTGACCTGGAACACGGAAGGAACCAGGGACTAGAACTGCTGGCTCTTTGGGGCCCTAATTGTTATGTGCTGACGTTCACTGTGCAGAAAAGGCTATGTGTTCAGCTGTCCTGGCACTTTTTGGCACATCTGTGTCTTCAACCTAGCCACACTCCAGAAGCCTCTGGGCACAGGCGCAGGGGCCAGGTCAGCAAGGGGCATACAGGGGCCTGGCTCTCAACAGCTCAGAGACCAGGTGCTAAGCCCTCCAAAGCCGGCAGGGTGGCGGGGGGGTTAAGAGGCGGGCAGACACTGCTTACCTCTCAGAACAAAGTAAAACCTTTCTAACACTCTCCCTCCTTTTTTCCTTTGTTGACCCATAGCCAAGGAAGGAAGTTTATTTCTCCTCTAGGAGGAAAAGGCAAAGTTCCTTAAGGTTCCTGATGGAGCTTTCTGGAACGACAGATGTGGTCAGTGCCATGGTGTCTGGCTGAGAGATCAGTAACATGGGTTTTCAAGGACTGTTCTGTGTTTGGAATAAAACAAAGCAATTTTGGGGCTGGCACTTGTGTGGTAATCAAGAAGAGCATTGTGGGATGCAGTTTAAGGGCTAGTAAGGCGAATGAGAGACATGATTTTCACAAATTCTTGTATGAAATTCTGCAGGTAGTGGGGGTCCTGTGAAGCACATCATTTGAAGTATAAGATTGATTCAGTAATATAACTTCAAAAACTGTGTTTAGGGGAAATTAAAAATGAATGTCAGGGAATAAGCATAATGATTATTGTTGGATATTTTTAAAAGCTTGGACTGAGGCCTCTGATTACTCAATGAAGATGATCCAAGACTCAGAGCCCCATCTCGGTTTACTGTGAGTGACTAGGGACAGTGGGCAACATCAGCAGGACCTCTGCTTCCTTTTCAGAGGAAAGCAGTCAACTGTCAACAGATTGCCAAGGTTCCTGTGTCCTGGTCATTCTACAACCAAATTCACTTTCGGGTCCCTGATGTATTTAATTCCTGACCCTGAGCTCACCATTGTCACATTCACACAAGAGTGGGAACATGTCTTGGAATGAAGCTAACTTAAAGCCTAGAGGTGTTAGTTTCTGGAAATCAGGATGGATTTCCCCCCCCCCCCAGGGCACCTTTCTTCCTGGTGGGCACAGGAAATGTGGTATGAGTGATGTCTGCAGGAGCAGAGGGGCTGCAGTGGATGTGTGTCCCTTCCCTCTGGACCAGGTGCCCATCCTGCCTTCTTTTGCTTTGACTTTAGCCCCTGGGGCCTCATGGGGACTCTGAGGGGGGCATGCCATGGGCCACCCACACAATGAACATGCCCACGGGAGGTAGGTTGGACTTCAGAAACGAAGGTGATTAGGATGCTGTCAGATCCTGTCTCAGGAGGCAAGTGACTCCCCATAGGATTGCTGTAAGGCAGGAGCAGGGGAGATAACCAACTGACAGGTGGGTCTCTGGCTTTCCATTTTAACAGCGATCCCTGGGGCCAGAAGTGGGGACAGTAATATGGAAAAATGAACCGGAGTTTCACCAACCTGTCCAGACTCACAGCCTTTGGCCTCAATTGATCTGATCATTAACACTCAACCATTAAACTTAACACTGAAAGCTCAACATGTTAAAACATTTAAGTATTTTAAAGAAATTCTGACAAGGTTTAGGGGGAATATAACATTTCTTTTCTGGATTTTGTTTACTTATGTTGTTCTTATTTGTAATAAAAGCTTAAATAAGAGTGGGAGTCTGTGTTTTCTAGAAATAGTTATGAGACAAGCTTTGGAGGTTTCAAAGAACATGAGTGTTTGATGCACACTCCCTCCCGGATACAGATGACAGGAAACCAGCGCTCTTGCTCTCCTCACCCAAAGGATCGGGGAGTTTTCTCTTGTTGGAGTGCTGTCAGCCATTTTTGCAGTTCTGTTTTGAGATAGAATTGTTAATTTTTCTTGACTTCATAATGCAGAAATAAGAGTTTCATCTCTAAGATTTAAATGAGCATCTCATAGTATGGGATGCTGTGTTATTTTCTACGGAATGAAAGTGTATTTTATGACTGCTTGCATAACACAGAGGCAGGTTTTTGAAAAATGGTGGTTTCCTATGAAATGCCATCAGTCCAGTAATTCCCGGCTTGAGAGGCCCGAGTAAGGTCTCTATAGAAGTTAGAGGAAGCTAAGGCCTTGGCAGGTAAGGATGGGAAAGAGATTACTAGCCCTGATTCTTAGGCAATAGGACCCACGAGGCTGTTGGGTCTTAACAAAATCTGAAGGCTTTGAAAGTTTTTGCTGGGGGTGTTGTTGCGATTCTGGAATCACAGGCCACCTCCTCATGAGCTAAGGAGGCCGAGGGTAGTGCACCCCTCCCGAGAGAAGACAGGACATCCATGATGTGCTTGGGTACCTGGACAGTACGTCCCTAAAGCCACCCAGACCCCCTCCCAGGAGCGGGATGGAGGCTTCCCCAGGAGCCCAGCTCCTGTCTTACGTGTTCTCCTCATCCTCTCCACTTGACAGTGTCTCATGTCTCATACGCCTTTCTCAGTTGTTGCTTAGGTCCCACGTACGCACAGGGTGGCTCTGATTTCACGGGGCTCCTGCCAACTGGACGCGTTGTGCGGCCCACGGCACAAGATGAAAGACAGCGTGTGTGTCTCCAGCCCCCAGGGAGGGATGCCATAAGCCAAAGCCTCGGAGACACAAACAGAAGGGATGGGTGCCAGGACCTCCTCTTCCGAAGATGGATTGTAGTTCATTTAGGAGAATTGAAAGGGTGTGGGAGCAAACAGTGTGTGCATTTACTAGGGATGATTTTCTAGAATCAATG
This sequence comes from Lontra canadensis, assembly GCF_010015895.1. Classification (NCBI taxonomy): domain Eukaryota; kingdom Metazoa; phylum Chordata; class Mammalia; order Carnivora; family Mustelidae; genus Lontra; species Lontra canadensis. The sequence continues at coordinate 426,313 of NW_022631091.1, forward strand.
TTTTGCAGACATCTATTGAGAAATTAGTTCCCTTTCATTGTTTTCAAATGAATGTTTTCAAAACAAATGCTCGTATGGAAGTCATGGGGATAATTAAAAATATTAACTATCCAGGGTAGAGGAGAAAATTATGTTGAAACTAAAATTAATGTGGCCTCAACTTTTAAAAAAGTCAAAGAAAGAAAGAAATTTTGGAGTTCCTGTAGTGTAAAGGAACTTGTTCCAAGATCCTACCCCACAGAAGTTCTTTGTGTCCTGGTAACTTTGTAATGAGGTGATAGATTGATCTGGGGCCTCCTTTTCTTGGCCACGCAGCATCCTAATAGGATTTCTGTGACCCCTATCTGGTATGGATGTGTATAAGGCATGCACAGAAGAATTTTAATTTTAAATGAAACCAAGTGAAATGTGTTATCAGACCACATGGGATTGCCTTCTTATTTACTGCTGTATAGATGCTTAGATAATGACCATTTATGGTTGCAAAATTCTGTGAAGAAATGATCATATTTCAGATCTGAATGGGCTTAGTGAGGCCTATCTCTAAGGCATATGAGTGGGTGAGAACATCACCTTGCTGGTTGTGTGAAGATGGGCAGGTTGCTGTTAGAGATGTTGCCAAGCTCGGATTCTTACAAAAGGGAATACTAGCTGCTGTGTGCCATTGATGGGAGGCTTATACACTTCATGCAGGCAGAACGCTTGTCCCCTTGTCAGCCCCTCCCTCCCAAGCACTGAGTGACCAGTTGTTGATGACAGATACTTAGGAAATTGACGCAGAGACGCAGCTTGGGTCTGGGAATTAGAGGGGATGACAAACGCGTAGGTCCGAGGGAAGCTTTTGTTGGGCAGGCCACCAAGATTCCAGCACTGAGAGGCATGGCAGGGATCCACTGTTTGGAGCTGCTATAGCTGGGACTTAGTAATAAAGACCAAGGAAAGATCCAGAGTACAAGGTCAGAGCTACCAGCTTTGGCAAAACTTCCCAGGGCTCCTTGTTCCGTCTTGACCTGGAATTGACAATCTCCACCCCCATCTAGGTATGCTTAGGGAAGGCCCTGAGCCCACGTCATCCCCTCCTTCTTACTCTTTGTCGCTAAACATGGCCCTCAAGTCCCGAGTGTGCCTGGTCTGGGCTGGGGTTGCGGGACCCAGAGTGACTCAGTCTCCACGGGCTGCTGCAGACAGAGCAGAGAACCGCCGGGCTGGGGTCTTGAACTTCCCTAAAACAGGGCACGGGCAGAAAACCTGGCAGTATCCAAGGTTGGTTTAACGTGCATTTTATGTAAAAGACCTTTCCCTATTGAAGTTATGACTGTTTTATTTGTTGCTGTTTGTGGGTAGGAGGCGTTGTTGGAGGCAAGTGATGGCTTGAGCTGTGTTGTCGGAACTGGTGTGTTCTGTGTCCCCACAGGACAGGTTGCTGCCCAGGGAGAGTCTCTGGTGAGCGTAGGCAGAGGCACCCACCGCAGCCCTCTGGCCCCAGGCTAGAAAGTGCTTCTTCTCTGGTTCTCTGGTTGGGTGGGATGGCAGCCTGGTACCTGTCTACAGCGGCCAGTTCCCTAGGTCCCATATAGCTCTGGGGGGAGAGGAAGGTCACTGTGCATGGTCACTCACAGGCATACACACAACTCTACCGACTGCCACCTCCCCTGGCCCCATTTTGAGTGAGGGGTTTTGAGAAGAACTAAAGCATCATAACATGAAGCCCTCTCCATCACATGCTGCCTTTTGTAAACACCAGAAATCCTTCACTAAATATGGACAGTAAAGGTTCCCTAAGAGGGTTGTGTTGGAATGCACCAGTGTGGGTCATGCTTACTTTCCCAGCAGGTCAATAAGACAAATTTGCCTCGGAGCACCTGGGTGGCTAAGTCGGTTGGGCATCTGCCTTCAGCTCAGTTCATGATCCCAGGGTCCTGGGATCAAGCCAGTGTCAGGCTCTTTGCTCAGTGGAGAGCCTGCTTCTCCTTCTTCCTCTGCTGCTCCCCCTGCTGTGTTCTCTCTCTCTCTCTCCATCAAATAAATAAATAAAATCTAAAAAAAAAAAAAAAAAAAAGAAAGAAAAATTTGCCTCATATTTTTGGGCAGTTTTCAGTCTCTATCTCGTATCACAGTTTGCTTGTCCTATCATGAGAAAGTGGCCTCAGAGATAAAAGACCAAAAGAGTATTCCCCAACCTCCTGCAAACTATGAAAAGAGCATACGACCATGGTGGGGGGCAGTAATCATAAATACTGGGATTCAGGTTGGGGTTGAGGTGAGTTTGGACTAAATTGCTTTATATATTAAGCAATCCAGTCTCTTGACATTGAATAGACACTAAAATCTAATTCATGAAAGTAGCGTAATTCCCAATAGGGACACAAAACCATACTGTAATATACTACATATAACCTTATAGTTATTAATGCACCTTCCTGCTTAGAATTTTTTTTCTTACTTAATTACCAAAAACATTAAAACATAGTAAATAGCCAACTCGCTTAATCCTCATGCACCTTCCTTTGTAGGGAAGGAAAATAAGAAACAGGAAGATTAAGTAACTTGTCCCATATATGGAGCTCTAGGAAGGGAGAATTAGAAAAGATATTTTTGATGTCTGAACCGACAAGAGATTCACTGATGTCTCTAGAATATAAAAAGGACTTCTATAAATCAACAAGAAAAAGGTAACAAGTCTTATAGAAGAACTGACAAAGGGTATGGACAGTTTTCATGAAAGTAGACCCTGAAGGCCATTAAGCATAAGAAGCAATGGAGATCCATTCATAATCAGAGAAACAAAAACGCAAACAAGATAGCACTTTACATGCATTAGGCCTGTTGGAAACTCCAAAGCCCAGCGATACCAAGTGTTGCAGTGTAACTGCTAGAGGGCGTGTGCAGCTACTTTCCACAATAGTCCAGAACTACTGATGCCAATCATGTGTCCACATGTGTGTACTGTGATCCTGTAATTCCACTCCAGTGCATAAGTCCTAAAGGAAATTCTCAAACCCATCCATCCATCCATCCATCCATCCATCCATCCATCAGGAGTCAGATATGTTCTCTGCAGCATTACTTGGGTGACAGAGAATTGGAAGTGATCTGGGAGAGAGGGAATGTCAAATGCAGTGGATACACCCCGTGCAGTAGTCAGAAATGATGGGTTAGATGTTCACATAGCATCACGGATGGCCTGTAATGCATAGGACAGAATAAAAAGTAAGAAACAGAGTGAGGTATAGGATACAATATCATTTACATAAAATTGAAAGTGTATGCATATAGAACAGGATCAATTCTATAAGAAGACAAAAGATACACCTTAACACAGCAGGATGATTGCTTTGTGGGGATGGAATGGAAATAGGAATAGCAATAAAATGGAATCAATCTATAAAATAAGGTAGGGGTCTTCTATAACCAGTGACTAAAATACCTTATAATCAACTCAACCTTCTTCCCTTAAGACTATTTTTTGTGTGTATTATGTTAGTCACCATAAAATACATCATTAGTTTTTGATGCAGTGTTCCATGATTCATTGATTATGTACAATAGTCAGTGCTCCATGCAATATGCGCCCTCCTTAATACCCACCACCAGGCTCACCCATCGTCCTGCCCCTCTCCCCTCCAAAACCCCAAGTTTGTTTCCGAGTCCACAGTCTATCATGGTTCATCTCCCCCTCTGATTTCCTCCCCTTCATTTTTCCTTTCCTTCTCCAAATGTCCTCTGTGTTATTCCTTTTGTTCCACAAGTAAGTGAAACCATATGGTAACTGACTTTCTCTGTTTGACTTAATTCACTCAGCATAATCTCCTCCAGTCCCATCCATGTTGATAGAAAAGTTGGGTATTCATCCTTTCTGATGGACCACATCTCCTTTATCCATTCATCTGTTGAAAGGCATATTGGCCCTTTCCACAGTTTGGCTACCGTGGACATTGCTGCTATGCACATTGGGGTGCATATGGCCCTTCTTTTCACTACATCTGTATCTTTGGGGTAAATACCGAGTCGTGCAATTGCTGGGTCATAGGGTAGCTCTATTTTTAATTTTTGAGGAATCTCCACACTGTTTTCCAAAGTGGCTGCACCAACTTGCATTCCCACCAACAGTGTAAGAGGGTTCCCCTTGCAAAAGACACAAGGGAGTAAAAAAGAAATGGGTTTTCCTGCCAAAGACATTGAGGGGGTCTTGTAAGACAGATTCCTTAGAAACCACCTGGCCCTTGGCCTGTTGGATTGGTTGGCCTGTAACTTAGAAATCTAGATGGGATCTCGCTAGGGTTGTTGCAAACTGTGTTTGTCCAATCTTTGGCTTTGCCATACCCACCTCTTTCAGCAGAGTAATTCTACTTCTACCAATTTTATCTTGGTGGTTAAGATTGTTTTGTTTTCTGAGGGAGGCAGAGTTCTTCTGTTCAGAAAAACACGGGATAAATCTTCCCCAGGATCCATTCCCGACCTAAAATTCTACATTTTAATTAAAACAACCAATTTAACTAAAAGTGTCTTAAAACTCAGAGTGTGAAGTGGCAGGCCCACATGTGTTGGTATAGAAGACATTTTCTTGGGACGGTGTTGGGCACTCACTATTCCTAAAGTTTTTCAGTTTCTCTGTTAAATTTCAGGACACCATGGAACATCACTGAAAGTAAACCTCTGCATAGATTTGCACCTTGGAGACTAAATATGTCTCAAGTGTCCTGAAACGGCAGGTCTCTTTGTCTGCTGTGACAGCTGGCCTGACACGTCCCCCAGAGCTGACTACCTGTGGGGATCAGGGACAGCGCTGGTGAAGGACAGAGGGGACTCACTGGTCCCCTGGAGATGCTGTGTCCCCAGATGCAGACCACCGGGGCAGTCAGAAGGCTTTTCCTGAACACATCACATGGAAGATGTCTCTCGGTGTCCGTCTCAAAAGCCTAATATAAAATGTAACAGTTCAATCAAGTCTAGTAGTGGCAGTCCCAACATTGCTTTTTAGTTAGTCCACAGTTTTTATTATGCTTTTATGTGTTCTCAGATATAGAATTCCAGGCATTGCTTTTGTCTTCGATGATCATATAATCTTCCTATTTAGGAAGACCAAGGGAGAAGATACTGTTCAGAATCTTCAGGAGAACTGGGTTCTCAAAGTCCTGTGACTGGGCAAATCTGTAGGCCTTCCAGAAACAAGACGTTCTGGCCTGTCATTACTTTCCTTTTTAATTTCCCTTCTTTCATTGTCTTTGGTTCTTCAATGAGGGACTGTCTTGGTACCTCTGAGTTGCCCAGAAAACAGTCTGAGACGAAGGTTTGCATATGCTCTATTTAATGTGTTAGGACAGCCAGGGAACAGAAGTGGGGGAAGGAGAGTGAAGTAGGGAAGGGAGTATGCCGCCTCACCATTACATCTTATAAGCCATGTGCCACCTATCCCCAAGAACCAGGCCAAGAAGCGGGGAACAGAGAGCACTGAAAGAGAAAAGGGCAAGACTTTATCCAGTGGCTCCTGCCTCCCAGTGGTCAGTTTCCTTCTGCGGGCATTAACTTGCTCAGGCTTTAAGGTTACCAGGCAGAGGGAGTGTGGTAGCTTGGAGGTTGAAGACCAGAGGTATAGGGCAAGAACAGGAGGTGAGGGGCTGGGAGAGAGAGCCTGCATCAGGCAGTCAGAGCTCCCACAGGGCTGGGTCAGGAGGCAAATGAGCCTAGAAGATTGGAGGGGTGCAGAGATAGTCCAATCCCAAGACCTATAGATCATTAGATCCTGCACAGATGCTATCCTGAAACCTTAGTGGGGCCCTACTCACTGGATATTTACCTCTCTCTTCCCAAACCTGGGTGTGGTAGATCCCGGCCACCATCTTTTGCCCAACTTCCTGTTAGACTCCCTTGCTCCCCCACCCCCCCCCGGCCTCCTTGCAGAGAGCTGCCTTGGATCCCCCAGTTTTCTTGTGGAAACTCTGGAGTTTTCCCCTTATAACACTGTGATCTGCATTCAAGCCCCTACTTTTTTCTACCATTTGCACCTGGGGCTCTCCTAGGGTGACCAGCTCTCCCAGTTTGCCTGGCATTGAGGGGTTTTCCTGTGACGTAGGACTTTCAGTGCTGGATCTGGCAGAGTCCCCAGCAAGCTGGGACAGTGGGGCACCTCGGTGCTCTACAGGCAGAAAAAGTGATTCACAAGAGGTATAAAAAATGAAAACCTGTGAACAACTTGGTTGTGTAATAGGAGGGGATATGGTTAAATAAACACAGTGTACCCATTTGATACACTATGACAGGGATGATAAAACTGTGTTCACAAAGTAATAATGTGGAAATGCTTATGCTACAGTATCAAGTTAGGATATCAGTATATACAGTATCAAGTTGGGATATCAGTATGAATCTATTGCATGATTTCAATCATATATTTAAAATCTCTGCCTAGAAAATCAATTGTTGAAAAGCAGGGACTGCCTTACACAAAGGCCTTGAAAGGAGAAACCTTTATTGCTCCTTACATTTCTTTCTTTTTTTTTTTTTATAGTTCTCTTCACTCTCTCTTTTTTTTTTTTTTTATTTTATTTTTTATAAACATATACTTTTTTTCCCCAGGGGTACAGGTCTGTGAATCTCCAGGTTTACACACTTCACAGCACTCATCATAGCACATACCCTACCCAATGTCCATAACCCCACCCCCCCTCTCCCAACCCCCCTCCCCCCAGCAACCCTCAGTTTGTTTTGTGAGATTAAGAGTCACTTATGGTTTGTCTCCCTCCCAATCCCATCTTGTTTCATTTACTCTTCTCCTACCCCATTAACCCCCCATGTTGCATCTCCTCTCCCTCATATCAGGGAGATCATATGATAGTTGTCTTTCTCTGACTGACTTATTTCGCTAAGCATGATACCCTCTAGTTCCATCCACGTTGTCACAAATGGCAAGATTTCATTTCTTTTGATGGCTGCATAGTATTCCATTGTATATATATATACCACATCTTCTTTATCCATTCGTCTGTTGATGGACATCTAGGTTCTTTCCATAGTTTGGCTATTGTAGACATTGCTGCTATAAACATTCGGGTGCACGTGCCCCTTCGGATCACTACGTTTGTATCTTTAGGGTAAATACCCAGCAGTGCAATTGCTGGGTCATAGGGTAGTTCTATTTTCAACATTTTGAGGAACCTCCATGCTGTTTTCCAGAGTGGTTGCACCAGCTTGCATTCCCACCAACAGTGTAGGAGGGTTCCCCTTTCTCCGCATTCTCGCCAGCATCTGTCATTTCCTGACTTGTTAATTTTAGCCATTCTGACTGGTGTGAGGTGGTATCTCATTGTGGTTTTGATTTGTATTTCCCTGATGCCGAGTGATATGGAGCACTTTTTCATGTGTCTGTTGGCCATCTGGATGTCTTCTTTGCAGAAATGTCTGTTCATGCCTTCTGCCCATTTCTTGATTGGATTATTTGTTCTTTGGGTGTTGAGTTTGCTAAGTTCTTTATAGATTCTGGACACTAGCCCTTTATCTGATATGTCGTTTGCAAATATCTTCTCCCATTCTGTCAGTTGTCTTTTGGTTTTGTGAACTGTTTCCTTTGCTGTGCAAAAGCTTTTGATCTTGATAAAATCCCAATAGTTCATTTTTGCCCTTGCTTCCCTTGCCTTTGGCGATGTTCCTAGGAAGATGTTGCTGTGGCTGAGGTCAAAGAGGTTGCTGCCTGTGTTCTCCTCAAGGATGTTGATGGATTCCTTTCTCACATTGAGGTCCTTCATCCATTTTGAGTCTATTTTCATGTGTGGTGTAAGGAAATGATCCAATTTCATTTTTCTGCATGTGGTTGTCCAATTTTCCCAACACCATTTGTTGAAGAGGCTGTCTTTTTTCCATTGGACATTCTTTCCTGCTTTGTCAAAGATTAGTTGACCATAGAGTTGAGGGTCTATTTCTGGGCTCTCTATTCTGTTCCATTGATCTATGTGTCTGTTTTTGTGCCAGTACCATGCTGTCTTGATGATGACAGCTTTGTAATAGAGCTTGAAGTCCGGAATTGTGATGCCACCAACTTTGGCTTTCTTTTTCAATATTCCTTTGGCTATTCGCGGTCTTTTCTGGTTCCATATAAATTTTAGGATTATTTGTTCCATTTCTTTGAAAAAAATGGATGGTACTTTGATAGGAATTGCATTAAATGTGTAGATTGCTTTAGGTAGCATAGACATTTTCACAATATTTTTTCTTCCAATCCAGGAGCATGGAACATTTTTCCATTTCTTTGTGTCTTCCTCAATTTCTTTCATGAGTACTTTATAGTTTTCTGTGTATAGATTCTTAGTCTCTTTGGTTAGGTTTATTCCTAGGTATCTTATGGTTTTGGGTGCAATTGTAAATGGGATGGACTCCTTAATTTCTCTTTCTTCTGTCTTGTTGTTGGTGTAGAGAAATGCGACTGATTTCTGTGCATTGATTTTATATCCTGACACTTTACTGAATTCCTGTACAAGTTCTAGCAGTTTTGGAGTGGAGTCTTTTGGGTTTTCCACATATAGTATCATATCATCTGCGAAGAGTGATAGTTTGACTTCTTCTTTGCCAATTTGGATGCCTTTAATTTCTTTTTGCTGTCTGATTGCTGAGGCTAGGACTTCTAGTACTATGTTGAATAGCAGTGGTGATAACGGACATCCCTGCTGTGTTCCTGACCTTAGCGGAAAAGCTTTCAGTTTTTCTCCATTGAGAATGATATTTGCGATGGGTTTTTCATAGATGGCTTTGATAATATTGAGGTATGTGCCCTCTATCCCTACACTTTGAAGAGTTTTGATCAGGAAGGGATGCTGTACTTTGTCAAATGCTTTTTCAGCATCTATTGAGAGTATCATATGGTTCCTGTTCTTTCTTTTATTAATGTGTTTTATCACATTGATTGATTTGCGGATGTTGAACCAACCTTGCAGCCCTGGAATAAATCCCACTTGGTCGTGGTGAATAATCCTTTTAATGTACTGTTGAATCCTATTGGCAAGTATTTTGGTGAGAATTTTTGCATCTGTGTTCATCAAGGATATTGGTCTGTAGTTCTCTTTTTTGATGGGATCCTTGTCTGGTTTGGGGATCAAGGTGATGCTGGCCTCATAAAATGAGTTTGGAAGTTTTCCTTCCATTTCTATTTTTTGGAACAGTCTCAGGAGAATAGGAATTAGTTCTTCTTTAAATGTTTGGTAGAATTCCCCCGGGAAGCCATCTGGCCCTGGGCTTTTGTTTGTTTGGAGATTTTTGATGACTGTTTCAATCTCCTTACTGGTTATGGGTCTGTTCAGGCTTTCTATTTCTTCCTGGTTCAGTTGTGGTAGTTTATATGTCTCTAGGAATGCATCCATTTCTTCCAGATTGTCAAATTTGTTGGCGTAGAGTTGCTCATAATATGTTCTTATAATTGTCTGTATTTCTTTGGTGTTAGTTGTGATCTCTCCTCTTTCATTCATGATTTTATTTATTTGGGTCCTTTCTCTTTTCTTTTTGATAAGTCTGGCCAGGGGCTTATCAATCTTATTAATTCTTTCAAAGAACCAGCTCCTAGTTTCATTGATTTGTTCTATTGTTTTTTTGGTTTCTATTTCATTGATTTCTGCTCTGATCTTTATGATTTCTCTTCTCCTGCTGGGTTTAGGGTTTCTTTCTTGTTCTTTCTCCAGCTCCTTTAGGTGTAGGGTTAGGCTGTGTACCTGAGACCTTTCTTGTTTCTTGAGAAAGGCTTGTACCGCTATATATTTTCCTCTCAGGACTGCCTTTGCTGTGTCCCACAGATTTTGAACCGTTGTATTTTCATTATCATTTGTTTCCATGAATTTTTTCAATTCTTCTTTAATTTCCTGGTTGACCCATTCATTCTTTAGAAGGATATGTTTAGTCGCCATGTATTTGGGTTCTTTCCAAATTTCCTTTTGTGATTGAGTTCTAGCTTCAGAGCATTGTGGTCTGAAAATATGCAGGGAATGATCCCAATCTTTTGATACTGGTTGAGACCTGATTTAGAACCAAGGATGTGATCTATTCTGGAGAATGTTCCATGTGCACTAGAGAAGAATGTGTATTCTGTTGCTTTGGGATGAAATGTTCTGAATATATCTGTGATGTCCATCTGGTCCAGTGTGTCATTTAAGGCCTTTATTTCCTTGTTGATCTTTTGCTTGGATGATCTGTCCATTTCAGTGAGGGGAGTGTTAAAGTCCCCTACTATTATTATATTGTTGTCGATGTGTTTCTTTGATTTTGTTATTAATTGGTTTATATAGTTGGCTGCTCCCACGTTAGGGGCATAGATATTTAAAATTGTTAGATCTTCTTGTTGGACAGATCCTTTGAGTATGATATAGTGTCCTTCTTCATCTCTTATTATAGTCTTTGGTTTAAAATCTAATTGATCTGATGTAAGGATTGCCATTCCTGCTTTCTTCTGATGTCCATTAGCATGGTAAATTCTTTTCCACCCCCTCACTTTAAATCTGGAGGTGTCTTCGGGTCTAAAATGAGTTTCTTGTAGGCAGTATGTTGATGGGTTTTGTTTTTTTATCCATTCTGATACCCTGTGTCTTTTGATTGGGGCATTTAGCCCATTAACATTCAGGGTAACTATTGAGAGATATGAATTTAGTGCCATTGTATTGCCTGTAAGGTGACTGTTATTGTATATTGTTTCTGTTCCTTTCTGATCTACTACTTTTAGGCTCTCTCTTTGCTTAGAGGACCCCTTTCAATATTTCCTGTAGAGCTGGCTTGGTGTTTGCAAATTCTTTCAGTTTTTGTTTGTCCTGGAAGCTTTTAATCTCTCCTTCTATTTTCAATGATAGCCTAGCTGAATATAGTATTCTTGGCTGCATGCTTCTCTCGTTTAGTACTCTGAATATATCATGCCAGCTCTTTCTGGCCTGCCAGGTCTCTGTGGATAAGTCTGCTGCCAATCTAATATTTTTACCATTGTATGTTTCAGACTTCTTTTCCCGGGCTGCTTTCAGGATTTTCTCTTTGTCACTAAGACTTGTAAATTTTACTATTAGGTGACGGGGTGTGGACCTATTCTTATTGATTTTGAGTGGGGTTCTCTGAACCTCCTGGATTTTGATGCTTGTTCCCTTTGCTATATTGGGGAAATTCTCTCCAATAATTCTCTCCAATATACCTTCTGCTCCCCTCTCTCTTTCTTCTTCTTCTGGAATCCCAATTATTCTAATGTTGTTTCGTCTTATGGTGTCACTTATCTCTCGAATTCTGCCCTCATGGTCCAGTAGTTGTTTGTCCCTCTTTTGCTCAGCTTCTTTATTCTCTGTCATTTGGTCTTCTATATCGCTAATTCTTTCTTCTGCCTCATTTATCCTAGCAGTGAGAGCCTCCATTTTTGATTGCACCTCATTAATAGCTTTTTTGATTTCAACTTGATTAGATTTTAGTTCTTTTATTTCTCCAGAAAGGGCTTTTATATCTCCCGAGAGCGTTTCTCTAATATCTTCCATGCCTTTTTCGAGCCCAGCTAGAACCTTGAGAATCGTCATTCTGAACTCTAGATCTGACATATTACCAATGTCTGTATTGATTAGGTCCCTAGCCTTTGGTACTGCCTCTTGTTCTTTTTTTTGTGGTGAATTTTTCCATCTTGTCATTTTGTCCAGATAAGAGTATATGAAGGAAGAAGTAAAATACTAAAAGGGTGGCAACAACCCCAGGAAAATATGCTTTAGCCAAATCAGAAGAGATCCCAAATCGTGAGGGGGGGCGGGAAAGGGGATAAAAAGAGGTTCAGAAAGAAAAAAAAGAAAAAAGAAAAAAGAAACAAATAAAAAAAGAAAACCAATAATGAAAAAAATATAAAAAGGAAAAAAAAATATATATATTAGATAAACTTTCAGAAAGTGGTTGATTTTCTGTTTCTAGAATTGCTGTTCTTCTTCTCTTCAATCTCCCGTTGGATTTGTAGGTGTTCGCAATCTTTAGATAAGCTATCTAGCTGATCTCCCGCAACCTGAAGTAGTCTCAGCTGCTACTTCTCTGCCATCTTGACTCCCTGCTCCTTACATTTCTTAACTGAGATATTCTCTTGCCAAAGTCAGTGCTAAAGTAGAGATAAAGCCAAGTTAACATTGTGGTCACGTGCGATGTTTAAAATTGATGAGCAAATGAATGTAGATCATTCAAATTAACCGCAGTTTCTGTTGTTGTTGTTGTTGTTGTTCAACTTGATAGGATTGCTGAGAAACAAGTCAAATTGCAAAAACTTAGAGCATGTGAATAAGACTAGGTTTTCAGCAAAGGGAAAAAACACTAGATTCCTTCTCAGTAAGGCCCACTTACTAGGGGTTGTGAAATCCTATAGCTAGTGAAAGAACACTATTCATAATTTCTTATCCAAAACAATTATTTTGTTGCTTACATGAAAACCTCCAGAAAAGAGGGGGCAGTTTAGAGAAAATAGCCTGGGGAGAACAACCCTCTGACTTCGCCATTCGGGAAACTGTCATAAGGTGACAAGAGGACTTTTCTTCACCCAACACAAGATCAGGAAACAAAGCTAAACTTGTACTTGCCTCACTTGCTCTGAATTATCAAAAAGGAGATTGCTTCACTTAGGAGGAATTAAGGTTGAGTCAGACCTAGCTTTAATATCTAATCTGTTTGCATGTGTCAGAGACCTTATTATATTTTGCATCGTCCAGTTTATAGCATTTTATATCAGTAATTTTTTTAACTGTGTGACAAGCCTCCTTTACTTGATTCATGAACCATTTATTTATGTGTTTGAGATTGTGTACTATTTGGGGTGATTTTGGTTACCGAATTTTATTTCCGTCATGAAATCTTAGTAGCTAGATATGTTCTGGGGGCTTTGAATATATTATGTTAGTGTCAAAATAGTCTTAATGATGGAAGTAGTTATTTTCCTGTTGCCAAAGGGTGGAGTTGCGGCTGTGAAGATAATCCAGTGTGAGCTGGATTCCTTCTGAGGTCAGCCTCACCCAAGCCAGTGACATGTCCCTACCCACCTGTCTCCAGAACAGTGGCTCGCAAAGTTTAGAACCACCTGGGAGGCATGTGAGGATTTTATTCATTTGACAGGCAGAGATCACAAGTAGGTAGAGCAGCAGGCAGAGAGGCGGGGGGAAGCAGGCTCCCCACCGAGCAGAGAGCCCAATGTGGGGCTAGATCCCAGGACCCCGGGATCATGACCTGAGCTGAAGGCAGAGGCTTAACCCACTGAGCCACCTAGGTACCCCAAAACATGACTCTTTAAGTAAGCTTCATATGAGGTTTGGTTCTTCTTAAAAATGCAGCTTACTGATCCTTGATGTGGGTTCTTTCTTGGTGGTGTTCCCTTCTAGCCCAACGTGCATGTCACCAGATGGGTCCCATGCACACAGCATATTGGTCACAGCATGGTTCTATTCACAGAGCCACAAAGGCTCCCTTCTGTCCATGAAACGAAGCTCAGGTACTGGAGTCTGGCATTGATCTCACATGCCTGTGAGCAGACTGTCGAATGTGATGGAGATTTCCTCTGCTCTGACAAGGACCGTGTCCAGGCCAGCTGCACTGCACCCAGAGTTCACCCCCACAGCTATGCCAGGAGCCCTGTATCCCCTGGAATGTGGTTCTGGGGGGGATATCTACAGAGTGGCCAGTGTGGGCCAGATGTGTCCTAAGTGCTGGATGCCCCATGAGCAGGACGTGTGGAACCCTCACCTGCACACCTGTTGTCACAGGCTCCAACTTCCACTGGGTCTCGGGCCTCTGGTACTGCCTGGTCTCCCGCAGTCTGGAGACTCCTTCCAGCTGCCCTCCCCACACCCACCCTTTCCTCTCAGTCCTAGCACTTTCCACTTTCTGGACATAGACGACTTGGAACAAGAAACTGCTTGAGTAGTCTACCGCCCATATAAGAACTGGTCCATGTTCGCTCTCATCCTTTCCTCCTGACACCTCTCCCCAAGGAAAGTTGTGCCCACCCCCCACTCTGGTCTTGCCCACTTCTCAGGATTACTGCCTCCACCACCACCCTGCCTCCTTGTGTCCTTCACTAGCATTTTTGCCCACCCACATTGAAAGGTGCTCAAGTGTATCTCATCTGTAGAACACCCTTTCCAATGCCTGAGTCTCTCCACAGCTGAGGACCCACATTTCCCTGCCAGAAGCATATTTCCTGAAAGGACTGTTGTTCTCATTGCTCCCACATCCCCACTGCTCTCTCTGTCCCCACCATCTACAGAATCAGCTCTTACTGAGGTCTCCAGGGACCCTGGGGCTGCTGTTCACTCTACCCTCATTCCTGGTCCTGTGTATCACACCAAGAATCATTAGTGCTTGAGGGAGGGGCAAGATTTGTACTCTCAGTGACCCTGCTGTCATGGTCACCAGTTCATATTTCACCATTCTGCGCATCCTGTACCCTTAGTACCTCTGTCTAACCTCTGCCATCTCAGCCCACTGTCTGCTGAGGCCAAGCGCATCCAAACAGATGGGCACAGCCAGGCCAGGGATCCCCATCTGCTGGTTCCTCCATACTCTCAGGAACCACGATCCAAAATCTGGAGACAGTCCACAGAAAATATTCAATTTCATCGAAGTAATTAAATTAACTATCATGGATCTTGTTATCTCCACCATTGCTGATATTTCTGAGTGCCTGCTTGGAACGTGGATGCTCTTAGGAGATTTTCTTACTGATGATTTCATTTTCTCACTGTTCTTTACTTTTTCATTAACACTGCATCTGTAAACAGCCCAAGCCACAATGACTGACTTAGCGTATTAGCAAATTATCCCCAAATGCCTGTGTTTACTTGTTTAACCTTCTCAGCGAGGCCAAAATCCATTAGCATTTCAAAAAAATCTTGTAAATCATGTTGCTGTAGCAGGCTGACATTTTCCAGGCTATTAGGGCACTCTTCCATTCATGTATAAGGAATGGGAACCAATTATTTGGTTCTACCACTGCCTGGCACCGTTATGTAAACAATTCCATTGACAGGTGCTTGGGACTCTATGGAGCCACTTTATGGAGACTTTCATCTCCATCTTTGAGTCCTTAAGAGCACAAAATAAAATACAAAGAGCCTTACATGTGAGTCTTTTGGAATTTCTTTGTTTTTTAACGTTAGCCCTTACAAATTTAGTGGAAATTCCGGCAATTTGTATTTTATGTAAACTTTTCAATGAAAAAATACAAAATTTTAAACATTCACATATCACTGTCCAAAATGAACAAACGTCAGTATTTTGTCATATTTACTTTAGATTTTTTTAAAGAAACAAACCATTACAGACCAGTGTGAGATCCCACTTAATACTGCTGTTTAAGAAATTATGCTAAAACCTAGTGACTTGTGACAACCATTGTCTTGTAGTCATAAATTCTGTGGGACAGAGGTTCAGAACAGGCCCAACAAGAAATGCTCGTCTCTGTTTCATGTTGCGTGGCTTCAGATAGGAAGGTTCACAGGCTGAGATGATCCAATGGCCAGACCCAGGAACCATCTGGCAGGTAGAAATGGAACCAGAAACCAAATGGACCAGAAACCCACCCCAACAGGGGGTGTCGTTGCAGCTACCTAAGGACTGGTCCATTTGTAATAATTGTCCGACATAGGTGGGCGTCCACGTGAACGTCTTCTTGTTGTATCTCCATCTTTCTAAAAATGAATCCCTGCGAGCCACGAACAGCCAATGTTAAAACCAGGCATCATTAGTGCTCTCGCATGATTATTTGTCAACCATGGCAGGGGGAACTTAGCATTAATCAGGTCATATATACGTCTGTCGAATTACACTGTATTCTCTACTTTCCCACACTCTCTATCGTTAGTAAAAGTATTCCTGCCTTGGTGTAGTATTTTACAGTGTTTACACGACATTCACATTTATTTCTGCAGTTGAGGCTTGATGAAAACCAATGTCATTTGAATCTTAAGGCTTATGTTTGAAACAAAAATAATGGAGGATAAAACGCTTTGGGAACTGTAGAGAGCTACGAAGATGCCCCTTGCTATTCAGTCTCTTGGTCACGCTTTCTGGTGAGTGAGGTCTGCACTCCAGCCCTGCCCGACCCTTCCCCTCCGGTATCTCCTTGCTGCCCCCCCCCCCGCTTTGCTCCCACCACATCTCTGTGCACCCACATACGGCCAGCTCTTCCTGGCCTGGCTCAAATGCCGTCTCCTCCAAAGCGCCTTTGCTGCCATGTGCGTCCCAGCTGGAACTCGTCTCTGTGCTGTGTTACGCAGCACTCTGTGGGTCCCTTCGGGCATTTAAACACATTCCACTTTGTGTTCTCTTTCGCATACTACATCACTGATGCTTCACTGGAAGCTTCTGGCAAACCAGAGCCTAGTCGTAATCTCCTGTCAGTGCACAGCAGTGTGCCTCACAGCCCGGAGCAGTCCACAGATGTCTTTTGAATGAATGAGTGAGAGAAGGAATGAATGAACCCTCTTGATGCCAGGGTTAGCTCCCTTGTACCTCTCTCAGGCTTGGAGCGGACAAGGGCTGGGAATATTGTCACTGTGGCGGTATCTGCTGGGACACAGGAATCCTCCCTGGCTTATCCCGGATCCCACAGCTCTAGTGAAAATGTGCTGGCTTTTCTGACACCAGCCTTTCCCACGGCTCGCACCTTCCCGGCACCAGGGCTCTCATCTCTGGAGGCTCTGGTTTCCAGTTTGGAGCAGATGTGGATTGGGAAAGGCCACAAAAAAGAAAAAAAGACTTGGCAACTGGGAGGTCATTTAGGCTTTCTCTAGGATGGGGGCCAACCTCTGGTTTAAGCACTGTTATTAAAGTAAATGAGTGTGTGTCTTGTCTCGTCGCACTTGTCTCCTCTGCAGCGTCTCTGCGTGCCAGGTATAGCCCAAGTATTGACCACGAGTGGGGGCCACGTGATTAGCTTTGGAGGTCCAGCACCTGCTGCTTTCCCTAGTGGGTAGGCAGACAGCACCACAGGAAAGACCACAGGGTCACCTTACACCTTGGTGGCAGCATCTCTTTCCAGGAATCTATCAGACCAGATATGAATCAGAGCTGGCTCACAAATGGCCAGATCCACCTCCGTGCCCAGAACTAGCATGACCACCTTTCTGAAATGCCTCGTGAAGTTTCCACATTATAAATACAGCCTTACAGATGGTCTGTTTTCTTGACTTCTGGGCCAAAAAAAAAGATATAAACAGCCAAGGTGACACTCTACCCTAGACCCTTCTCTCCTTTTCAAAACAAACATAATTTTAAGACCAGGGTGCATAACTCTTGTAGTCAAGGGCTTGCACCTTCTTTCCCCCAAGCAGTCGGTTCTAAGAGCAATATCAAGCTGCTAGAACACCGTTTGAAGATAGTGAGAAACCAGACTGGTACGATACCAACTTTTTTTTCTTTTTTTTTTTTTTAACATTATACCAGTTGCAGAAAATTTTAGAGCAAATATGAGACAATAGCCATTTGGCAAAAATATGATGGCAGTAGCTCACTTACTAAGAAGATATAATTTAATGAAGTCTATGTCATTATTAATGCTTAGTTATTTAAAGGAAAATGACAAGCATTTTTTAAAAAGTTGCCAAAATAAGAGAATTTGGGGTATTTGCTGCACTATACATTGATCCAAGTAAAACCAGTTTTAGAAGGATCTGTAGCACCTGCTTAAATGAAAAATGTATATTTCAGCAATTATTTTTTTATTTCAACAATTTTTAAAAACTGCATTTCCTTGTAAAAGGCTGCAGGGGTCAAGGGTTGGCTATAGTCTGGGGTATACTTGGGTGTGAAGGGGTGGGTTTGATAAGCCACCTACTGATTAGTCTGAAACTGCTGACTTGCTTCCTGATCTCTAAAACCAGTTTCCTCAGCTGTACAATGATGGTAATAATCACATCTAGCTCACAAGGTTGCTGGAGGGCTTCAAGGGGGCAGCGTGCACAAGCTAATCAAAGGCCTGGGCCACAGTGAATGCCAGGTGTCAGTGGCAATCAATTTCAGCCCCTGGATTCCAGATGTGAAGCCTGCCCCCGTACTCAGTCAGGTATTATCTGTGTCCTTACTCCCCGGGAGCCTGGATGTGTAGAATCATGGGGCCAGATTGTTGATGCTGCTTTATTACTCTATTTTGCTTACTTACTTTGCTTACTAAATTACTATTGTGTGTTTGGGGGTTCTCTCTATCCTCAGTGATACCTCCTTTAAGGGGCCTTAAAATAAGGTCTCTGTGAACTCCATCTATATTTATGGTTTCAATAACTCCAAGTAATCCTAATGAAAACAATTTGTTTTAAATATGCATTAAGAAGGAAATATTTTCTTTTTTCTAGATTTTATTTTATTTGAGAGAGAGAGAGAATGAGCAGTGGGAAGGTGCAGGTGGGGGAGAGAGAGAAAGAGAGAGAAGCAGACGCCCTGCTGAGCATGAAGCTCGATGTGGGACTCGATCCTAGAACCTGGAGATCATGAGCTAAAGGCAGATGCTTAACCGACTGAGCCACTCAGGCTCCCCAAGAAGGAAATATTTTCAATTCAGGGCCTTGTAAGACTAAACATAATGTTATCTTGCGTCCCTTGACATACGAGAATGGCTGTCCTGAAGCAGTCAGGGTCAAAGTGCATCCCAAGCCTGGAAGGGGAGCTGGGAGGCCTTTCATGTCTTCCTTCTAACCCACTCAACACCTGGGCAAGGACAGTGCAGGGAATCCTCAGTGCCTGGGGACAGACACTGCTGGGCACGGAGGGTGCATGTGTGCTAGAACACTTAGAGAGATAACCAAGTTGGGTCTGCACCTCAGGTCAAATAACTCTAAACTTCACAGTCTCAACAAGGAAACATTTGCAGAGCTGTGCTGTCCAGCAGGAGTTCAGTCAATGATCCCATTGTCCCAGGACTCCCCCGGAGCTCTCTACCAAAAATCCTGGCCAAAACTCTCCCAAGATTAAGCATTTCTCAAATCTCTTTCCTGATTCCCAACAACTGGAAATGTTATGAAAATAAATCTCTTGTCAAGTCCCATTTATTCTTGCTTTCAAACACAAACCACCAAGAGAACAAAAAACAAAGTAGAAGAACACAAGACACAAAACAAGGCAGAGGCCCTCCGTACCGGCTGCTGAGAAGCTTGGGTTTGGTTCAAAGAGCTCTGTTTTTTTGTTTGAATCAGTTTTAACCTACTGGGGATTTGTCAACTTAACACAGACAACAGCTTCTGCTTTTCCCGTTGGTTTATTTAATGCTGTGTTTCTCTTCAAAAACTTTTCATTGTCAGTTTCTCTCCTAATCAAATAGCAGTTATTTTAAGGATGTGAGTAATGTGGTGTTTCTCTTCTGACACTCACTCACGTTCGCAGAATTGGAAACCATCCGAATAGGTAAGCTCAGACCTTCAAGAGTGTCTGTTGAGTGTCTCCAATGGGAGGTGTGAACAAAACAAAAGCCTCGATGATTCTAGAATGGGGAGTCAAAATCAGAAAGGTGGTAATAGGATATTCACACCAAAACCCAGTGATTTTTTAAAGAAGTTTAAGAAAGATACATGTTAATCTGGGAAAATAACCAAAGATTTAAAATCTGTGAGCTACTTTTCATATTTTGGGTAAGTCGATTTTTATGTGGCAACGTTGCCGTGTTTCATCAGCTTGGCTGACTATGTCATAAGAGTGCGTTCTTAGAAAACACAGGCTTTGGCAGACTTTGAAATGTGTACATGTTACTCCATGTTCAGACTAGATTATGAAAATCTCTGGCAGCCGTGGTTTCCAAGTGGAGAAAACATGGTGCCAACGATTTTGAAACACAGAAACTAAAATCTAGTAAAATGTGTTGGGTCTCCTTCCCCACCCTGGAATTCCTCTGTAAGGAACATTTGATGGGCTTAATATATATCAGGAAATCTTTGACATATCAAAATGGCAGATTTCTAAAAGGAACAGGAGTCTAGCTGTGCTGGGAGAGGCCCCAGTAGTTAACAGAACCCATATCACACCCTCATATATGAGGTGGGGAAGGGGAGTCTGTCTTTCTTTCCAAAGGACAGATAGAAAATGTATGTGTTTATGTTTCTCAAAAGGGATGGTAAAGTTCATTGTGGGATTTATCATCATCATTATTATTATTTGGTTTTCCTCTGTTGGTTTCACCCAACCTATACTCAGATGACTTATGACATTGTTCCTACACCTTCCAGATGTC
The DNA here is from genome assembly GCF_010015895.1 of Lontra canadensis. Classification (NCBI taxonomy): domain Eukaryota; kingdom Metazoa; phylum Chordata; class Mammalia; order Carnivora; family Mustelidae; genus Lontra; species Lontra canadensis. The sequence goes on from NW_022631091.1 coordinate 446,483, forward strand.
TCTTACAACCTAGAATGCTGCCCAAATATCACTTTTGTTTGTATTTGAGAAAATTTCCAGTAGCGAAATATTCCTTGGTGCTGTTTTCAAAATTCCAAGTAGATGTGATAGAACTACTTTTGGTACCCATAAATATCTCCACTGCATAATAGGTTAATTTGGTACCTTCTTTTTCTGAAACCAAAGAATCATAAAATGCAGCCAACTTCTATTATTATGATTACTCCTAAACTTTATAATGTTTCTAAAGATAAATCCTGTGTGTTTTTTCCCCTTTAGTAGTTACAGTTATCAAACAATTCGTCTATTTTTGTGCTAATTGTTGTGAGATTTCAAATACAAGTCAGTCCTTACATGTAACTGCAGTTAGAGTTTATGAGCAAGGAGCTGTGACTCACGCCAAACACTTGCCATTGTTTCTGAGTCTGTCTCATTATTTCTTACCCCTGCTCACAAATCACATGCAGATAAATACATCAAAAGTATATGGGCTGAGCATGTCACCTGTTTTTATTTTTCCCATCATCTAGCCTAGAGAGCCTGTTTCCAAAACATGGACTCATTTCATATATACTGATCATGTCCTTTACATGTCTTCATATCTCCTAATTATTTTAGAGGACTATTTTCTCATTAAGGGTTACAGAATCAGTTCCAGGAAGAACCTGTGGTTCTCACTAACATTGAGGCTAATCTGGACAGATCCTACATTTAATTTTTTTTTAAATGGAGGTGAGAAGCTTTGTGAGGGAAAAATAGATTTCTGTGGAAAATCGTGCATATTTTATTTAGGGGGCCAATGTAAGAGTTTTACCGAAGAATCCGCGATCCATATAAATTTTGCAAGTTGCTTTACATAATCTTTTTTAAAAACTTGTTTAATAATCATTTGGGATATGGGAACGTATTTTCTTTTCTCTGGCTTACTTTATTGTAAGAATATAGTACATAATACAGTACATAATACATTAAACATACATAAATACATAATACATAAAACATACATAAATACATAATACATAAAACATACAAAATAGATGTTAATTGACTATTTATGTCATTGGTGGGCCTTCCAGAAAACAGTAATAAGCTATTAGTAATTCAGGTTGAGGGGAGTCAAATGAACATGAATTTTCAACTTCACAGTGGATTGTACCTCTAAGCCCTGCATTGTTTAAGGGTCAACTGGGCATTCAGATTCTAGCGTTCATGATTCTTGGTCCTCCTGCTTCTGGGGAAGCTCACTCACTTAATTTCTAACTTGTCACCAAGTTCAAGGCTCTGGTCTCTTACGTTGTTATGTCCTTAGCCAACAGAGGAGTTTTGCTTTCTCTCACCCAAGCTACACATAGGTCAGTGAATGCACTCAGTTAATACGTGAAAAAGTGAATCTGGATTTTTATTTTCTTTTTCTAAGGCAAATTAAGTTGGATAAAATTGGGATTTATCATACTTTGGTGCTAGTAGTAACATAATACCTACATGATAATAATGAATTTTCCACATTTAAAGACCACACGAAATGAGCTTTCAGGCTATAAAATAATTGTAAAAGGAGTGTTTTCTTTCTTTTTCTTTTAAGATTTTATTTATTTATTTGACAGACAGAGATCCCAAGTAGGCAGAGAGGCAGGCAGAGAGAGAGAGAGGAGGAAGCAGACTCCCCGCTGGGCAGAGAGCCCGATGTGGGACTCGATCCCAGGACCCTGGGCTCATGACCAGAGCCGAAGGCAGAGGCTTTAACCCATGGAGCCACCCAGGCGCCCCAAGTGTTTTCTTCCATAAGAAGACTTGGTAGCTCCTATGGAAAGGGATCTGGCCTTCACAGTTTTCGATTTTAAAAGTTGTCTCTGTTCCACTGGGCTCATGGGAGATAGAATTGAATGAAGCACAATGTCGTTACACGCAACACTGGATCACAGAGTAAAGAGATTTCCAACCACCACAGAACCCGGCTAAAAGAGGCAGCTGCCAGCAATACGATTGAGTTATCGTGAGTTACACTGAGTTAATGTGTGACTGAGTTAATGTATGCACATTGCAAGTTACCGTTCAGTGGCTCTACATCCCAGGGGCGTCAGAGTTTGCAGTGGGAGCCCAGATAACTTCCTACCAGAACAAGAGTCTGCAATCCTTAGAAGAGCACAGAGGATTCAGAGAGGCTGAAGTGACTACTACCTGCCGGCTTGAAGCCCTGTCCTTTGTCATCTCGAGCCAGGAAGACATGCAAAGAAACAGGAAGTGTGATCATGCTGGAGCTGGCAGTGGGTGGAGAAGAGCAGCCAATAGAGACTGACATCTAATGCCCAGTGGTCCTGGGCATTAGATGGAGCAGGCAAGGCCTTCTAAGTGACGGTTATCAATAAATACATTCAACCAATTATATGATGTTCAAAGAATTAAAGGAAAAGTGGTCTTGATGAATGAGTTGAAAATCTCAACAGAGAAATGGAAACTATTTTTCAAAAGGAAATTCTAGAGCTGGAAAGTGCAATAACTGAGACGAGAAGTTCACTAAATGGGCTCAGTAGCAGATTGGAGATGGCAGAAGAAAGAAGAAGTGATTTTGAGGGTGGATCAATGGAGACAACCCAGTCCTGAGAAAAGAAAGAGAACAGATTGAAGACAATCAGTGCCCCCAGAGACCTGAAGGATAGTATCAAAGGTCCAGTACACACAATCCCAGTTCTGCCCGAACATTAGGCTTCAGACCTGGTAGGAATGGCAATGAGTGTGTGCTGCATTCTGCTCCGAAAGCTCACTTAACAGAACTGGATTTGCCAGGAGTAAGAGTGGGCTTGCCTTCTGCATCAGGGCTTTAGCTGAACCTTAGGAGAGGGTCTTGATTTGTGCTTCTGCATTTTTAATGATTTCTTATATTTCGTGTGAAGTAAATATTATCGAGAGACTTGTTTTTCCTAAGTAGGCTCCATGCCCAACATGGGGCTTGAACTCCTGATCCTGAGAACAAAAGTCACATGCTCCGTCAACTGAGCCAGTCAGGGGCCCCGGGTGAGAGACTTCTAAGAAGATGGGTATTAAGGAGGGCATGTGTTGTGATGAGAACTGGGTGTTATAATCAACTAATGAATCATTGAACACTACATCAAAACCAATGATGTACTGTATGTGGGCTAACTGAACATAATCTAAAAAAAAATTTTATATATATATATATGTGTATATGTATATATATATATACATACATATATATACACATATATACATATATATATACATACATATATATACACATATATACATATATATGTATATACATACATATATATATATATACACACACACACACACACATATATATATATATATATATATATATATATATATATATATATCTTCCCACCTGACTCTCACTCATCCCTAATTCTATACTAGAAATTTACTGGGAAGAGCTCCCCACTCCACCCCATACCAGCCTTTGACAGACAGTTACATCCAACTCTGGAAACCCCTTCATCCTTCTTCCTCTCGCCTTGCCGTGCTTACATTACTTCCCTCAACCCAATCTCCTTCCCCACGCTTCTAATATGTAGCTTTATAGTCAGTATAGAATTTTTTCAAAGTGGGCATAGTTTTATGTTTTTCTAATAAAACACATAAAAATAGTACATGCTCAATGCAAAAACAATTGAAAAAACACACAAAAAGGTATGAAAACAAAATTACCTATCATCTCAGCACTCACAATCTTTCGATTAGCTTAATGACATTTTCTGTACATTTTCATAAATACAGATTACTTTATGACCATTTTATGTATTTTATTAGACAAGGACGTTCAGAGAGACTTGATGCGTGAGAAGGGCTTGATACAGCATCACAGGCTTTGAAGGTGGAGGGAACCACACGGAAGGGGCCTGATAGTAGCCACTAGCTGCTGAGAACAACTCTCGGCCTGCAACAGCAAGAAAACAGGACCCCAATTCCACAACCACAAAGAACTGGATTTTTCCAACAGCCTGGATGGGCATGTAGGCAGATTCTTCCCAGAGTTTGTACATGGGAGCCCAGGCAGGGTGATACCATATGTATGAGAGACTGAGCAGGGAATACATCCAAGCCTGCCCAGACTTCTGACCTACAGAGCTGTGAGATAATGAATGGGCGTTGACCTATGCTGCTAGGTTTGTGGTTAATTAGTCACACAGCAACTGAGGACTAATGCACTAAGTAAAACTAATACAGTGCCTGTGCATTCCTTTAAGAAGCCTGTAGCAATACCCCCTCAGCTTCCCCTCGGCCAACAGTCCATGTCAGAGTGTCCAATCTGAAAAATTACTAATGTAAACAGTATGTTAGAGTCTGTGTTTCTCAAACTTGAAATTATGTGCAGCAGAATCCCCCAGAAGCCTAGGTCAAGCACAGATTTTTGGACTCTACCCCAGAGTTTCTGATTCAGTGGTCTAAGGTAGACCCCAAGAATCTGCATTGCTCACAAGTTTCCAGATGATGTTGTTGCTGCTGGTCCAGCCACACACTTTAAGAACCACTGTGGTAGGTCACTTAAATTATGAAAAGAACAGTTTACCAAGATGCTGTTTATTTCTAAAGCTCTACTTCAGTGGTTTATTTTCTAGTTAAAAAAAATATTTCTAGTAAACTGCTCAGAAAGATGCATTTCACTGTAAGCCTAATCCCCATCTGGCTGTTGCTCTATGTTATTCTTCTGAATTTAGTCATCTTTTCCTTTGAGGACTATAATCCCTATTCTTCATTATTTTTATTTTCTTAGTAATCAGCTTTATCAGAAAGCGTAGCTATGTTATTTGGGGACATAGCTTAAGAAGTCAATAGCAATTATGTGCAATAAAAATAAACATCATTAAAATAAAAATTTACCTGATTGCAGTTATTTACTAAGACCAAAGGTAAAAAGAAAGAATAAGTGCAAAGCCTCATTGTGTCTGAATAGTAAAGGTATGAGACCTGCATTGGAAAATATTAGAATCTGGCAACATGGACCTATAGGGCACTGGCTGTCAGTCATCCCAAGTCAAGAAGCAACAGCCCCCCCACCTTTAGCCTCCCACAAAAGTTCATGTGTTAGATATTCACTAGCTAGTACATTGTTTTGTTCATCTTCCCAGAACGTCCATTGTCAAGTGACATAATGAAGTGCCTGAAATTGTAGACGCTCACTTGATTAAGAAGTCTTGTGACTTGATTCTGACAGTTGATCTTCAATCATAAGCCATTTCGTTTAAGTCTTATACTAATATTGATTGCCTTATACCATTTTTTTTTTTTTTTTTGGAATAGCTGACTGACTGAATCAGTCAGTGAAGAAACATCTATTGAGTGTTTGCAGAGTGTCAAGCAAGAAAAAACCGGTTCTATCATTTAACCCTGAGCTCAGCCCAACTCAGGCCATGTGGTAGCTTTGGCGAAGGAGGGCAGAGCACCTTGACTGATGGTCCCCATTGCTGTTCACAGTGTGGGGTGGGGGGCAAGTTCCCAGAAGTCAGTCAGGCAGTGCTACCAGGGAGGCATGAATGGATGCTGGGAGACAGAACAGCTAATGTGTGTGTGGGGCCAAGGTGAGCCTAGGCACCTATAATTCTGCTTAGAGTCTCTTCTAGCCCATGGGTCTAGCAGGTCAGATACGTGTTCCTTTTTGACCATTCTTGCTTCCAGTGTTGCAGGTGCTCCTACACAGATGGTCAGAGCCAGGCTGAGTAATTTCCTAAATCATGTCCTGATTTAGCACAGGGGCCCCTTTCTAGAAAGGGGCACACCTGGTAGCATCAGGTTTGTGGCCACAAGATCTGCTGGTCAGCCTGGTGTTAGGGGATCTACTCCTGAGCGTCCAGAATTGGCTCCAACACAGAAGGCCAGGAATCCAGGGAGTGAAGTCTAAAATGGCTGCTCCTGGATGAGACTTTGCATGGGTCTTTCCTCCTAGATGGAATTGCATTAAGTCAAAGTGGCCACTGAAGATGGTTAATTCATGGAAAATAAGAACTATGATTGGCACCATTTGTTTCCTCAGTAATTCAAAACTGATGACTCACCTATTAAAATGTATCATTTTGAATAGACTCCTCCACACCCAGAAACATGAATTTAAGATAGAGTAGTGCTTGTTGAAAGGATCACGAGTTGCTGCCTTCGCATTCCTTAACCTGGGTTCCCTGAATAATAGAGCCTAGGACAAGAGCTTGCATACTAATTCTTTATCAGGACCTGCAACCCCAGGGAAGGGACAGTGAAGGAGGAAAGAGAAGAATCAGGGATGGAGGGAGGACAATTCACAGGGGTGGAGCCCCCGCTGGCCACAGGTCCACAGCAAACATTGCACAGCGCTCAGCCTTCAGGCGTCTACCCTGAGGTCATGTGGACCAGCGACATCTCAGAGCAGCCACGAAGGGGTAGGTCTCCTCTCTTCTCCCATCTCCCACCCTCTGTTGGTCAGTCTGAACCAGGAGGCTTCAGTTCCTTCCCATGTCTGGGTTATCATGCTCTCTCTGCCTGGGTAGCCAGCATGTTTGACGGCTCAGGCTGGCCCCTGGGCAGGTGTACCACATTGTACACAGAAAGCCTTCATGCTGAATTCCTCAGCCCAGGCAGCATGGTGGCTATCCTTTCCAGTGAGAGAAGGATCCGTGCTTTCTTCAGGACGCTATACCAGGGAAGCAAGATGGACCCCTGAGGGAAATGCAACTGTGCAGATCTAGATCCAGTACGAAGATCACCCCTGGATTCCAAGGGGCAAGGATCAGGAAGGGAGAGCTGTCTTTTTTTTTTTTTTTTAATGCTTCATCTTATGCGGAAACTTTGAAAATATCCCAGTTGATATGTGTGTTAGTTTACTAGGGCTGGTATCACGAATTACTACAAACTGGGTTGTGTTAACAGCAGACATTCGTTCTTTCATCGTTCTGGAGGCCGAAAGTCTGCAGTCTGATTTCAGAGGTCTGCTCCCTCCAGTAGCTCTGATGGGAGAATCTGCTTCTTGCCTATTCCCTCTGGTGTGGTGGCTCTGATGGGCTCCCAATTCATACGTACCTCAGACTGTGCCTGTGCTTGGAGACAGACTCTTCGGGAGAAAGCAAGCTGAAATGAAGTAATCAGGGTGAGTTCTAATCCAGTGACAGTGACATTATTAGAAGAGGAGGTCAGGACACAGACACACACAGACGGAGCCCATGCAAAGGCATGGGGAAAAGGGGGCCGTCCACAGGTCAAGGCAAGAGGCCTCACCAGCCCTCTTGATGCCTCCGTCTCAGACATGCAGCCTCCAGAATGCTGACAAACTAAATTTCTGTGGTTTTAGTTATAGCCTGAGGTACTCTGTCATGGTAACCCCTCAGGTGAATACAGGTGATCCTTGGTGTTCCTTAGCAGGCACCTCCTACACCTTCCCATGCTGTTCTCCCTGTGTGTGTGTGTCTGTGTCTGTTTTCTCTCCGTATAACAACACCAGTCACAGATTAGGGCCCTCCTGATCCTGTATGACGCCATTCTAACTGATTATATCTGCAAAGAGGTCATATTCTGAAGATCTAGACAGACAACAATTAGGGAGAGGCACTATTCAATCCAGTATAATATGCAAAATATCCAAAAATTAACTGTCCCCCAGCCGCTATTTACATAGCTGAGAACCTTGACATCAGTGGGTTTCCATTGCGGCTACTTATTAGACTAGATTCCGACTGAATTGGGTCTGGAGGGGGCTTAGACATTGTTTTCAATTATCCCGGTGGTTCTAATGAGCAGCTTGGAAAACGGTATCTTAAAACCACCAGGAATGTCATTTACTATTATCATTATCATTATATCATTATATCCCTATCATTATCATTATCATTATATCCCATTATATCCCTAATCCTAATGCAATTGGTAATGTTTATCAGACATTTAATATATCTCAGCACTGAGTAAAGTACACTATCTATTTTATTTCAAAGATACCATCATCCTAATCCTTACCCTCATTTTATAGATGCCAACACAGAAGGTCAAAGAGGTTAAGAACACAGGGCTAGCAGTGGTAGATAACCAGATGGCTGACCCCAGCGGTGTGGCTCCTCTGCTCTTAGACGTGCACAAATGCAGAGACTTTCATTGTCCTCTGGTCTTAGACATCCTAAGTTATGTACAGAAATCATAAAACACTTTAAGATGAGTAACTGCACATCTTCTCTACAAAGAAATAAAACGGTTTGAGCTTCTAAGATTGGAGAGTGAGTGGCGGAGCATAAGTTAATAAACCACCAGGAGCTATTACTATTAGAGTAATTTCAGTTTTGCATTTTTCTTAATTTCACAAGCCCAGACAAAAAGCCATGCACTTAAAGAACATCTTTCCATTATATTTTGAGGTTATCTGGTTAGCTATACCTGAAGGCATGGCTACTGTCACCCTTGGAGGACAGCTTAGGTGACAGCTTGTATGAGCCTTTTCTCACATATGGTGCCTCTTCATGCCAGGTGTTGTGGCATGCCAGGTGTTCTAGGCGACCATGGCAGATGTCAGCTTTCCTCTTCTGGTCTTGCTCTCATCTTCCTGGAATCTTGTTCTGTCTTGGAGCCAGAACATCTGCTCTGGGCCTTTCCATTTGCAACTTTGCAGAGTCTTCCTCTGTCCTCTGGAACTTCCTCCTCCCTCTGTTCTGAAATCTCTTGATGTCTCTGGTTTCCTGAGAAAGAAACTTTCCCACTCCTGGGATTCACACTACATTCCCTGTTGGGTGGAGGCAGTTCCTCAGCTTCAAATTGGAGCTTGACGCTCCCATGTGCTGTAAGCAGACCCAAACCTATTGGCATTCATGCTTCTGTGCCTTGGGCTGCCCATCACTCTGCTCGAGTACCTTCCCCCTCCCACTTTGTTCCTTCTAAGTCCAGCTCATTATTGAAGAATCTAATTATATCCCACCTTCTTCATGTATCTGACTGCTTAGGACCCACCAGTCATTTCTTTTTCTGAGCCTGTCCTGCATTTTATAGTTAATCCCTTTCAGCAACACATTTGCCTCACCTACGTTGACCTTGGCTCTCTAAACTACGTAATATCGGAATGCAAGCTGGTGCAACCACTCTGGAAAACAGTAGGGAGGTTCCTCAAAAAGTTGAAAATAGTACTACCCTATGACCCAGCAATCACACTACTGGATATTTACACTAAAGACACAAAGGTAGTGATCCGAAGGGGCATGTGCACCCAAATATTTGTAGCAGCAATGTCCACAATAGCCAAACTATGGAAAGAACCTAGATATCCATCAACAGATGAATGGATAAAGAAGATGTGGTATATATACACAATGGAAAACTATGCAGCCCTCAAAAGAAATGAAATCTGGCCATTTACAACAATGTGAATGGAACTAGAGGGTATTATGCTGAGCGAAATAAGTCAATCAGAGAAAGACAGCTATCCTATGATCTCCCTGATATGAAGAATTTGAGAGGCAATGTGGGGTGTTTGGGGGGGTAGGGAAGGAAAAAAATGAAACAAGATGGGACCAGCGAGGGAGACAAACCATAAGAGACTCTTATTGTTACAAAACAAATTGAGGGTTGCTGGGGGGAGGGGGTAGAGAGAGGGTGGTTGGATTATGGACATTGGGGAGGGTATGTGCTATGGTGAGTGCTGTGAAGTGTGTTACCCTGGTGATTCACAGACCTGTACCCCTGGGGCAAATAATACATTAAATGTTAATAAAAAATAAAAAAAAATTAAAATCCATGTAATAAGCTCCTCACAGAGGCAGACACAAAGTGTATAAATCACTGGTCTTCTCTGAGCCTCATCTGTCTACACACACCACTGGAAGCTTCTGTAAATACCTAATGATTAGTTCTTACAGCTGCAGTTTATTGTGATGGTTTGTACATGTCAGAAAATCATTAACTGTTTGACAGTAAGATGCCCATATAGGGCCACTTAAGTAGCTCAGTCAGTTAAGTGTCTGACTCTTTATTTTAGCTCAGGTTGTGATCTCAGGGTCATGAGATCGAGCCCTTTATTGGCTTCCACACTCAGCACGGAGTCTGCTTAAGATTTTCTTTCTCATTCTCTGCCCCTCCCTGCCCTGCTCACACTCTGTCTCTCTCTCTCTCTTTTTTAGAGAGAGAGAGAGAGAGAGAAGAAAAAAAAAAGATGCCCATATAAGTGATCAGATCATGTTAAAGAAATTTTCATTATGACTAGAATTACTAATGATATCCTTTCCCCTCATGGAAGCCCAGCCCACATCATTTTCTTTATGATGACAATAAATTTTAACTATTATTAGGCTCTGTTACAGTGGCTTGGTGTTGACTAGCAATGGAACCTTCCCATGGAGATAGATGCGTAATTGACCAATGCTAAATGTAGCCTGGGACACCCCGTACCTGACGTCAAACCAAAGGCACACATGCAGATTTGAATACCGATGAAGAGTTTAATGGCCACTAATTTCAAACTGAAAGTTGATTGGGAATGGTTTGATTGAGAGCTCTTCCTTAGAAGATAGGAACAAAGGCATATATGTCTGGTCATTTGACGTCAGAAACATCCCTTTCTCTCTCCCACAGTGGTATGAACAACTAACGAGGACTGTTCCTCATGGATATGACTAGAGTCAGATAATGTGTTGTCCTCTAACCTTAGACCCTCTTACCTGACAGTTTGTTCCATAGACATCTGTGGAAAAGCCAGCCTCTGTGTCCCCTCTCTGTGGCTTAAGGAGTAGGCACGCCCATTCCAGAGTTTCTAAGTTTTTTTCACGCCTGCATTATTTTTACCTTGCATATTACCTTTGACCTTTGTATACTGGAGATATTCTGTTGCTCTAGTCTTAAGGATAATCTGGAAATCAAAACTTTAACATGTATCTAACAGTAACTTGTCCCAGCATTTTATCATTATAGCTCAAAATAACATAATGTCTGTTTGGATTTTAACAACTGGGAAAAGCTGAGAAATGCTCCTGGTTAGAAGCCTTTCCAAAAGTATCTGATTAGGCTGGAGTTGTGCTTTCTGTAAAGTGAAGCAGTGTAATCCTTCCAGCATTACATGAAGAGTTATTTGAGTGTTTTATCCTATGGGCTTTCTGCTTATGCCAAGCAGAGTAATTCCTTTTGTGTAAAAGTGATTTTGAAGATTAGGAATGAACAGAATGGGTACACATGGATTTATGAGTATTTAAAAATAATTTTTAGATGTCTTTGCATGTACACACTTAAAAAATAAAAAGGAGATATCTCACTTGTTCTTGATAAATTGCCTTAGGAGAAAGACATAAATGCTTGTGTCCTTGATTGAGACTTTGGTGAGTCTGACAAGAGGTTTTAGGTCTCTCTGGGAACTACAACAAACCTTTAGTACCTTATTTCAGGAAAAAATCCTTAGCCTATGAAGCTCATGGTCTTCATTGCATGTTAACCTCTCTTTAGACATGAAAACATATCACAGACCCAGAGCTATTGCCATAGCAGGCAATGAGCTCAGAGCTGATCAGAAATGCCAGACCCAAGAGGCAGTGGTCTCCCTCCTGGATGTATGAGTAAGAGCCAAAACCAAGCCCCTGAATCCTTGTGTCTGCTGTATTGGTCCCTGTACTGGAAACACAAGAGTGTGTTTGTGTGTGTGCACATTTCCTTACATGTACATAATTCAAGTTAATTTATTTTGTGCTTTGATAGATAGCATCCTCCCAGTCATAAAGCCAGAAACCAAGCTAGGTATTTCAGGCAGGAAGGGATTTAGTAAAAGGATCTGGGTTTGAGTTGTTTTGGAAGGCTAGTAAAGCACAGAGGAGAGAGATCAAGAAGGACAGCACCTGTAGAGCCCTTGCTCTGCCCTTGCCCTGTTACCCCACGCATTACAGAGCCAGCATTCCTTTGCTCCCATGTGGATGGGGGAGTGGTTAGAAATGCTGACTGACATCTACAGCCACCAGCCACTGTTGTCACTGCCACTATTAGAGCTGGAACTGCTACCACATCCAGAAGCAGAATCACCACTACCTCCTTCTTGTTTTCTGATCTTGCACTTAGTCTCCCCTCCCCCACTAGCAGAACCTAAATAGAACCTTGTGGGCAGAGGATTCTGGGAAATGTAGTTTCCACACCTCCAGCTCCTGGGCTGCAGAACAAAACACAGAGAGCTGACAGTACTATGTAGCCCAGACGGTATCATAGTATTTTAGATAATGTTATTGCAGAACTTTAACCACTTGGACATTTATTTTCAGTTAAAACATGAAAAATGTTTATTTTAATATGAAGTATAAAAAATTCTTTTTGACAGTTTCTCTTATGGGAGAATGAAAAAGATAATCAGTGTTATGTTAAAGAATATTTTGTGTATTTAAAGACTATGGGAGGGATATTTTAATTCATACAATTCAAAAGCAGCTGAACAAATGCACTGAAAGGATAGCTTTTGCTGGGCCTCGCTATGTCATCAGTGAAAAGCTTTCCTGCCTCCCTGGCTAATCTGAAGTCCGGCTGCTCTTTGGGAATTTCTATTTGACACTGGCTGCTACTTTTCTGAAGCAAAATGTTTTCTCTGGCAGTTAAATTGCCTGTTTGGTTTCTGAGATGTGATATACTTTTATTCTTAGTGCATTTTTTTTATTCTTAGTGCATTCTTTCGTGTGTTTGCTTTTATGAAGTTTGTATCTTAATTCCAGTGTAGCTAACATACAGTGTTATGTAACTGTCCGTAGACAATATGATGGTTCAGCAGTTCCATACATCACTGTTACTCAACATAACAGGTGTCCTTCTTCATCCCCATCACCTATTTCCCCCATCCCTCCACCCATCTCCCCTCTGGTAACCACAGGTTTGTTATCTAGAGTTAAGAGTTTGTTTCTTGGTTTGTCTCTCTCTCTCTTTCTGTTTTGTTTCTTAAATTCCATACATGAGTAAAATCATGAGGCATTTGTCTTGCTCTGATTGACTTATTTTGCTTACCATTATACTCTCTAGCTCCATCCATGTTGTTGCAAATGGCAAGGTTTCATTCTTTTTTATGGCTGCGTAATATTCCGTTGTGTATGTATACCACATCTTCTTTATCCATTCACCTATTAGTGGACTTGGGCTGCTTCCATAGTTTGGCTATTATAAATAATGCTGCAATAAACATTGGGGTTTATATATTCTTTTCAATTAGTGTTTTTGGATTTTTTGGGTAGATACATAGTAGTGAATTACTGGATGAAAAGGTAGTTCTACTTTGAACTTTTTGAGGAACCTCCACACTCCTTTCCATAGTGGCTGCACCAGTTTGCATTCCCACCAAGAGGGTTCCTTTTTCTTTACATCTTTGCCAACACTTGTTTCTTGTGTTTTTGATTTTAGCCATTCTGACAGGTGTGAGGTGATATCTCATTGTGGTTTTAAATTGCATTTCCCTGATGATGAGTGATGTTGAACATCTTTTCATGTGTCTATTGGTCATCTGGATGTCTTCTTTCTTTCTTTCTTTATTTTGGATGTGTGTTCATGTCTTCTGCTCATTTTTATAATTTTAAAAAAAATTTTTAAAAGATTTATCTATCTGAGAGAGAGAGAGAGAGAGCGTGCAAGCGAGCTCAGGGGAAGGGGCAGATGGATAGAGAGAAGCAGACTTTCCTCTGAATGTGGAGCCTGATGTGGGGCTCAATCCCACAACCCTGAGATCATGATCTCAGGTGAGGTCAAAGACTTAACGGACGGACGCACCCAAGTGCCCCCCGTGTCTTCTGCTCATTTTTTAAATTGGATTATTTGTTCTTGGGTTTTGAGTTTTATAAGTTTTATGTATATTTTGGGTATTAACCCTTTATCGGATATGTCATTTGCAAATATCTTCTCCCATTCTGTAAGTTGCCTTTTAGTTTCGTTGATTGTTTCCTTTGCTGTGCAGAAGCTTTTTATTTTGATGAAGTCCCAATAGTTTATTTTTGCTTGTATTTCTCTTGCCTCAGGAGACACATCTACAAAAATGTTGCTATAGCCAATGTCAGAGAAATTACTGCCTGTGTTTTCTTCTAGAATTTTTATGGTTTCAGGTCTCACGTTTAGGTCCTTAATCCATTTTTAGTTTATTTTTGTATATGGTGTAAAAAAGCCATCCAGTTTCATTCTTTGGTGTGTGGCTGTCCTCTAATTGTATTCTCTATACATTTAATTCCAATGGGAAATTATTTAAGATAATTAATCATCTGCAAGTTTACTTAAAATAAAATTGTTGGGCCCTGAGAAAACAGTACCTAAATGGATGATAAAACTCCTTTAAATGACCACAGTTCCTACTAACGTGTGTATATGTAAATCTTTTTTACTTTTTTAATCTCTGTAAGTCTTTCCAGCAACTCTGTGAGGTGGGCTAGCTACTCATGCTCCTGTTTTTTTTTCCAGTTGTGTTAAGTGACAGATCATTAGCCGTAAAACCAAGACAAGAAGTTGGGTTCCATAAATAAGTGTGACAGTTTGCTTATGAATGTGTATTTACTAATGGTCTTCAAGCTGGGGCGAGCTTGCCATTTGGAGGTACACAAAGACAGTCACAGGGTGGGGCATCAGGGTACTTTGAAGCGAATCCATTGCCAAGAGCCTCAGCTCCTATAGGTCCAAAACGGATCTTCCTGAGTACAATGAAGATTGAGGTCCTTTTTCCTAATGAACTTCTCCCACTTTGCTAAAGGAATCCTACCTCTCTCCTGCCCCTCTGTGATGCACTAACACGAGGTTTAAAAACCTGTGGGGAACCAAACAACAGGACAGTTTGGACTGTTAGTTTGGGTAGTAAGAAGATAATGAAGAAAGTAAATTACCTTAGTGTTTTATGAAACAACTTTTTGTAAGTGTGGTGTAGCAAAATTATAGGAGAACTTAAATAGCCTGTGAGTTAACAGAAAAGCAAAACTAATTTTAATGATAGATTGCTGTGTGAGTCTCAGCATGTACCTGAGAAGGAGCCAGAAGAACTGAGTGATGTTGCTTTAACTAAACTCTCTCCATTCTCATTAATTTACTTAGACAAACAAATTTTCCTGGCACACAAATTTTTAAAAATGAAAAAAGGGAACAGAATTGATGTTTAGCTTTAACTGGTTCTGGTAATAAACAATGTCCCTCTGCAGATTACATGAACTAGCTGGAAAACCCCAGCCTTTCTTAACATTCTTCTAGAAATACAGAGGTACATTTCCAACAAAATGTTATTCCCGTGCAATAAATCTTTTTCAAAATTCCTCATATTTTGTGTTTGCATCCACTGTGGTCTAATAACTGTAATTATAACCCAATGAGAAAGGATGCGGATATTTAGAGACAATGTCACAGGGAAAATTTTTTAATTGAATGTCAATTTATGTACATAATTTTTACACACAGAAGTATTTATTTACCTCACCATTAATGCAATACACATTAATGCAAAATACAATAAAACATTTTCTACTTATAGTATTAGGATGTAAGTATGTGGGCACAAAAATAAGAATTCAAAGAGAAAAAATAATTGACTTCAGATTGAGAATATTAAATACCTTGCTTTTACGGGGTGATGGTGGCTGGCCAATGGCTCCAGTATTTAGACTGTTGGATACAGTGAATTACATCTTTGGCTGTTATTGAAACTGACAAAACATTTATATACCAGTATAAGAATATGCATGTGATACATTTAAGAGTTTTAAGGAGTGTTTGGGCAAATGTTTAACGATCACTGACTGGGACAGAAGATCAAGTGTCTTGAGGATAAGCAGGGTCACATATCTCCTGTGTATTTGCTTTGTTTCCCCAGTTTGACCTCGTGTGTGGCAATGCTTGGATGCTGGACCTCACACAAGCCATCCTAAACCTGGGCTTCTTGGCTGGAGCCTTCACCTTGGGCTATGCTGCAGACAGGTAGGCACAGGTGTGATAACCATTGACAGCACTAGAACATGATGCACACGTGTGGAGGTGGAAATGTTTGATGTTAACCATTAGAAAACAATTTCTGCTAAACTTGGAAAAAGTCTTAATTTTAGTACTTGTGACATTCATGCTTATTTGGTTGGACTAATTCTCTCCTTGTTCAACTCCATCTCCTTACTCCTTGAACTACACAAATGGATGGAGCTGCTCCCAGTGGGTCTGCAAGCATCGGAATAGAAACCCACACCAGAAAGGCAGTCGCTTCATTGTGGGGCAGATGCTGGCTGGCCAAACACTGGAGAGTCGATTCTGTGTGCTTCCATAACTCTCTGGTTGTGGCCTGATTAATTTAGCCAGAGTCTGCCCCTTCCAAATACGTTTCACTTAATGATTTTTAAAGAAATCCTTGTATTTTATTCTACAAGTTAAAAACCCTGCAAAAAAAAGTTTTTCCAAAGACCATTAAAAGAATTTTATCTATCATTTAATATTCATAAATATACCAGTTAATGGCAGGTAAGATAAGTGTGTATACTGAGGAGAGTCATAATTTTTATTCAAATATTGTTTGAAACATTATTTTTTTTGTTTGAAACATTATTGATGTTGGTTATTGTATTCATTCCTTTCCTTTATCCCAATTCTAACTATGAAAATATGTGCAGTAATTTACTCCTTCTATGTCCCTTAGAACAGGAGTAGGAAGCTTTGGCTATTGGCCAAATCTGGCTAATTGTCGCTTTGGCCAGGCTAGCCCAGCCCAGGTGGGTCCTTGTGACCATGCTCGCGGTGCGCAGTGCTGAGGGTATGTCTTGGAGAACTGCCCACTGCTATTAATTAGCTCATTGGAGACAATAAAAATGCCCCAAATGCTTTAGCCAATAGATGGTCTGCATGTAACCAGACCGGGACTTCAGAGCAGGTAGAACCCTTGGTTTCTTTTTCTGCTCCTTCATCTCTCAGTTTTCTCTTGCAGCCCCCTGACACCCTCTTCTGCATGTGACTTTCTCCTTCTCTCTTTTTCTCTCCTTCTCTCTCTCTCTTCTTTCTCCTGCTTCTCTCTCACAATCAGCTAACATATTCTCCAAAGAAAAGTAACTCAACTAAAGGAGGGAGGGCTTTTCCCTTCTGTGTCCCAGCAGGGGACTGAGTGGCTGTCCTCAGAGATGACTCAGCGCTTTGGAGAGGAGGACAGTCCCATGAATGAGTTTGCCTCACCGCCGGGCAGCCATCCGTCGGCTCCTTCTCTTCTTCATGTCATTGAAGGAAAGGACAAGAAACAATTTAATAGACCACATAGCTAAGAGAGGACAGTGTAGGAAGGATAGATGGTGAATTTCAAAACCTAGATAAACCAGGACTACTTCTGTCTCCACTCCACTGACCAAAGCAAGTTGCTGCATATGTGAATTTGGTGGGAATTTCTATGGGAAAAAAATTTTTTTCAAATCTCTGAAAGGTCATGGATAACAGACTTCCACCAGCCAATAATTTGGCACAACTATACCGAACCACTTAATATCAGAATCCCAGAATATGGCACATAACGATCTGTGCCCCTTGTCTATGCTTCTAACCATAGTTATGTAAATGGTGAGGATAAAATGCCGGACTTAAGAAGAGCTCACATTGTTCATGAAGTTCATAGTTTGTAAGGAGCTAGACATCAGCAACTCATTTGAGCCTCTACACCCTCATTGTAGAAGGGGGTGGGGGGGCAACCCACAAGCAAACCAACAAAATCTGAGTCTTGGATTGTTGAAGACATGGACCCAAGGTTGCAGGGCTGGCTGTTGATTGAGCCAAAACTGAAGCCTGGGCCTGGAGCCTTCTCCCTTTCCCCTTCCCACCCCACTCACAAAAATGCTATAAAGTGTTCAGGCTGTGCCACTGGGGGCACCGGACATGGTGGAGAGCAGCATCTTTCTGGAAATTGCAATCCCGAAGATTGTATTCTGTGCCTTACATTTTGTCATGTCATTTCAGACACACATGTTCTTATTTGCCCTGGTTTTGCTATAAAACAAAACATAGAATTTTCAGCAATCCTGTGCCTGGTAGTAATGTAGTCTTAAAAACAAAATTTTTGTTTAAACCTCTTTTAACAACACTTCTAATGATAGTCTTTCTCATTGTGCCGAAGGAAACGTTGAAGGTGACTTCTTCCTCTCTCTTTCCCAAAAAGGTACGGCAGACTAGTCATTTACCTAATCTCCTGTTTCGGTGTCGGCGTCACCGGTGTTGTGGTGGCATTTGCACCCAATTTCCCTGTGTTTGTGGTCTTCCGCTTCCTACAAGGTGTGTTTGGAAAAGGGACATGGATGACCTGCTACGTGATTGGTAAGACATGGCTATGCCTCTGTCTCTCTGGGACAGCCAGGGGCAGGTGGCTGGGCGGTGCCGGCCAGTCAGCCCTCCTGGGGCTCGTAGGCGGAGGCTTGGCGGCTGCCACAGTAATGATCTCTGCAAATAAGAAGGTGTGGGGGTGAGATTCTGACTCTTGGGAAACTAAACACCACCTTGCCAAATATGGAATATCACAAAGTACTTGGGTGAACCAACCACTTTCTAGCATGACCATACACTAACACCTTACTGCTTTGCTTTATCAGAGTTCAATTTTTATAAAAATTTCAGCGGTTCTTAAAACACTTTTAATATGCATTTTCTGTGTATTTCTGTGATAGGGTTTGAGATGACATTCCTGTGTTCTCAGATACTATTTCTTAATTCTGCTCCTTTTGCTCAAGTGGAGAACTTTTTACCATGAAGGAGATCTGACCTAAAAACGTAACTAGAAAGTTTGACCTTCAGGGTATGAAATAAAGAATAAATTTCCATTGCTCTTTGCTCATTTTACTGAGAAAAGTCCTGGCTGCTACTTTGGTTCTGTCTCTGGTGAGGTTCAGGACCAGCTACCTACTCTGAGGGTCACGGTGGATTTGTGAGTAGGGAGATGCAAAAGCTTGTTTTTGATTATTGCTCCAGATCATTAGGCTTCTAGTCCCTTTCATTACTACTAGACAGTTCATCCCCAAGCAGTGCCTACTTTGGGGACCCTCTGAAGATCTTTTTGTGGGGAAGGAGAGAGAGTGCTGGGAGGTTGCCTATCGCCGGCTGGGGCAGAAGGGATAACTTTGGAATGTGAAGTATTTTTAAGGAAATTTTTAAAGTTGTGATCTTAGGGCACCACTAAGGTAGCACATCCCAGGATCGTCAGAATAGAATGAATGACAAATAGAAAAGGATAAGTTTGGGGGGATAGAGGTGGGAAAAGGTATGCAGTAAAATCCCCCATGTGATTTTTAAAGAAATATCACATAAATGGAAAGTCCAGTGCTGTGGGGAGAATTATCATTGAATAGAAACTATGTGGTGATCTTGAAAAAATTATTTGTAGGGTTATAATGCTCATAAATGCTTACAAATAATCTCCTAAGGAGACTACAATAGGCAAATCTTTAGAACTACCGTGATAGAAAGCTAGCCAGTTGATTCTAGTTCTGTGTTGATAAAATCGTCATCACTTAAGCTTTCCTAAAGTCAACACATATGTTCTTTGTATACCCAGAAGAGTGCTGGCCTGGGTGTGCGGGATGAGCGTGGCACACGCTTGCCAATAACTGGCAGAGGAGAGAGTGAGCAGAAAGCATAGTGCCAGCACGTAGGGAAGCCATGGTACCTTTCAGAGTTTGGTAGCATTCTAGCAATACCAATGGATATGACAGATGTAATGTCTCTGCTTGTTTATTTTGGAGCTGATCTTCAGCTTCCCTAACCTCTGTGTTTGTTTTCCTTCAGTAACAGAAATAGTAGGTTCAAAGCAAAGGAGAATTGTGGGAATAGTGGTCCAAATGTTCTTCACCCTTGGAATCATAATTCTTCCTGGAATTGCCTACTTTATCCCAAATTGGCAAGGGATCCAGCTAGCCATAACGCTGCCCGGCTTTCTCTTCCTCCTTTATTACTGGTAAAGTGGTTTTGGTCATTATTGAATTTATTCTTATTCCAAAGAATTGTAGAGTCTGCACTTCTAAACCACCATGAAAATGAAAGCAACTGAGATTTCCTAACATCTCCAGAGGGACTATGGGCTTTGAGTATTTCTAGAGAATTGAGAATTTATAGAGATTATTGACTCATAGTTGTTATTAAAACAAATTAACAAAGTATCCAAGCAGAAAATCTAAATAAAGTATTAATTATGTTTTATTATTTTGTAATATCTTCTTGAACACTATAAGGCAACATACAATATCTGCCAATATTTCAACATGCAAATTAAATGCAATGAAAATGATTTGCTTCTCTGTGTGTTCTATTAAGCAAATTAATATTATTTGGGAATCTCCTGAGGAATATGAAAATGTTAAGAGCATGAGAAAATTAAGTTATCAGAAAACTACAGGTTATATGCATTTGACTCTTATTGTAGTGAATGTATTCTGATCATTCCTCTAATTTAATTTTAATATATGGGGCAATCAGTTTACATGAATAGGGTCTTCATCTTTTCCTAAATGCTCATTAAATCCCAGCTCTTTTCGTAATGTATAATCAAGGACACTGTGTTCTAGGACAGCCTGGTTTTACAAGAGCAATGCAATATTGATTATTTTTATTACGACCAATGATTCAGTTATCAACTGAGCATTTTTCCCTTCCATTATAAAATTTTTGAGATAATTTATGTTGCAGAGAGACTATTCTAAACTCTCAGAATCTCCTAAACTTGTACCTAATCATGAGATCCATTTTGGTAGAGAAATTCAAGCCATTAACTTTTAGGTGTTGAAATTACTAGACAAAACTCAAAAAAGTCCTCTTCTTGCCAGGGTGGTTCCTGAGTCTCCCCGCTGGCTGATTACACGGAAGAAAGGAGATAAAGCATTAAAAATCCTGAGGAGCATTGCCAAGTGCAATGGGAAATATCTCTCACCGAATTACTCAGAGGTAATCTTACTTATTACTAGTAAGAAGCATTATTAAAGTGGGTGAATTGATTTGTCCCTAATGTACATATTATCAAGGAGCTGACTGAGTCATTTTTAGTTTGGCTTTAAAAAGGGAGAAAAGAAAAACCTTTGGGAAGAATCACAAGGTGCATTAAAGAAGACATGGTTGTGAAATTGTGATAGCACCAGAATGAAGGCCAGCTGGTCCCTTGGTCCATGTTTCAACAGTTGCACCACGTTCCTTGGATAATTACACTTACTGTGTATTTACTTACTGTGGCTCCATATTATGAAGTCATTCATTCATCTTAATTTGCACAAACTATACATCTTTTCTTGACATTCAGGGTAGTCTAAAGATTTGTCTTTAAATGTAATCTTGGAAGTACTATTTGTTTGAATGAAAGCATGAGCAATGATGTAATATTCAGCCTTCAGACTTACACGTGCTGCTGGCCTACCTTCCCCCCCCATTTTCTTCCTCCATTTTTTTTTCTTCTTCTTTTTCCCAGCAAAGGCTTTTTTGATGTTTCTGTACCACTACACTAAGAGAAATGAGGGACTCAAGTTCATTCTTTGCTCTTGGGAAGATTTGCTATGCCTTTGAAGACATAGAGATATATCTGAGGCCACACCTGAATAATTAGAAAATAATATATAAAAATATACATCAGTGCTTTACTGCAAAGGCAAAGTAACAGAAGGATTATTATAAAATGAATATTAGAGAACAATTTTTGGAAGATATGAATCTTTGATGAAAACCTTAAAGAATGTTAGGTTGCTAACATCAGGTTTTTTTGTACCACTCAGCTGGTTTTGCTAGAACATTCTGATAAAAGAAAAATAAGCTTTGTTAGTTTTCTTGTCACATCCCCAACCTTCCAGAACTTGGCCAGAGAGATTTGGGTTTCTACCTTTTTCCTTCACTCTTATATTCAGTGGCAAGCTGTAACCTCTGTATTTACAGAGGTTTCAACTGATCAGTTGACATTGGATTATAAGGATATGCCTTAGGGTTTGCAGATCATGCATACACAGTGCAGTAAAGGTTAAAACATGATCTGTTTTAACCATGAAGATGAGTCGATCCTTGTTCTTTGAACATATTTGGGCTGTGGATTCCTTTTATGGAAAAAATATCCTGCTGCCTTCTGCCCTTGGTCTCATCACATTAACCTTGGTCTTCACAACTGGATCAAATGTCTGATAATCTGCACTCAGTTTCATGGTCAAATAAATATTTTTGCTTTTCATTCAGCAGTATCCTGAAGACATTACATGCGTAATCCCAGAGCTAAGCATATGTCAGATCAACATCAAGGTTTTAAAAATAGAGAAAAAAACAGTGTGTGCTGGTGGCTTAGGAAGGCAAATAAATACCACTTAACTAGGCATGCGGTGTGTTGTCGTGAGTACTGCTGAGTGGTCACAGGATGATTCCCAGAAGCAGCTGCTCTTACGTCCCCGAGTGTCTAGTTCAACGCTGCTCCCCTACACCCACAGACCCACTTCTAATTCACAAGCACTCTAGAGACATTTCAGCGGGGAAGCAGTTCAAGGCTCGACATGGTTGTGCTCGTGAAAGATCATGAACAGTGGATCCCGTGGCCTCCAAGATGTGTTAACTCTGGTTTTAAGCAGTTAAATGATCCCCATTTGAAAGTCAGGTTTGAAGTCAGACATGAGTTTCTCTTGGGAGTTCAGCACCCAAGCCACCACTATGCCTGAGGATTGCATACTGTGATGGGCTGATAAACCTCTTTGGTTTTTAGTCTGTAGGTTCCTGTTTTCTTTTCCTTGCAACCTTGGGGGTAAAGAATGTTAGGGTTTCTTTTTGGCTTTTTTTCTGTAGACTTTTCTGCAGTCTAAATTAGGGTTAATTTTATCCTTAAGATCCTTTAACATGACCCTCCATCTCTTGTGTTCTCTGTCAGTCGGCAGGTAGATCTAGACGTAAATCAGGTTTAGATGTGATACTTTAGGCAATCCTCCTTCGTAACTGACTTAGTACATTTCCATTAAGAAACATCTCATGTCTTCCCGTCTCTTCTTCTGTGGTGTAAGCTGCCATGGATCATTGTTGCCTGCATTTATTAATTCATCAGAGGTTGCAAATGACAATATTGATAATATTCCCACTTTATCATTATGTCTTCATTTGTTACTGGAATACTTACATAAAGACTAACTTCTCCCATCATTTGTTTGGTCACTCTGAGCTACAGTTCTTACAGGAAAGGCAGGATACATGTGTAATTCTTTCTTTCTTTTCAAAATAATGAGTTGGTTCCCTGCATTCTCCAACAGCAATCAATGACTTGTGTGTTGTGGGGTTTTTTGATGCCTCCTTCTGAATGCCTGGATTTAAACCTATAATTCACTCTTTCACAGGTTTTGTTATTTTCCTTATTGGTGCTCAAATTGCCCCATCTTTGGACCAACAAGTCTCCTCTTTGATGGTTCTGGGGTCCTTCTGTCACACCCCTAGGAGTTCCAGAATGCTTCTTTGCTTCTTAGCATGATGATATTTTCCAGGCTTATCTTGTAGGGTCTTACTCTTGGAATCACCTAATTCTCAAAGGGTGCTTTGGGTTTTGGACCTATCCATCTTCAACTTTTTAAACTGTAGAACATAAGCAGAAAAGCCAAGTATTGTCTTCAAAAAGAGAAGGAATTAACATTTCAGTTTAAAACCCCTTGCTAATAGCAGAAGTCAGTCAAATTATAGGCTAAACCATGATTTTCTATTTCAGGGATCCCAGTGTTCCCACAAAGAATAATAATGTGCAAATCACCTCTTTACAGTACTCAGAAGTACTGACCAATAGTGCAGGCATTGCACCCCAATGCCAAAATCAGTCCTATTATGACTTCTGCATACCACTATCAATTACTCACTTTTGGTGACTCAACTAACTAATTGACCACATCAATGTTAGGGTCGTCTTGAAACCTTGTGTCTATGTAGTCACTTCGAACCTTCTGCATCCTTTGCTGCCTTAGCTGGTACCCCCGCTTCTGGATATAACATCAAGGGCTCCCATGCTCAAGGCTAATTATCCAGTGCTCTGCCTTTACGTGTCATAGAACCTCTTTTCAATAAATCGTGACTTTTGAGAGGAGTTATTGTCATGTAAGTTACCACATCCTCCAAGACCGGTCCAAATCCCACCTCATCCTACATGTTGATCACCACATCACAGATTGCCGTGAGGCTGGAAGGAAGTGGAAAGGATCTGCTTGATGCACATGGGAGGCCTGGCAGTGATGCTGTCTTTCTTAGCCACCTCCCAACCCCAGCCTGTTCCATCCCTGGTACCAGAGATCCTCATCTATTTTAGGGGGGGATCAAAAGCCCTAGCTTAAATTGACGCTCTATATTACAGAAGAGAACCTAAATTCACCACAATCTAGGGCTACACTGGTCCCTTGGGCTTTGTGAATAGAAGGAGGATATGGGAAGAAATAGGTATGATGGATTTCATTGCAACATTCAACCAGGTGGGTTATTCTGAGGGTTGGCCGCCCAGCAAATAATCTCAGTTATATTTCATATGGATGTTACTCGTTTCATGGGCAAATAAACTCTGGATGTTTGTCTCACTTGTCCCTAGGCTTCCATTTGCCAAAATTCCCAGCTAGCTTCTGACTTTGTTGAAGCCACAGCTAGAAGCTAGAAACACAGGTGATGAGAACGTCAGACTCTCTGAATATACCAACAGTGTAACTATTATTCCCTGATGAGAAAAGTCCAAAAATGTAAAATCAATGCCAATGAGGCAGGTGGGTGGAACTTAGAGGAAGTTGAAGAAATACAGAAAAATGGAAAGAATCAATGTGTATAGAAACTGGAAAGAATCGAAGGATGGGCTGAGTGTCAAACACTAGGCAGTGACCCAATGCAGAAGGACACTTAGCTTAGATACGTGCACGGGCGCCTTTGCAATGTTTAAGGCACACTTGAAAAAATAAAAGCAAACTATTAGCAGGTCAACAGTCCTTACAGCCCAGGCACAACTGTAGCACAGCAGTGTGTCCTGAGGCCTCCAGAGCATCCTCAGGCATCCACAAGCATCCTCTGACCCGGGGAGCATGTTGGTGATAGCACTGTTTCCTGCCATGGTGGTCCCCACAGATTTGCTCATAAGGTAAAGTTCTTACATGTTGCAGTTAAGTTTTTCTTTAGCATCAGTTTGACATTACTTCCTCCCTGTTACCTGGAGTGCGCTGGTTCTTGCCTCACACCTAGTAAGTTACCAATCAGTCCGACTTTCCACGCTCACCCGGCGCCATGTATATGATTGAACAATGCATTGCATGATGATGCTGGTCTGAAGAGATAGCCATTGCCCTAAAAACTGAATGTGTATTTCTCAAAGTAGATGAGAAAGTGGGCAAGTAATTAAGAGTGCTCAGGCTTTAGATCGTAGTAGACTAGATCTCTGGGTTTAAGTAGTGGAGAGCTGGGGTTGTTGCTCAGGGACTTTTCCTTATCATGAAGTGGTGCTGTGACAGATGCGTTGTTGTTCCCAGATCTTCAACCCATTTTGTAGGAGGATCCCACACCCCCTCTCATGGCCGTGGGACTCACAGCAGTGTGCCTCTGCAGGCAGGCGGATTTTCCCCACTGAGTCAGGCTCAGCCGTCTGACTTGCTGGTCTGAGGCACCAGTTCAGAGCAGAAGCTGTAAAGGCATCATGCGTTTCTGACGTTCTCTTGCCCTTTCCATCTCCCACAAGAATAGCATACCCTAAATTGGTGGTGTTCCTTCAGCATGGGTCTCGGAATGAGAAGAGCCACAACTTGGAAAAGAGCTACAGAAGCTGACCTAGAGCGGCCACGTGGAATGTGGCCAAGAAATAACCGTTTTCTCAGTAAACTACAGTCTGCTAAATGTGTCTCCGTGTGTTTCGGAGATTGGAGGGTGTTTGTTTTTGTGGCCAAAGCTAACTAATATAGCTGATCCTAACGGCATTGCTTCAATTGCCAGGGTAGGGTTTAGTGATTCAACACATTTTTAGTTGTTGAGGTGACAGAGGAAGGGGGTCGTTTAGGTTATTGTTTGAAATATTCGTGTCCTCCCCCTCATTTCCATTGGATGAAAATGCTTTGGGGTTCCTTTGATATCGGGCATGCCAGTGTAACTTGCTTTGATCCCATGGTTGGTGGAACGTATGTCCTGCCCTTTGACTTTGAGCTTGACCATGTGAGTTGCTTTGGCTGTTGGTAGATTACCACCAGACGTTCTGCAGTAGAATCTTGAAATGTTCTGTGTGGTTGGGCTTGGTCTCTGCGCTTTAGCCATCGCCATGAGAAGAATATTCCCAGGCTTGTCTCCCAGCCCCAGGCATCTGGAGTAGAGCTTGTTTAGCAAAACTTCCCCAAACCTACATCAGCCAACCCATAAACATATGAGTAAAATGAATGCTTATTACTTTATGTCACTAAGCTTGATGGTTGTTATGCAGCATTATTTAACCAATATACGGGTTAAATAGCTTTTGTCACTTATGGACCCAGGTTATACAACTACATAGGTAGTAACTGTGGCTTGGTTTTGCTTTCACTTTTTTCTAAAGGATTTTAAAAGCCCTTATCCTATAGAGACCCTTCTCCTCCCCTACTCCTCCACTTCTTTTCTTCGTGTGGGATATGTTCATGGAAAAGAGTATGTTGCAGCTCTAGTTAACAAGGAACCTCTAGCAGCATAGAACTGAGTGTGTCCATATTTGTTAGTGATATTGTTTTCCTCTCTTGGCCCAACAAACCTATAAGGCTTGACCATAATTTCCCTATTTTAATGATATGCCTATATAGTTTTGTTCATAGTTGGTCTACAACTTATTAACATATAAGTACTGGGTGTTATATTGGTAGCCAGTAATGCATAAACATACCCTTGGGTGGTTTCCCTGGTGGCACATTTAGGGAACATCAAGAACTGACATTTGCACTTTCTGATCCCAAAGGGTCATCACTGATGATCCCACTGTTAGATAAATATATAAGAAATAGAAAATAGAAAAAGATTAAAACTTCATTAGGGAGTGTTAGGTTAAGTTTTAGATTGCCTCACTTACCAGAGAGATGTCCAATTCCTAATCACTGCCATCTTTATTGTATTGTAATGAATTGTCATGCAGACACCAAAATGTCTACAGAGAGGGATTTTCCAGCTTTGGGAATGTCTGCTTATGACATTTCCTTTCGGGGGGGATTTTATAAACACAATTTTTGTTCTTCCAAAGAAGGAACCACACCATGATTCTGGCTATCATGAAGCCCATCTGGGGTATGGTTTTCAGTCCAGTTATTGCACTGTCTTTGTGAATGCTATATTTAATGACCATCCAAGGCTTGGGATGGAATACTGTCTTCACTTAATTCATTTCAAAAGATCCAGAAAACATAACTTAATCCCAGACAGTGCCGCAGGGGGGCTCCAGTCCAGTTCCCGTTGTCAAGAGCCAGAAAGGTGTAAGTCTAGAAACTAGTGAAGGATATTGGACAAAAAGTCACTGGAAACTCATACAGTGCTTTCCCTTAATAGGATTAAATCTTCATTCTTTGACATCACACAGAATAAATGGTGCCAATCCACCCAACAAAGCCATGATCCTCAAAAATGACATGTAAAAGTTGCTACTGTCTAATGCATGCTACCACATTAGCTTTCACTTAGAATATTCTTGAATAAAAACGACAGGACGTGGGGCACCTGGGTGGCTCAGTTGGTTAAATGTCCGACTCTTGATTTCAGCTCAGGGTTGTCGGATCGAGCCCCATGCCAGGCTCCGCACTCAGCACCAAGTCTGCTTGGGATTCTCTCTCTTCCTCTCCCTCTGCCCCTACCCCTACTCATGCACGTGCATGTGCTCTCTCTCTCTCTATCATAAATAAATAAATAAAATCTTTTTAAAAATGACAGGACACTTCATATAACTAAAACGGACCTTTGGAACTGAGAGTTAGTAGTTTTGTACCTAAATATGTTTTCACAAATATCCTGAGTTCTACAAATGGCCTATATTTAAATGGGTTGTTTATTTATTTCCTACACCTTAACTTAAAAAAAAATACAATATTGCATGAAAAGGGGGAAATGTTGCTTCAAGAAAAATGCTGCATGAAAAGAGAAATAGTGCTACATTTAAAAAGTCATAAAAACAGTACTGATGGGCTTTTGAATCCAGAGTGAGCTCCTTTCCCAAGCTGTTGATTTTTTAAATGGTAAATTCCTTTCACTAAAGGGAATTCTGCCTAAAATCTTCGTGGTCAGTAGACTCTCATTTAACCCATACAAGTACTGAGGGGAGGATGTTCCAGAGCGTCATGTGGCTTTAACTGAACTAGGAAGCCAAGTGACCTATGTTTTGCAGAATGAGATTACAGCCTTGGAGTGGGCGAGGCAGGTTTTCAGGATACCTCCCCAAAGAGCAGCATCTCGAGTGAGGAACCCTGGAGAGACAGGGCCTTCCTCCTCTACCAGTCCCTCACATCAACGTTCTTAAAATAATTGGGCCAATTACCTTTGTCAGAATCTTAACTACTTCATCTAGATACAAGTTAAAGCTTGAAAAACATCCATCAGAAGTGTGAGAGGAAACGCGCCATGTTACTGTTGACATAAACTCCGTGTGCTCAACCCCACCCATCAGTCTGGGTGTTCGATGACCCGTCACTCATGCGTAATGGGATCTACAGAACCCTGGACCCTGGACTCAGGTGGTGACTCGTAGGGTGACCAGCTGTACCCATTTGCCCAGAGCTGGGGGGATTCCTGGGAAGTGAGAGTTTCAGAGCTGAATCTGAGAAAGTCTCAGGCAAACTGGGACAAGCTGGTCAGTCCTCGCCTTCCAGGCTGTGCTCAGAGGAAGTCGCAAAGGTTTACATTTGTGAGCTCAAATTTGCCTGTCTGCCCGTGGACTCTGATGCCTGTGAGGGATTCCTTGTCTCACTAGAGATTGGGCTCTGTTTACTTGTTGGATTGTTCCCAAAGTGTGACTCAGGCTGTCCCACCCTGTGGCCTCTTTCTTCCCACCCCTTCATCAATCCCTAGTTTCATTTCATTTCTTTTTTTTTTTCTTTTATAGCCTTTATTTGAAGTCCCAACATGAAATGATATTCCTTAAAAAAAAAAACAACACTTTATTGACATCTGATAAACACGAAAAACAGACACATATTTGATTTATTCAACTCACTCCCTAGCTTCTATTCTAGTTCTTTTTTTTTTTAATAAGATTTTATTTATTTATTTGACAGACAGAGAGTACAAGTAGGCAGAGCAGCAGGCAGAGAGAGAGAGGAGGAAGCAGGCTTCCCACCGAGCAGAGAGCCCGATGCGGGGCTCGATCCCAGGACCCTGGGATCATGACCTAAGCTGAAGGCAGAGGCTTTAACCCACTGAGCCACCCAGGCGCCCCTCTATTCTAGTTCTTAATCTGGTCTTGAATCCTAACTTGTTTGACTGGGGCCCTGTCCCCTGCTTAATTTCTGCCCTTCTTTCTCCTAAAAATAGGATCCTAGTGCTTATCCCTTCACTCATCCACTGTCTGAAAGCTAGATGCTGCACTCTCTTGATGACTGGTACTTGCTCTTTCTAGAGACTGCTGCTCCTAAGAACCCCTTCTCCAGATGTGTCCCAGACCACGGACAGCAGTGCTGGCCCATAGACAACCTGCTTTTGACCTCCCCTGCACTGGCCTCTCCACCTACAGGCCCTAGTCTCATTCATGGCCAGGTGCAGAGCCACAGCCCCTTCCATTTGCACTTGACCTGGTGCCCCTACTGCTGAGATTCCAGCAAACCTTCCAAGCAAGGCTGTATGGATGATGGTACTGGGGGAGGGCTCCGAGATTTACCTAGTGACATTCAGAGTCATTTCAACTAGCCATTCATTAGTTATGTAATCTGGGAATCATGGACTCCTCCCTTTTTCCTTCTCAAAAGCTGACCCTTGCCTTTAAGAGCAGTGGTCCGCCCCTTCCAGCCCCAGCACCCTGTGGGATGCAGAGGAGTGCTTGCCTCCTTCTGCCTAGCCCAAGCCCTGGTGGCATTACAAACAAAATTAATTACAATAGAAAACAAGAGGAATAAGCCACACAGGCTTATTCTGTTCGGTTAATATTGGTAGCTCTCTTCTGTGGGCATTGTGACAATGCCTCCTTCAATTGTTTTAATTCTGGTTCTCTCTCTCATAGAATAGGGGAGTGGGTTTGCTTTTTTCTTTTTCTTTTTTCGAGCATTTGCCGAGAGAATGGCCCTCTAATACTGTCTTTGAAATGTTCACGCTCTGTGTGAGAGAGAAAGATGGTCAGCTTTTCCAAGTGTTTTGTTCCTGTGCCATTTGGCCCTTTCTTGTGTTTTTGGCAAAATCAGTTTCTGCAATCCAAATTGCTGTGCTTCCCTGC
Organism: Lontra canadensis; assembly: GCF_010015895.1. Lineage (NCBI taxonomy): Eukaryota > Metazoa > Chordata > Mammalia > Carnivora > Mustelidae > Lontra > Lontra canadensis. The sequence goes on from NW_022631091.1 coordinate 476,727, forward strand.
TGTGAATAAATGAGAAAATACTAGCTCTTTGTGAAAGCGTTCCCTGCTGTGGAGGCAATGATGGGTACAATGTCCAGAACCCTGCGTATCCAGCTCCTGGCAGGAATTCCCAGGCGTTATTCCTAATCCAGAGCTGCTGTTACCATGACAAAACTGCTTGCTCGATCTTCGTCCCACCAGGAAAATTGCCCTTGTTTATGAAATAATCCTGAGAAAAGCGATGCAGGCTAGGGAGCAGGTGAAATCATTTAAATTCTGCAAGGCCAAGTTGATCGCTGCTGCACACAGATGTGCTCCGTTGCTGCAGATAAACACAGCAGGAAATTGTGCTGGATAGTAAAGGAGAGAGCACACTAAGATCGCTTTGTTTCTATCCCTCGAGGTCCCATCCAGGAAGATGGTAACAAAGATATCAGGTCCTAGATTTTTTCCGTGGGACAAGTCCTCCTTTTCTTGAGAGGGCACCCAGACAGCCGGACGATGAACACTGGTCATGTTGTCATGGCAACACTCCTTCATGTGGGTGCAGATGCGAAGGGGACGAGGTCCACACACTCCAAAGATGCCTAGATTTCTTGTTTTGGAACAAATAATACAGACCTGTGCTGTTTTCTCTTTTTCTTTGAATTTGGTGCTATTGAAGGGGGACCTGATTGAGAAGAAGCCTTCCTTCTCCATGTGGTGAACGCACTCTTCTTAAGGTGGCTGGATAGAGGAGGACCAAGAGAGTGGAGAAGACTTCATGTCCTTCCCAGGAGACAGGCATGGGGGATGTTGGGGGAAATGGCCAACCAAAGCCGCTTTCTCTGCTAGAGGAAACTTTCCTATTAAAAGCAAAATTTTGTCACCTTCCCTAGTAATGGGCATAGAGGGCAACCAGATAGAAAACCTTGATAAGCAGGGTTGCTAACACACTCCTGTCACCCAGCAGCTGTAACTTTAGCCCCACAGTTGATGGGATAATCATATGGCAGTCTGTCCCAATGGGTCACAGATCCTTGGGGACCATGGAGTTCTTGCAAAAGTCCTCAAACCATTTGCAACCAAGCTTTATCTATAGAGTGAATTAATATATCTTGGGTAAATATGCACTATTTTTTTCAGAATGAAAGTGGTTGTGATTGTTGTTAGTAACTGATGAGTTGAAAGGTGTTATTAAGTTTATAATAAATTTATGTTATTATGTGGTCTCAATGAACAGAAATTTTTTTAAGATTTAATTTATTTATTTGACAGAGATCACAAGTAGGCAGAGAGGCAGGCGATGGGCGGGGGGTGGGGGGGCGGGAAGCAGGCTCCCCGCTGAGCAGAGAGACCGATGTGGGGCTGGACCCTGAGATCATGACCTGAGCCGAAGGCAGAGGCTTTAACCCACTGAGCCACCCAGGTACCCCATCAATGAACAGCAATTTAAAAGCACGATTCCTATCATTTGGACAACGGTTATATTTTTTGGCATTAGCCAGGAGTCTTCATACTCAAGAAGGAGAGGAGTCACTGATCTGTCATCACATGTAGGATTAGTCTTTACGTGTTAAACAACCGTTGCCTGATCTCTCACAGTTAAAGTTATACGATGTTCTCGGGAAAAGCCAAAGGACCTCTTCACAAACAGAATTCCTGACAACTTCCAAGATTCGTTAACTTTTTGATTCAATAAAGTGAACTAAAGTTCATTATATTCTGCTCTTTCACTGGTCCTATGGACAAGCTCTACATGCTAAGTAGGAAGAATTGAGTAACTGGGTGTACAGTTGCCTTACTACCTCTCAAAGGTGAATCCTTGTTTTCTTTCCTGCTTCCATTTCCAAACCAATACACCACTAAGGGTCTAGATCTTGAGGAAGACTGAGGAAGGCGTCTTGAATGAATGCTCAGCATGATTCCAAAGAGTGCAATAGAGTTGAAGTACTTAGCCTCATGTTTTGATCAATATGTGTAGTCTCCAGGCTTAAATAGTTGTGTTTGAGAACTTAGAGAAATTTTGCTAAAGGTAATGGACGTATTCACTCTGCCATTTATGACAGTTTGCGTGCTGTACTGATATAGGCCGCTCTAAAATTAGCAGCTTTTTGATGGCAGCTGAGTGAACTAGAGGGTCTACTTCATGTAGTTTTTTTTTTTTTTTTTTTTTTTACCATTTCATTTCTTCCTACGTTCTGTAAACTATTTGGTAGGCTTTGTTCCCTCAAAATAACCGGCTTCTTCAGTTCAACAAGTTCATTGATCATTTCAGTGAAAATATTTTTCACATTACAAAGTGAATCACAGAATATTGTACTTGGTACTCATATATTTAGAAAAATCATTTAAGGTTAACTGGCATGAAGCTGGCTCAGAAATAAAGGGGCACCTACTCACCTGGTGTAGCAGGTGATTTGTACATCCATTTCATTTTCATTTGTACATCCATTAGTTAGCAAACAGTTACTGAGTGCTGTGTTCAAAACATCTGCCTTTTAAATAGTCTCTGTATAATACTCACTTTCAAAAATGTCTCTTGACATGCATTGAAGAATCTTTGTATTTTTTCAGATTCTTTGACGTTGCTTTTCTTTTCCTTTTTTCTTTTTTGAACTGTATTCAGTTTCCTCTACTAGTTCCCTATCTGTTCAACTATACTCACCTTCATGATACAGGAAAGAGCTAAATCAAAGTTCTTTCCATTTCAAGTTGAAGAACAGCTGAGCTCTCATGTGCCGAGTTTGGAAACCATTTCGGTGTGTTTTTGTTTTGATTGCATTTGTTTCTAAGTGGAAAGGTATTCTAGGGGCACCTGGGTGGCTCAGTGGGTTAAGCCTCTGCCTTCGGCTCAGGTCATGATCCCGGGGTCCTGGGATCGAGCCCCAAATTGGGATCTCTGCTCAGCAGGGAGCCTGCTTCTCTCCCTCTCTGCCTCCCTCTCTGCCTACTTGTGATCTCTGTCAAATAAATAAATAAAATCTTTTTTTGAAAAAAGGTATTCTAACTGGATCTCAATCAGTGTATCTGTTAATGATGAAAACTAACATCTATTTATTGAGATATAATAAAGCAATTCGTAAGTCAAAATTAGGGTTAAAAGTGAACACAGTCCAACATTAATGCACCTTACTATGGCCCAGAGTCAAGCCACGAGAATGAACATGCTTCACTCTCGAAAACCTCCAGAAACAGAATTCCAGGGATGGCATGTGCCACCTGCTCATGGCTCAGACATAGAAGCATCTTATCCCTCGCTAAAGACTGTTCTGTCTTGAACAATAAAGGGCATACCAATGAGAAAGAAGTAACTGTGTGCAAAAATATTTTGCACATCAATAAAAGGGAGCCACTTGCAAATTCCAGAACACACCAAGGTTTGTGATGTTTATTAAGGTGCATTTCAACTAGTCTTTTAACTGTTCAGTTGTACTAGACTTTCATCAGAGAAGCTTCTTAGCATTCCCCAATGCGAGCAAATAAACATGAAACTAAGGATTTTCTGGGATATAGAAGGAAGCCAAAGTCTGGAGAGTTGGGAAATGTGGAAGCCCTGAAAATGGACGAAATTCCAGCGTGGCCTCAATGTGACTGGAGATTGTTTTGGCTATTGTCATTTCTCTTTGAGTGCAGCGTTGACTTAATCGTGCCTCTCCGCATGGCACAGCCATTACTGGGCTGTGCAAGGGCCCTCTGGTGTTTCATTTTACTTTCCCTTTCTCCTCTCTCCCCATGTCCACTCTCAACAGGTTTCCAACAGAATGTGCTTGATTTGTGCCCTTTGATATTTATGTGCCCTTAAAAACTAGAAGTTGTTGCATGTGTGTTTAGGTGACATAAATAGAACTGTGCTGCTCTAGACCTTGCTTTATTTCTTTTTTGTGCAGCAATACATTTTAAAGCATATTGATCCAATTACATCCAGTCAAAATACCTTTCTACCATCTTGCTCACATGTGAGTGCTGTGTGGTTTTCAACAGTATCATCTGCTGTGTTTCATGTCCCCATCCTTCTAATGACAAGCAGGTGGGTTGTTTCCAGTCATTGTCATACATGTCCCCTTGGAACCTTTGTGAGGTTCCTCATGGAGTTTAATACCTTGAAGTGGAACTGCTGAGTCCTGGGATGCATGCAGACTTTGTGCCCTGAGTAATGCCAGAATGTTTTCTGTGTACACTTTTCTGTGTACACCCACTGAGTGTCCCATTTGTCCACACACTTGGTATTTTCTGATTTTCTATTGGGCCAGCCTCCTGAATGTTTTAAGTTGCACATCTCTGGTTACTAGTGAAATTCAGCATATCTCTGTGCATCTCGCTTTGCTGTTTGGGTTCCTTCTCTGTGGATGCCCTTGCCGTATCCTCGCCAATGTGTATTGGATTTTATGGAATTTGTCTCCTTCCATTTATAAAACTCCTTTCATGTGTTGAATACCACCCCCTTGTTGGTTCTAGACATTGCAATTACATGCTCCTCAGTGTTTTAGCTAGTCTTTGGCTTTCCTACTTTTTTCTTCATTGGACAAAAATTCTTAAAGCCTTAAACTTATCTGATACAGGCCAATCTGTTTATATTTTTGGCTATTGATTATATTATGGGTTTTGTTCAAGAAATATTCTTCTAGGGGCACCTGGGTGGCTCAGATGGTTAAGCGTCTGCCTTTGGCTTGGGTCCTGATCTCAGGGTCCTGGGATTGAGCCCCGCACTGGGTTCCCTGCCTGGCAGGGAGCCTGTTTCTCTCTCTCCCTCTGCTGTTCCCCCTGCTTGTGCTCTCTCACTCTCTCTGTCAAATAAATATAAATAAATAAATCTTAAAAAAAAAAAAGAAAGAAATATTCTTTTACATCCAAGGGCCACAGAGATATTCCCCTATTAGCTTATGGCTTTAGCTGTCTCAGTTACACCCAGATTCCTCTGGAGCCCACCACCATTCTGACTGGGAAGCAGGGATCCACCTTGATTTGTGTCAGTGCTGAGCCAGGTTTTTTGTTTCTTTCCTTTTTTTTTTTTTTTTTTTTTTGAGATCTAGCTAATAAGCAGATTCCTCATTCATCAAGTTCCCATTTCAGAGTCTGAATTAGTTTACAACCCAAGAGCTGTCTACAGTTCCTTTTTTTTAAAGATTTATTTATTTATTTATTTGACAGATCACAAGTAGGCAGAGAGGCAGGCAGAGAGAGGAAGGGAAGCAGGTTCCCTGCTGAGCAGAGAGCCCGATGCGGGGCTTGATCCCAGGACCCTGGGATCATGACCTGAGCCGAAGGCAGAGGCTTAACCCGCTAAGCCACCCAGGCGCCCCGAGCTGTCTACAGTTCTTAAGGACCCCAATAATTAATGACTCAAACATGTGCTTCTGTGCAGCAGACCTGAGCCAGGACACAGGCAGGTTGCAGGGGATCCGTAAAGATAACCTTCTTGGGAAACTCCGTATGGATGAAGAAATGGGTAATAAACCACTGCATTTGGACCCCAGGTTCATATACCGCTACCAGTCATCTTCACATTCTTGGCCTTAAAAGGTAGAAATGTTTTTGTTAGTAAGTGCCCCAAAGACTTCTCGTCTGCGGCACCCTTCATGACTCTGTTCCTCCCTGACACGAAGCAGAGCTACTCTTCAGAGCCGAAATGTCAGTAATGCAAAAACAGATGTGTTACGATCGTTCCTCCAAGTACTTCTCATTTCTTTCCATAATGAGGTTTGCTCTCTGTGACAATGATACCTGCCCCCTGTCCCTCTTAAAAAGGAGTGCTGTGGAAGAGCACACTTCTTAAGTGTGAAAAGAGATCACAGTTTTTAGACCCACCGACACCTCCGTGAGATCTACCCAGGGCTGCAATTTGATTTGTTAACTTTTCCTTGACCTGGGTAGCTGAGCCAGCTCTCAGCCTTCAGAGGGAGGGCCGTTCTACCCAGGGTTCTCTCTGCCTCAGTGTTATACTTTGATGGTTAAGTTCTGTGATAAATTGATTAGTGCCTATAAGTTGAAAATGCAGAAGAAATAGTCCTCATTTCTTTTAGGAGTTTTTTTTTATGATTAATTATCTTTATTAACATATAATGTATTATTTGCCCCAGGGGTACAGGTCTGTGAATCGTCTCTTTTTAGGAGTTTTAATGGTGTGATTTTGTCAAAAGGAGTTATTGACTCTAAGTAAAAAACGAATCGTAAAAGTTGCATTTTTTCCAAATTTAAATTGGACGGTCTAAGTTTAATTACTTCAAGTAGAAATATAGGACTTAGCATAATAAATCCCTGTCAAGAGGAGGTGGGGACCAGAGGTTTTTTTGGGTAAACTTGAGAAATCCACAGACTATCACTCAAGATAAGCTAGGTGTGTGTGTAACAAACATTACCAAAATCTCAGTGGCTGTTGTCTAGGCCCCATAGTTTCCCTGGGGCCTCCTCTCCTTGGAGCGTGGTCCTCCCCCTGTAATCCACGCTGCCTCAGCAGCTGCTTCCTGGACTGTCGAGAAAAGAGAATTCTGGGAGATCTTGCTTTGGCAACCAAATGCCCACAAGTCCTTGGCACATTCGCGTAGACGGTCCCACCCAGTCACAAAGAGTCAAGAAATGCAATCTTCTCCTGCCCCCATAATGGGGTAAGGAGGGAGGAAGGGAAGCAAACATATTCGGCAGATGGTGCCAGTGCGTGCCACCCCACAGGCCTCTTTTAAAAGAGAATGAATGATTAAGAATACACCATTCAATCTGAGAAACACTGACTCTGGGAGATAAATGCTTTTCAGTTCAAATTATTGCTACGAAGTAGGTTTCACTTTCATCACTGGTAAAATAATAATAATAATAATAATAATAATACTAGTTTGGTCAAAGCGTAAACACAATTTTAAAAGTTGTTATGGAAAAATACAGTGGAGGGGCGCCAGGGTGGCTCAGTGGGTTAAAGCCTCTGCCTTCGGCTCAGGTCATGATCCCAGGATCCTGGGATCCAGCCCCACATCCGGTTCTCTCCTCTGCAGGGAGCCCGCTTCCCTTCCTCTCTCTCTGCCTGCCTCTCTGCCTACTTATGATCTCTCTCTCTCTCTGTCAAATAAATAATTAAATAAATAAATAAAATCTTTAAAAAATTTTTTTCTTAAAAAAAAAAAAGAAAGAAAACAAAATACAGTGGATATTATGAAGACCCGTTTCCTATCAGAGACAGCCTAGCCGCAGGGCCCCTTGGGAGCAGAAGGAAGGCCAGGCCGAGGGGGACAAACACCAGGAGCCCAGGGCCATCAAGGCAGTGGAAGGGCGGGCAGGCCTCTCCCCAGGCCTAGCCGGTTCAGGGCAAGGATCCAGACAGACGCCCTGAAGAGATGCCTGAGAACGCAGCTTAGCACCGCGGGCTATGCGGGGACCCCATCTCAGCTTGTGGAGACGCTGTGAAGGGCAGAAAGAGGGAAAAGAGGAGAGGGACCCAGGCCTCTGGCACACATACAGGAGGCAGCCAGTGCCAGCCTGCAGGCTCTCTGAGAACACTGTCCTGGACATGCCACATCACTGTGGCCCTGGGCACTTGCGTGACGGAGTCTCATGTCATCTGGCTGTCCTTGGCCTGTACAGAAAGGGCTGCCAAGCCAGAGGAGGGGCAGGAGCGAGCGTTTTATGCCCACAGGCCTGGGCAGAAAGACACCTGCCAGGAATCTGACTGGGCCAAGTTGCCTTTTTACTGGCATCCTGCAAACACCTGAATGCCTGGGAAAGAGAGCTGGTGTGGGCAACAGCTAACAGAACCCAGTGGCCAACATCCCCCCAGCCAGTGAGGAGAACAGCCATCTCCTGAGTCCATATCCTGTTCCGGTCACATTCAAGACCTCATTCTGATTAAGACTATTTCAGAAGCATCCAGAAGACTACTGAGAAATGATGCTAAGAATACTGGTGAGTGGGAGCCTGGGGTTTGGCTTTTGTTTGGACCTATCAGATGACTTCCTTTAATTCACTCATTAGCTTTTCCCTCTATTAAAAAAAAAAAAATCCTTGGCTACCTACTGACTTACAGATGCTCAGTTTGCGTATTCATAGAACTAAAAATCTTGAGTGTTTGAACATGCTACTATAGTGTGAGACTCTGGATGTCCTTTAAAATGTGATATTTGGAACTTTTCTTTTTCAGTAATCGTCACTGACGTTTCTGCTGTTGGAGGGTTCCCTGAATTTGAGTCCCTTAACAGTACATCTTGGTGTTTCCTCCCTCAAGTTCTGAGTCTTTAGGGTTAGAGTTGTTGTTGTTTTAAGATTTATTTATTTGTTTGACAGAGAGAGAGAGACAGCAAGAGAGGGAACACAAGCTGGGGGAATGGGAGAGAGAGAAGCAGGCTTCTCGCCGAGCAGGGAGCCCGATGTGGGCCTTGATGTGGGACTCGATCCCAGGACCCTAGGATCCTGACCTGAGCCAAAGGCAGACGCTTAACAACTCAGCCATCCAGGCGCTCCTAAGGCTAGAGTTTTAGATCGAAAGTGCCTTTTCGTCTCTCTCTCTCTTTCTCTTACTTTAACACCTCCCCCAGCCCCCCAAAAAACTCTCTCAGTTTGTTTTTAAGAAATGAAAAAATGTTCCAACATGTGACCCACAGCTGCAACCCGTTAACCTTTGCTAATATTAAGTCTGCACTTTGGATCCCTCCTGGGAGCAAATGGATGGATGCACTTTTGCTGTTCTAGGCAGCGTGCCTGCTCGGGGAGGGGCGGGGAGGGACGCTTTCCAGCCAGACTCAAAACGAGTGGAATAAATATCTTCTCTGCGCATCCTGATAGAAGACCTGACCTGGCTGGACACCAGGTGCTCCGGAGCCACCGTGTCCACTACAGTCGCCGCTAGCCATGTGCAGCCATGGAGCCTTGAACGTGTGACTAGTCTGAACCACGATGAGCCATAAGAGGAGATTGCATAGTGATTGCGTAGAGCATGTAAAAGATCTCCTTCAAGTTTCTTATTAACTGCATGTTGAAATGGTAGTATTTTGGATCGATTGGAGTCAGTGGAACATTTTATTAAAATTAATAATACCTGTTTATTTTACCCTTTTTAATGTGGCTTCTGGAAAACATAAACCGAACTCTGTGACTCGGCTATATTTTTATTGGATGGCACTGGTCTAGGTGACTGAGATTTGTTTTAACTACTTTGCTAAGCAGCAAATATGCATCATGATTTTAATATAGACTTTTATTTATAATATGAACTCTGTATGGTAAATATTTTATCTACTCTTGTTTCAAAGTATAATGCAGTTTTTAACAAGTCCCAAAGCACTATGGGTTATTTGACAAATTGACTTTTATGGATACCGGGTAGCGCTATGACTACCCAGAAGCTAGCCTAGGCTTTATAAGGTGCAACACTTACCCTTGGATCTTCTGGTGTCGGCCTTCGTCTCACTGATGGGGGCATCTGTGACGTGGTGGGATGGGGGCATGGGTCCCCCAGCAGTTGCCAGTGGACTTCCTCCTACTCATGGATGTCTTCCAGCCCCTGATGCTTGTATGAAAGACCTGCAGGTAGTTGAACTTTGAAGATGGCCCCTGGTCCTCCAGATCAGTGAGCCCCAAATCCTCAAGTCATATTTTATTCCCCCTGGTTTCTGGAAAATTAAAGACTTCTAGAGAACAGAGCCGTAGGGAACTGGTGAAAATGATTACATCACAGGATTGGACTCAAGAACAGAGAAGTGTCCCCTTCTCATCCATGGCTTTGCTTTTCCTTGTGAAATATGGCAACAGATGAAAAACCCACCTCTTGGGAACAACCAGATGAAACTGCAAGTCCACCTGACATTGCCACCCCGCCACCCCCACTGCCCTGGCAGGCCCATGGAGCGTAGTTTGTCCTCTAAAGCCTGAGGCACTTGTATTGCGTCTCAGCCTGGGAAGAGTAAACACTAGGAGTCAGCTCTGAGGCAGGACAATTCCTTGACCATCAGTGCTTCTCACACGAGTCTCCCTGGATGTTCTGAAAAGGAAGATGCTGATTCTCTAACCTGGGCTAGGGTGTGTGTAACAAGCTCGCAGGTGACAGCCACCCTGCTGATCATGGACCGCGCACATTTTGAGGACCACTCTCACTAAGTGTCGCTTGCGAGAACATTTGTGAAAAGTTACCCAGCCTAAGGCATGGGAGATCAACAGTGCCAAATTGACATCAAATATACCTGGTACACTTTTAAAAACCAGTATAAAAAGAAATCCATTCCTTTAAAAAGAAAAAAATAAGGGAGACAATGAACATTCTTCTTTTTACAGAGGGACTCAAGTCAGGCGATTTTTTTTTTTTAATTTCTTTTCAGTGTAACAGTATTCATTGTTTTTGCACCGCACCCAGTGCTCCATTCAATCTGTGCCCTCTCTAATACCCACCACCTGGTTCCCCCAACCTCCCACCCCCGCCCCTTCAAAACCCTCAGATTGTTTTTCAGAGTCCATAGTCTCTCATGGTTCACCTCCCCTTTCCAATTTCCCTCAACTCCTTTCTCCTCTCCATCTCCCCTTGTCCTCCATGTTATTTGTTATGCTCCACAAATAAGTGAAACCATATGATAATTGACTCTCTCTGCTTGACTTATTTCACTCAGCATAATCTCTTCCAGTCCCGTCCATGTTGCTACAAAAGTTGGGTATTCATCCTTTCTGATGGAGGCATCATACTCCATAGTGTATATGGACCACATCTTCCTTATCCATTCATCCATTGAAGGGCATCTTGGTTCTTTCCACAGTTTGACGATCGTGGCCATTGCTGCTATAAACATTGCGATCTTTAAAATCACCTCTCCTTAGGGGCATGATAGTGTCAGCTACGGTTTACTAATGAAAAAGATAAAGTACCAAGTGAGTCATCATCTGGAAGTAACACATCTCTGAAATGATACAAAACAGCAGTGGTCTCTCTGCCTGCGTCCACGATCGAGCTCTTCCTGTGTGTGGTGGGCGTGTGGATGTGTGCGATCCAGTGGAATCTCAAAGTACTAGTGAAGTGAGTTGCTATCCTTAGGCTTCTGGGGAGAGAAGTAAGGTTTGCAAAGTTGAGGTCACGTACCAGTTTTCTAAACCCGTGACTCTCTCCCAGTCCTGAAACCAGCCCCACATCAGGGGACTTCTTAAGCACCATATTTAGAACAGACAGTAATTTATAATGTCTTTCTCTTCCTTGGCAATTTAAATGAAAATGTCAACCTGAAAAAAGGTTTCAGAAAGGCACCAGGAAGCATGGTACATGCAGCTAGATTAATCACAGTTAGATGAACAAAGTACATTTTCAACACGGACGACATCACTGTTAAAGTAACATAAAAGTCTTGGAAGAGCTGAAAGGCCATTAGGAGACAACTAGAATAGATAGCAGGAAGGTCCGTCAATAAACATTAGGAAACTGACCTATGCAGCTTACCTGTGAGCAAGCCCTTTTCCTACGAGTGACATTACTATGCAACAAGACTCCAAACACACAAATGTTACCACGAGCCTTTCCTATCTTCCTTTGCTCCAAATTGGAGCAGGCAGACACCACTTAGATGACATAAACATGTGACAAAATATCATACCAAGCTAGATACAAAAGACAACATTCTCTATGGTTCCATTTACATGAAATTCTGAAAAAAGCAAAACTGTAATGACACAAAGAAGACAGGGGGATTGCCTGGGGCTAAGAGTGGGGGGGGAGGGTGACTGTAGAGTCGGGAGGAAACCTCTTGAGGATAATGGAGACGGTCCGTATCCTGACAGTGGTTGTGGTTCATCGACTGTACGCATCCATCAAGATTCACTCAAGTGCACTTGAACTTGCTGAATTCTATTGTATGGAAGTTATAGCTCAATAAAGCAAACTGACGTATGTACATATAATAACCCTGATCTAGCCTTTCTACTCTTTTGTATCTGACTCAGAGTAAGCAAAATTTGGTAACCCTTAGGCAACACAAAATAAACACAGCTTAATTTCAAAATTCAGAGCTGGGAGTTGTTGTAGAAGAAGAAGAGCTTCAGCAGCCACTGCACATGAGTTGCCAAGACTGTACTGGACGTATGCCCATCCCAAGACACGGCGTTCAGTCTCTCAAGGTCTTCGGTCACCTAGAAAGTGGGTCATCTTTCAGAATATCTGCGTCACTGTAGAGAACATGTCAGTAAATAAAAAACCAGCTGGATTTATTCTTAAATTGGCAAAATGCATACTTGCTTGGAGGTACTATTAATCCTTTCATTCACTGGACAGGGAAGATTGGCTTTTACGGTCTTGGTTACCTTAGGTTTTATCAGTACCTCATATTCTTTTGGTAAAGGGTATGTGTTAGGCATGAAACTTGTGCTTTGGGAAAGCAGAGATCATGTGACGGCTTGATTCTCAATCTTAAAAGTTTGAAATGAAGACTAATAATAAATATTTTTCCTGAGTAAGTCGGAAGACTCAGCAATTATTTTAATTCTTCAATACAAAATTATGTTGCCTAAAATACACAATTATTGCAAAAGAATTGTTCTGGACCGAATTCTCCAGAAAATTCTGCTTTAGGCAACAAGTTACAGAAAACCAACTTAAATGGGCTTAAACAATAAGCCCATTTCCTGGCTCCTGTATCTGGAATTCTAGGGCTAATAGCTGCATTTGGGGTTGGCTGGACCTGGCTGTCAACAGTCCCAGCCATGGTTTTCTCCCGCCCCACTCTGCCGACGGAGTGGCTTCATCTTCGCGCGGTTGGCCTCCTGAGCGTAAGTTAGATACTAAGTTCTACTTGAGTCTACTGTTTTCTCATTAATTCCCTGAGGGTAGAGAGAGAAGATTCCTTCAGGAACCTCCGACTTAAGGTCGGTGAAGGACTTTCTTTTTTTTGTTTGTTTTATTTAAAGATTTTATTTATTAGAGAGAGAGAGAGAGAGAGAGAGAAGCAGAATCCTCGCTGAGCAGAGAGCCTGATGCAGAGCTGGATGGCAGGACTCCGAGATCAGGACCTGAGCTGAAGGCAGGTGCTCAACCAACTGAGCACCCAAGGTGCCCCCAGTGAAGGACTTTCTTGAGACGATTTCTCATTGGTTCAAATTGGGTCTCGTGCCCAGTCACTGGCACAGAGGGTAGAATTGCCCTTCGGCAACCAGGTCTCCCCTACAACTGGAAACAGAATCAGCTCCCCTGAGAATGGGAATTGATGGGGGGAGGCGCAGTGAGGGTTCTATTAAGACCAAGAAAGGGAGAATGACACAGAGCCAACAACAAAAAAGGTATTCTATGGTCTCACTTAAATCCGTTATTTGAAAGGTAAGGTATAGTTCTTCTTGTTAGGAAAAGGACTTTTGGTTTAAATTTTAATTTTAAGAGAATATTTACAGCAAAAAGGAAAAAAGTAAAACCCACCATAATCTTACTACCCTGTGAGAACCACTAATGATACAGCATATTTTTCAACATTAAAATAAATATTATACTCTGACTACTGCAGACACAGTTAGAGCATAATGGTTAGTAACATACAGACCTGGGTGTCCACCTCCTGGTTCATCGACTTACTGTCTGTTGGTCCTCTGTGGGGAAGCTACTTATCTTTCCTGTGCCTCAACTTCTTCCTCTCTGTGATGGGTATAAGAATATCATTTATAAGTTCCAACAGCACTAACCTTCTAGTTCAGAAGCCAGCAATCTACAGCCTGCAGGCCAGACCTGGCTTGCTGCCCGTTTTTGTAAACAGAGTTTTATTGGGATCCGGCCATAGTCATCCATTTGTGTATCCATCTGTGGCTGCTTTCACACTGTGATAGCAAAGTTAAATAGCTCCAACAGAGACTATATTGCCCACAAAACCAAAAGTACTTATAATCTGGTCCTTTGCAAAAAAAAAAAAAAAAAAAAAGTGTGCTGACCTCTGGGTCAGACCAGTAGGCCTCTATTGTCTTGTCAAAATCTATCACGTCATAATTCTGTGGTTGTGTAGTAACTTAACCAGCCTGGAGATACGATCAAGAAAAAGTGACATTGGCAGAGATACCACAAAAATAAGAGATGCTCAGATGTTTTATCAGGTAGAGATAGTTCTAAGAATCGCGAGTGACTGAAAAAATCTACAAAAGTGCTGAAATGTCAAGTTATCTTCCTGAACTGACCAGAGATCTTGAAATATATGATACATGATCTCCTTTAACTCTGGGGTGTTGACACTGGGACGTGAATGAAAGCGAATTTGTAGTCTTTTCTAGTCGGTAGAAGTCATAGCTGTGGGGAGAAGATAAGAAGACTGAAGAAGGAATGAAAGAGAAACCATAACAAATTGTGGCAAATACTGCTTTAGTAAAGAAAAGATCGTCACCATCTGTGTGCTCTGGGGAGCAGTGGTACAGATGTGTGGATGGGAGCAGTGACCGGACCCGGGACTCCCTAGAGAAAAGGGAGTCGTCTGAATGAGCACAGTCAAGCTGACCCAAGTCTGAGCGTGGAAAACCCGTAAGTGAGTGAAAAGAAAAGACTCCTTGGAAAAAGTGAAATATCCATGGACGACAGCTGCCCTCCCAGTCTGGGTAGTTTTGATCTTGAATTTAAAGGTCCTCAAGCTCTAGATTTTAGTCAAATCTAACTTTTCCATAAAATTATGTTTTAACTTTATGTTTTATGTTTTATGTTTTAAATTTGGCTTTTTGGCCAAATGTGTAACATCCTTCCTTGAAAAGGAAGTGACCATCAGCTACACAGAAGTTTTCTAAAAAAGCCTCGAATCCATTCAGCAGCCATGTGATCAGTAAGAATAAAGGGTCCCTATCAAGTGCCTGATTACAGATCCCAGCTCAACCGCCTTCTCGTTAACCCTTCAAGTCCCGAGCCTTGTTTTTCTTTTTTATAAAACAGGATTGATAACTTTGGAGGATTTTGACAGAATCAAATGAAATAATCCATGTAAGGTAGTTAGCCCAGAATCCAACAAGTATTACATGCTCTTTAGAAATGAACCATTTTTTTTAAGAAGATTTTATTTATTTATTTGAGAGAGAGAGCGAGAATGAGTCAGGGGGAGGGGCAGAGGGAGAAGCAGACTCCCCACTGAGCAGGGAGCCCAATGGGGGGTTCGATGCTGGGACTCTGGGATCATGATCTGAACAGAAGGCAGACACTTAACTGAGGCACCCAGGCAGAAGTGAACTATTTTAACGTGGACAAGATAGGAAAGTAATTGTGGAAAACATTTTGATAACCAACCATATAATGATACATTGTTGTAATACCTGAAGTTCTTTCATTTTTGGTATTTCTGCCTTATTTTTGGAGCGGCAAAGGTCTTAAAAATTCTTAGAATTTCGAAGAGTAGATTGGGGAACATTTTCATAAGCATTGTATTCATTTAGAGTACAGGTCAACTTGCTGCTGAAACAGAGAACCCAAAAATATAATGACCAAAGAAAAAGAAAGGAATAAAGAAAGAAAGAAAGGAAAGAAAGAAAGGAAAGAAAGAAAGAAAGAAAGAAAGAAAGAAAGAAAGAAAGAAAGAAAGAAAAAGGAAGGAGGGAGGGAAGGAAGGAAGGAAGAAAAGTGTCTTTCTCTTGAACGCGTGCTCACCCAGAGGTAAGCAGCCCAGCACTAAAAGGCAGCTCTGGTCCCTGAGTGCCTCCAGGACCCAGGTTCCAGTTATCTTGTTTCTGCAAATGTTACCTGCAACAGGTTGTCAAGGAAAAGCTAATTCACCAGCATCTCCTTCCATCCCTTAGGAGAGGGAAGGCAGTGAATAAAGAGAAAAGCCATTTCTTTTTAAAGGATTAGTTCTAGAACTTGCGTACATGGCTTCTATTCCCACCTCATTACTGAGAGCTTAATCAAAGGGCTGCCCATAGTTGAAGGAGAGGCTAGAAAATGTGACTTGGCGAGGTATCCACGCACCAAACTGAAATTCAGTGGATTCTGTTATCAAAAGGGAGAAAGAAAGAATGGATGGTAGAACCAATGAGCAGTCTTCCGCAGGCATTGTCATGGAAACTAGTTTTGTGTCACTGACTCTACGACCCTATTGATTGTAAGATCCATCATTTAATGTACCACTAAGTAAGAAAAACCATGCTCTGAAACATATTATTAAATGTATTGTTTTCTTTTCGGCTCAGTTGTAGGACACATCCCAATTTAGGAAAGGTTAAAATGTGAAACATACATGTCTTGGGATAGAAGAGATTCCGGTATTGGGAGAGAAGGTGATCCAAAGGCATTGACTTTGCAGTCTTCTTTTGCTTGGGACCGTCCTGGAGCAAGCATACAGGAGATACCAAGCTTTGTCTGACTCATCCAGTGTCGTGCTTAGCCTCGGTGACTGACAAAGTACCTGCTTTTTGGCTTTGTTTCCCTTATAGTGCCTTATAAATCATAAGCACCAGCAATATTTGTTTCATGCAATGAAAGAAAAGACCAACTTCTTGGATGACCAAATAGAGATGAGCTGAATTTTCCAGGATCGAAAAGACTCTTGATTCAAATAAATGGACCAAAGCGAACGGACACCTTTGGGGCCCTGCTTGCTCTTGAGTTTAAGATAATCTTATTGAACATCAGGTTGATAATTTAATAAAGAAACACTCATTTGGATCCCAGCTGCTTATGCCATTTTTACATTTGTTTTCTCCAGTTTAATAAATGCACACGTGTGTTGTACTTTAAAACACACCTTTTGTCCCTGGTGAGTCCGAGCAGATTAGCATACAGGACCCCTGGTCCTTGCCTCAAAACAGCCTCTCCTGCAGCAACCACATCTTTGTGAATCTGACCTTTTATGACGGCGAAGGAATCAAACTCTCCATTCTCAGGTTTTAAGACGTAGTTGTGAAAGACCCCTGTCGATTCAGTCAGATCATTTGACTTGGTGGCTTTGAATCTGGTCAATGAAAATCTATAATATGCAGGTGTGTCTTGCTGTATTTGCTACTGAAATCTGCTTCTCTTATATAGATCACTGTTACAGATGAGGAGGTTAGTAACCCATCCTTTTTAGATCTGGTGAGGACTCCCCAAATGAGGAAGTGCACACTTATTCTTATGTTTGCTTGGTAAGTCTGACTTGTGATGGGCTCAAAAGCTTGTATCGAATTTACAATGCACCCCTTCCTTTGGAGCAGGCTGAAGTTATGCCTTACTTGGTCTCCGTTGTTTTTCACTGTTGCTCCAGGTTCACAAGCGCGGTGGTATATCAGGGACTCGTCATGCGCCTGGGAATTATAGGAGGCAACCTCTATATCGACTTTTTCATCTCAGGAGTTGTGGAGTTGCCCGCGGCCCTCCTGATCTTACTGACCATTGAGCGTTTTGGACGACGCCTTCCCTTCGCGGGAAGCAACATAGTGGCGGGGGTGGCCTGCCTTGTCACTGCATTCTTACCCGAAGGTAATAATCCCCCAAATCTGTCCAGCACTCAAGAACATGAAATAGTCCTAAATCAAAATAATCAAGAATGGGGAACTTCTTGTCCTTCAAAAATGTACCACCCTCAAAATCCTGGTACCGGTCAACCTATAGTGATATCACCCAATTTTCTTCTTAAGTGGTGTAATGACTCTGTGTGTAGGGATTGGTTCTACAGATTTTTCTGTTTTCTCCACTTTAGGTTCATTTATGATGGAAGTTAGCTGTCATGCAGAGTCTAGCTTATAGTGATGTGGGTTATTACTGATCACTTTTATTCAACTGGCTCGCATGCACTCCTTGACCATGGTTACTGTATTTCCTGATTACCTGCGGTATCACTGGCCCCATGCAAAATACCAGGGTTACAAAAGGGAGAAAGGAAGATACCCATTGACTCCAGAAGGTTCATGACTTAGGAAGGAGTATGGACACTCCATTTTTAAAAATTTGCTTTTCTTCCAAGTTTTTCTAACTAAATTCTAGTTAGTTAATATACAGTGTAATATTAGTTTGAGATGTAGAATTTTGTGATCTATCACTTTCATAGGACACCCAGTGCTCATCGCAAGTGCCCTCCTTAATGCCCATCACCCATCTAGCCCATTCCCTCACTCCCCTCCCCTCGAGCAACCCTCAGTTTGTTCTCTATAGTTAAGAGTCTGTTTCTAGTTTTGCCTCTTGCCCCCTCCCCACATTCAACTGTTATGTTTCTTAAATTCTACATATGAGTGAGATCATATGGTATTTGTCTTTCTCTGACTGACTGATTCCACTTAACATTATACTCTCTGGCTCCAACTACACCATTGCAAATGGCAAGATTTTATTCTTTCATTCTTTTATATGGCTGAGTAGTAGTCCATTGCACACACACACACACACCCCACATCTTCTTTATCCATTTATCAGTCGATGGACATATGGATATCTGGGCTCTTTCCATAACTTGGCTTTTGTTGATAATGCTGCTCTAAACATTGATATAGATATTTTAATGCTTTCACAACTCCCTGTGATAAATGAAATAATAGAATTAGAGGTAAACCTTGTCATTAGGGGTAGGGCATGCTGACTCATTGCATGAGCAAAAACCTGCATAGAACTTTTCACTCCTCAGAAACTGAACTGCTAATAGCCTAGTGTTATCTAGAAGCCTTACCTATAACAAAAGAGTCGACGAACACATATTTTGTATGTCATATGCCTTATATACTGTATTCTCACAATGAAGTTAGGGAAAAGAAAATGTTACCAAGAAAATCATAAGGAAGAGAAAAATACTGTAGTGTAGTGGAAATACTGTCTGCACGTAGGTGGACCCACACAGTTTAAACCTGTTGTTCTGGAGCCAATTGTACCAGATTCAGAAAAATAAAGCTTTCTGAAGGCTCTACATGATTAAAAAAAAAAATAGGTACAAGGAGTCTTATGCATGGAGTGGTCAGGAAAAACTTCCCAGAGGCGAGAACTAGGCACGTGTGAAAGAGGAAGAGAGAGGTACTGGACAGGGGGGCCTGGCTGGCTCAGTCAGCCTGATCTCAGGGTCATGAGTTTGAGCCCCACTTTGGGTGTAGAGATTACTAAAAATAAATAAATAAGCAAACTTTATAAAAGAAAAAATAAATCCCCTTGACAGAAGGGAAGGATAGGAGAGATGTTTTTTCACAGCAGAGCACGGCTCTCAAAAGTATGAGCCTTCTTTGAGGGATCTGGGATCACACGTTCTCTGTTATCGCTCAAGTTTCCCAAAAAGGGGGCTGAAAGATAGCCTGCCACCAGCGGTGACTGGCCTCAGGGGCCATGCCGGGAGCTTGGGCATGGCCCTGCTAGCTTCCTCATAGTCGCATCAGGTTGGCTGGTAGCAGTGAGGAGGGAGGGATGCCGAGAGCAGGAATCAGTGTCACGGCAGTCGGCCCGAGCGAGAGAGGATGATTTCAGGGTGGTGTCAGAGGTCAGGGTTGCTCAATGACCATAGCATGCTGCAGAGGGGGCAGTGACCCCAGATGCATGGGTCCTACAACCCACATCATCTCTGCCCCAGGACACAGCGGACCCTGGATGGGGAAGCCCTGCCAAGTCCCAGGGAATGTGTGAATCAGAGCAAGTTCATTATTTCCAGGTGCGACGCATGTGAGGTAGAGGTTCCTGAGAGGGCGGGTTCTCCGGGAGTCCTTGTGTCAGCCCCAGAGAGACTGCCTTTTCTTAGGAGAATCATCTGAGGATCAAGAAAGAAGGCATAATATTGTGGAAGTGAAAACAGGCATTTACAGATGAGTTTATTAATTATATGATGGTTTATGAAGTCCCCAAACCCTACTTGAATAAAATTACAAAAATGTCCATCTTCAGACCAGAAAATTTAAAAAGGATGTAAAGTCTTCAGTCTTACTGATTTGGTTGATGATTAACAGAACTGATTATTTACACCGATCTTATTTTCTTCTAGTATACTAGTTTCTTAGGACTATAGTAACCAAGTACCACGCCCTGGGGGGGCTTGAAACAACAGAAATATATTCTCTCACAGTCCCAGAGGCTGGAGGTCTGAAATCCCAGTGTGGACAGGGCCAGCCTCTCTCTGAAGGCTCATCTTTCCTAACTTCTGGGGGTTGCTGGTAACCCCACAGGCATTCCTTGACATTATCCCAATGTCTGCCCCCATCTTCATAGGACCCTCTCTCCTCTGCATCTTAACTATCACATCTGCAAAGACCCATTTAGAAATACACTCACATTCTGGGTTCTAGGTGGACATGAACTTTGGGGAACACTCTTCAACCCACTACATTGGGGAACACTATTCAACCCACTACATTGAGTTAGAGAATTTTTCTAAGAGTTGGACAATCTGTGTAACATCTATTGGTCAATGCATGTCTGTTTAGTATCTATGAATGGCCACCACTAAACTAGGAGTAGGAACAGAGCAGTGAACAAGATGGACATAACTTCTGCCCTTGGCGATAGTGTTCAATTTAAGCAGAAGGGGGACAAATGGAGGATCTGGACTTCTCTGTTGTTTCCATTTTACTTTAATATTGTATCATTTTGGGTTGAAAATCCTACCAGGAGGTCTTCTGTTCTCAGGGCACATGGAGTAAGAAGTATTTGTTGCACATGGAATTAGGGAATGGGTTAAGGACTTATGGGTGGATAAAGGTTAAGGACTTATGGATGGCCCATCATTTCATGATATAACATTCCCCTGGAAGATTCTGTCTGGGCTCAGACTGATTGGGGTGATTTTGACGTGCACAGCATTCTACGTGATCCCCGAGAGCATTCTAGACCATGTGCCCGCACCAACATTGGAGTAACTAGATGAATGGGAATCAGGCGATTTTGTAGAGAACACTTTCTTATATGGAAAAATGTAAGGCAAAGAACAGACTTTTCCGTGTGATCTGATCAGTTTTATTTTGAAGATACCATTTCCTGATTTCAGCTTTAGAATTGTTTTCAGCAATCCTGAAAAGTAATTATTATGCTCTTATTCTGGACGCAGATTGTGCATTTCCAGATAGTCATATGTCAGTCGTGATGGGCAAGAATAAATTCACATCCCTAATGCTCCTTGTGAGTACCCACAGTGTAGGGGCAGTTCTCACTCCTTTGGCAGCCTTTCTCCTGAAGGGAGCTTTTGGACTTGGTTACTCGGGCTGATGAATTAACATTAGAAAGACTTTTCCTCTCAGTCATTCTTGACGTCAGGAAGAGGAGGATGGCCCATGCAGAGAATGCTGATTAGCCTTTTAGAGGAATCAGCTCTAAAATTATTGAGAACAGTTTTAGTGGCTTCCCCTCCACTAAACACAACTTTTTATGGCCTGAAGAATGAGATTCTGGCAAAAGAAAGCCTTTCTGGCTGTACGTTCACTTAAACCTCACTGCTTTTGACCCACATTTTTGAACTCTGATTAAAGTCGGAAAACTAGAAGGTTTTCTTTGTCTACAGTGGTCTGGCCTGAGTCTTTCATTTGGATTTGTTTGGGATGGCTACAGACCTAACCGCCCGGTTAAGTACCCCCTTTGAAACAGAAAGGCTGAACTGCCTTTTGCTTTTATTTCCCTCTTAAGTGAAAAACCAGCCAATGTACCTTAATTTACACATCTCTAGTACAAATTTTCACTACATTTTATTTCAGAACTCAAAGCAGATGGTACATTCAGAGGAGACATCAAATAGCGTTTCTTTAAAATCCTGCATCCTGCTTTTCAAAACTTGAGGTCTTACTCCCAGTAATCTCCAGTCTCTTGACCAAACCCCTATTCAGAGGGACCGTCTTTCTCTGTGTTCTCGGGACTCCATGGAGAGAGTGCCAGCCTCAGTCCTCATTTGTAAATTGTCTTGTGTTCCTTTGTCATTGCTATGAAAGGTGTCTACCGTTGCTCCAAGATAAAGGCAGCTTATCACTGGGATGGTGGGAAGTTTCTGTTTATATACGTGATAGTCACATATCATTTGCACTTCCTAACAAACTGCTTTCGTTTCACTCTCCGAGCCTCTGGTTGTTGTGTGTTATTACACATTTCACCCAGATCTCTAGCTCAGTGTGGTTACACAGTGGCCTCTGCTGCTCAGGAGTCGAGAGGCTCTCAGAGTCCAGCCCACGTGGAGGAGAAACCACGGCTCCTCCCCGGGTCTCCGCTGACAGCGTTTTCTGAGCATTGTACTCACTTGACTGGGCATTTACCTGTCTTCACTGAGCTAATCACATGTTTTATGTGCACACGTGTGTGTTTGCATTTGGCTTCTGGGTTTTTGTTTGGTTCTTTCCAGCAAACAGTTCCAGCCTCCGTCGTAAACTTAAACTGTCCTTGAAATTGTCAGCGGGACTCCCTTACAGAGTTGTCTTGATTCAGTAGGAAAAAAAGACCTAAAACTTAAGAACTTAACCTTGATAATCAAGCTGTTTCCACAGTATCAGGCGACACTCTTTGCAGCCCGAGAGCAGCGAAAGGTTGCCCGGTCAGGCTGGGACCCAGGGAATCCGGGCAAGAGCTGCCACGTTCTGTTCCCTGGCACCTGGCACTGCACCACCTGCTCATTGAAGCCTGGGGTGGAATGCATTTCCTGGTCCCCCTCCCTGGCCTTTGTGAAAAGGCAAAGCCTAAATAAAACACATGTTTACAACCGTTCCGTGCCCGAGCAGATGGCAGCCGGGCACATGGGCACAAGGCTGATACTCCTCACCCCTGATGGAGCTGTTGATACGGGAGCGCTGCAGATGCTGTCATCTGGGAGAAACGTCAAGTCCGTCAGGACGTCCTCAGCCAGTGTGCAAGCAAAACGCAATGTTGTAGTCATAAGCTGGAGCCTCCCAGCAATGATCTTAAACTCTCTTTCTGTGCCCGCCCTCCTAGGCAATGTAGTGTTTAGTGAGTTTTCGGGGGTTTTTTCTTTGTTGACTCTTCTGCAGAGAATGCCCGTACATCTACTGATCTTGATTCTCTTCTGTCCTCCTCTGCATTCATGCCTAAGTGTCCACTAAAAAAAAAAAAAAATCATTTTTCACGAAGGGGCAATCGTTCTTCTCGGAGATAAGAGAGCCGTTTAGTGCTGAGTGAGCATGAGTATGGGTGTAAAAGGGAAAAGTTTCCTTTTCAAAGATGGAAGTCAGAACATCCTTAGCCTCGCTTTGGAGAACAGACTCGAGCCTATTGGTGAGGTCATATGTCCTCACACCCGTGTCCGCTGAAGAAGGAAGGCATAAACTGCGCAACTCTTAAGAGATTTAGAGCACTGACTTTGTAGGGCAAAAATGGTTTACTCCTTCTTCCTTTAAACCTTAAAAGAAAGAAAATATTTAATGAGGAACACTTGGCTTTTTCCACTAGTTACTGTGGAGAAAAGGAGAATTTCCTCGTATAACCAATGCAGCCCTCAAACAGTTCATTTTTAAATGAAGAAACCAACTAATTTTTAAGAAGCCATCTCCTCTGGGTGATTTCTTGGGGGAAGTAGCAAGATGGGGGACATACACTCTAGTGATAACACAAGGCATAAGTGTCCCCTTCCAAAGGTTCTGGTCCTCAAAGCCTTGGCTAGCCTTCAGAAACCAACACCAGCTTCATGTCCAGATTTCTCCTGGTCTGGCAGGAACAGCTATGCTGTGTGCTATCACTAGGGGTGGGAATGGAGAGAGGACAGATGGGTACCAGGCTGCGGTAATGGTTCTCAAGGTCCAAGTGAAGACCACCTTCCAGACAGACATCCAGTGCAGTCAGGCCCTCTAGGAAAGCAATGCCTGGAACACTGTTTTCAGTCTAGTGGCCTTTCAAGAAATGGTTCTTGAATTGCCTTCCCATCATCTAACCCTGCTCAGAAAGGCGACTAGCACACATTAGCTCTCATCCTGGTGGTTGTTGCTGTTAAAATTTGGCTATGATAGAGCGCCTGGGTGGCTCAGTCATTAGACTTCTGCCTTGGGTTCAGGTCATGATTTCAGGGTCCTGGGACTGAGCCCCAGGTTGAGCTCCCTGCTCAGTGGGGAGTTTGCTCCTCCTCTCCCCTCCCCAACTTGTGTCCTCTTTCAGATAAATAAATAAAATCTTAAAAAAAAAAAAAAGTAATTCCCTGGAGAGTGAGATTATTGAAAACTTATCTCTCTTAAGTAACACTAATAACATGTCTGCTGGGACGCTTGGGTGGCTCAGTCAGTTAAGCATCTGCCTTCAGCTCAGGTCATGATCCTGGGGTCCTGGGATCGAACCCTACATCAGGCTCCCTGCTCAGCGAGAGGCCTGCTTTTCGCTCTCCCCTCCCCCTGCTTGTGTTCCCTCTCTTGCGGCCTCTCTCTCTTTGTCAAATAAATAAAATCTTAAAAAAAATTTTGGCTACAATATTAGGAGGTATCTGTCATTCGTGCTTTAAATTGGCAAAGACTTAGGGCCTGGGAAAATCTCTAAGCAAATGCCTTCTGTTGATTTGTGGTATTTTTACTGAAAGCAGACCCCTAACTGTTTCCTTCCAAATTTTCTGTGTTCACAGGAATACCCTGGTTGAGAACCACTGTTGCTACCCTGGGAAGACTAGGGATAACCATGGCCTTTGAAATTGTTTATTTGGTAAATTCTGAATTGTACCCAACAACGTTACGGTAATTCCAACTTATATGTCATTGTTTCTCCTAAGTAATTCTGCAGCCAAATGTTTTGACTTCAAAGCCATTAAAATGTTTCCTTAACTGGGCGATATGTTAGCCGGGGCTGAATTCAGCCAGGAAAGAAGATGTGCTTTGAGTTAGGGCTACTTTCTGCATTGCTACATTCCGCATTTTTTTGATAGAAGTATTTCCGTACCAGTATCTTTATACTCGGATGTGGTTTTGTGGGATCAGATAATCTGATTACAGTACTTGCTTAGATGTGGGTTAAAACTGTCTGCATCAGCGTCATCCTGTTCAAAGGCTACAGCCTCTGTTCTGACCACACTCCCCGTCTTGCCACTGTGAGCTGCTGATTTAATAATGCAGGACAGAGTGAAACAGTGCGCATGGGCTCCAACGGCCTCCTTCCCTGGGGGAATACTCGTGGGCACACCTCACTGTCAGGTGAGGGAGTCAAGTCACCCCATCAGCATCGCCGAGTGGGCTGGGGAGTGAGACGTTGGTGAGAGGATTTCCACCGCACAGTCTTCGCTGTGACTCAGCCTTTGCCCAGATGTGAAATGGGGCAGAATGGAAACGATTTGCTTAGAATATGGGAGGAATAGCCATTTTCAGAGTTAAAAACTGTAAAAAATGGGGGATGCCTGGGTGGCTCAGCTCAGGTCATGATCCTAGGGTCCTAGGATCAAGTCCCACAACGGGCTCCTCTCTCGGCAGGGAGCCTGCTTCCCCCTCTGCCTGCTCGGCCGCTGTTCCCCCTGCTCGTGCATGCTCTATCTCTCTCTCTGTCTCTGTTAACTAAATAAGTAAATTTTTTTCAAAAAAACTATAGAAATGGGAAATATTACTAAAATTTATGACTTGTATATCTGAATATTTTTCTTATCTTGAATATAGTTAAATATATTTTATTTAAAACAATTTTTTTACTCTACAGAAACTTTGGAGTTTCTCTTTGCTCAGGTTTATGTGATTTTGGGGGAATCATAGCCCCGTTTCTGCTCTTCCGGCTGGCGGCCATTTGGCTGGAACTACCTCTTATCATCTTTGGTAAGAACTCGTTCTACACATTATTTCTAATGTGTTCATCTATGTTCCCTGCATTAATAGAACTTGATGGTGATTATTCCGCTTGCTATTAAGGAGGTCATTTAACTTCTTAAAGACAGCTGCTTGAGTTTTGAGTATCCCATCTGATTACATGGCAATGTGAAAGCCTAAATGCTTTTAATTTATTTTCTATCAAAGGGTCATGATGAGTCATGTTCAATTTAGCTTTCCTTGTTTAGGTTCTGAGATAAAGTACAGTACAGTGCTCTAAAAGTCTATGATATTGGGGAACAGAGCCAATAATTTTCAGTGGATGAACTCAGACCTTCCGTTTGTTTCAAAAGAAGCCTCAAATCTGATTATAGTTTTAAACGTTCTGTATCTATTAAGATCACATTTTCGTTTGCTTTGATGCAGACCTTGCTGTGTAGGAAGAACAGAGGACACAGAATCCCTTGCCCAGTAACCTCTGTTCTGGCCCTCGGGTTCATACTCTCCTTCCTGCTCCAATCTCCACAGGCCGCACGAGGGGCTAGAGCCAAAGTTTAGGGGCAGGGGGCTCAGGATAATTCAGTCCAGTGCTTCTCAGGTGCTGTTCCAACCTTTCTGCCTGGGTCTCATACCCGCCTCTGCCCTTCTTGGCAAGGAAGGACCCGGGGGTCCCTTTCTCACGTATCTTTCCACTGCCTCCATGTCCTCACTCCTGGTAGAGAATGTTTTATGTTTTTCATGTGTTGCTCTGCAGTTTAAATTATAATGAAAATATTGAGTCCATGAGGCCATACATCCTGAGTAATGCAAAATTCCCAACAGTGCTAGCCAGGGATAGTAAAGCTTCTAACCACTTGGCACCACCAAATTCAGCACAAGATTATTTCCAAATTATTTCATGGGATCTGAAAAATTAGCTCAGTGTCGATTCTGCGGCCAGCATGGAAAAGCAAAGGGTGCCATTGTTCAACCAAGACCAAGTGGTCAGGGAGTCCAGTGGTTCAAGGTCTTGGCTGGGGAGAGAGCCACACTTCCAAACCCTCGGTCACATCACAGTGTGATAAATACTGAAAGCAGAGGCACTGGAGGTGTGTAACACAGGGACTCCCCACCTGCCTGAGCCAAGGAGGAAGGAAGGATGTCTAGTTGAGATCGGAGACAGTAGAAATTGGCCACATGGGGAGTGTGGCTGGGGCTTCAGACAGTGGGAAGGCCAGTTAGAGGACAGAGACAGTGTGTGCGGTGGGGCCGGGGAGGGAGGTAAAGCTGCGAGGCAGGCCTGAGTCAGATCGTGGTCTTCCTAGTTCTGTGATTTGCTCTTTATCCAAACAATCGTGGAAGCTAAGAGCTCTAAGCTGGGATTGACAGTGCTAGGTTTGCATTTTAGAAGGCTGGCTCTGATGGCCCATCCACCAGTAGGTTGGACGGGGACAGTGCCGGTCATCAGCCAGTTAATCAGGTGAGGGCTCATGGCAGTGGGGTCAAGGGGATGACACAGGGAGTGCTGGGCATGGAGAGATTCAAGAAATAAAGTAAAACCAGCGAGAGGGATGACTGAGTGGGCTTGCTTGAGCCAGAGGAAGGTGTGAGGCCAGGCTCCCGGCTGGGAAAGGGGGAGACCGCCAGGCCCCAGAAGCAGAGTCTGTGTCTCTGGAGCTGACGGGAGCAGGGCAGGAGCTCAGGGGCAAGAGAGAGCAGGCAGAGGCGAAGCCTGGCTCGAGGCGGTGAGTGCTGGTGCTCGAGCTGGTGGCACCCACCTGCCAAGGCCAGTTGTGAAGTTTTCAGGAGTGTTGGAGCCCAGTGGTTAATTTAGCCATTATTAAAACAGGTGGGTGTTCTTCCCGTGATTTTTGCTGAGTGTATCCTTCCGAAGGAATTGCCAGACACAGGGCGTCACTGCAGCGCCCTTCCCAGCGCCTCATGTGGTGATGTCGGGGCACTAGCTCGGGGTGTCCCCGGGGAGAGTCCTTGCACCATGGAAATTGGCAAATGCTACGCGTTGGGGCTTTATCTTCTGGAGAGCTGGTCGGTAAACATTCACCAGCATAAGTGGACAGAGTGGGGGAGGACGCTTCCCAAATTTCTGCTCTAAAGACCAGCAAAGGGGGGGATGGTAACTGGAGGATCCCGTGAGGTGGGGAGAAGGGCCCCTGCCGATGAGAGGCTCCTGTCCCCTTGGGTGCTTCCAGCAGCTGCAGCCTGAGGGCTCCTGGGTCCATGGAGGAGCCCAGAAAGACTCTGAGAGATGGCGGCGGGCTGCAGCGGGGACACGTCAGACTGTGTGACGTGACCCAGTAAGGAAAGGAGGGGAGAGCAGGCAGTAAAGCTCTTGGCCGGGAAAAGGAAACCGAGGGGATGCCTATCTGGGGGCTGCCATTTCCCCGAGAGGCAGATCTTGGGACGCCTGGGTGGCTTAGTTGGTTAAGCGGCTGCCTTCGGCTCAGGTCATGATCCAGGGGTCCTGGGATTGAGTCCCACATCGGGCTCCTTGCTCAGCAGGGAGCCTGCTTCTCCCTCTGCCTCTGCCTGCCTCTTTGTCTGCCTGTGCTCGCTCGCTCTCTCTCCCTCTGTCCCTGACAAATAAATAAATAAAATCTTAAAAAAAAAAAAAGAAGGTGGGATCTTCTCTGCAGGGTCGACACTGAGGCACCTGTTGAGTGACTGTTTGGGGAGTGAAGGAATGGATGTGCACGAGAGTGCCAGGATGGTGGGGCTGCCCGGCGTCCGAGGAAGGGAGGGAACACTTCCCATAGCGTTAGAGGAGAGCAGGAGAGCTGGTTAGGGTGACCCGAGGGCCGGTTACAGTGAGTGAGCACAGCTGCTGCAAGGTGGCCAGGAAGGGGCAACGAGAGGGGGTGTCGCTGGCCGCGCCTTCCTGATGCTCTCCCGCCGTTCCCTATTCCCTAGGTATCCTGGCATCGGTCTGTGGTGGTCTCGTGATGCTTTTGCCCGAAACCAAGGGTATTGCCTTGCCAGAAACAGTGGATGATGTAGAAAAACTTGGCAGGTATTGTATGAATTTCAGTGCATCTTAAATAAAAGCAGCATTTCAAACTCCTGGGGAAAAAATACATGGAGAAAATTGAACATTCGTGGGGAGGGGAGTAATATCAATTCCCAACTCACATCCTAGGCAGAAAACTCAAAGTTGATTTAGGAAGTTAACGTAAGGGGCGCCTGGGTGGCTCAGTTGGTGAAGTGTCTGACCTCAGCTCAGGTCATGATCCCATGGTCCTGGGGTGGAGTCCCGGCCTCTGGCTGCCTGCTTAGTGGGGAGTCTGCTTCGTGCTCTCTCTCTGACTCTCTCTCTCACGCACGCGCGCTCTCAAATAAATAAATAAATAATCTTTGGGGGAAAGAAAAGGTAGGTTAATATAAAAAGAGAAGAACCATAAAAGAATGTGTATTCTTTTTTAAATGTGGTTAGGAAGAGGGAAACATTTCTAAGTAAGGTGTTAAAACTCAGAAACAATCTAAAGAAAAGGACAGCGAAAGGAAAGTAGAAATAACTTACATGTACATCAGTAGGAAACCGATGATGGAAATGCTAATGTGTTCTTGGTGTAGATTACTATATCGAGATTAGAAGAATTGAGATATATCTATGTGGAGTGACATGGTAAGGTCTTCAAGATGGGTCACAAAGTGAAAAGTTGCTGAACAATATGTTATAGTAATTATTAAAAAATCAAAACAATAGGAACCTCTCTCTGTACCTAGATGGAAAGAGAGAGGATGGAAAGAGAGAGAGATGATGGATAGACGGATTGGTAGATGGATGGATGGATAAAAGGAGACAGAAGACTGGGAAGGAGAGAGAGGGAGAGATTATGAGAGAGAGAGAAGAGCATCTAACTCATGTGCAAAGAAAGTTAATACCCAACCAGTACATAAACATGAAGAATTATATCAACAAAAATTCACAGAACACAAATTCTAATTTCCTCTGCTTAAAATGCTTCATAACAAAAAGAGGAAGAGAAGATATGGATATGAGAATGTGTAGCAAAAGATCTAACATTGTAATATAGACCAGCTGAGGATAGAAGTGAATTGGGAAGAAGACATCACTTCTACACTCTGTAGGCTTTTGTATTATTTGTTTTCTAATTACAACCCATGGCCTTGTATTATCTGCATAATTCAAAAAATAATGTAACAGCTAACTTTTAAAATAAAATCAGTAGTCTAAATAAAGACCTAGAAATTGAGGATGTGGATCCCTGAACTTTTAAAAAATATTGCATCAAAAATATTTATAAGAAGACTGACTGTGAATAACTTCATGGCTATTCACTCGTAGATGGAGGACAGAGTAGATGCTGACATTTTTAAAGTGCCTGTGATCCCAGAACTTTCGTAAGAAAAACTTAATGTATTTAAAATAAAACCATCAGCTCATTCTCACCAGCTGACTTATAATAGGACTGGCCAGTCAGAGGACAAGGGGACCTTTGCCCCAGGAAGTCATCCAAACAGATTCTGCAGCTTGTTTGGAAATCGAGTGACGAATAATGGCTTATTTCTTACCCAAAGCTCTACCTATTTTTCACCCTAGAACAATGCTACCTGAAATTCGGAGTGAGATGGAAGATTCTCTTTAAGATCTTGCCATTTTGCCAATCAAAATTAAGAAATGTATAAAAGGTGTTAAAACTGTGTGGACTCCTCTTGTGCGTTATACCATTGTAAGGTCCTGCCTCCTCCAGAAAAGAGGAACCTTTTGCTAACTGTGCCTTCCTAGACAATTGCTTGGCTTGTATTTGAGCTTGGGGGCCATGTCAGGGTGGGTGGCATCCCGTCCTGTCACATAGAGAACGTAGATGCTGCAATGCTACTTAACCCCTGCCTAGCGACCAAAAACAGGTTAAAAAAAAGAAAAAAAAGAAAAACCCAGGAGACTGTCACTTTCACTACCTTTGAACTGCGTGTTTATGCATGAG
Source organism: Lontra canadensis (assembly GCF_010015895.1). Classification (NCBI taxonomy): domain Eukaryota; kingdom Metazoa; phylum Chordata; class Mammalia; order Carnivora; family Mustelidae; genus Lontra; species Lontra canadensis. The sequence goes on from NW_022631091.1 coordinate 507,146, forward strand.
CGTGTTTCATGAAAAGCAGCTGTAACGTTGAATAGTAGCAAGAAAACACTGTTGGAATGAGTTGTATGATGTTTCATAAGGACTTTCTGTTTTCTCTTTGTTTTCATAGTCCATATTCCTCTAAATGTGGCAGGAAAAAGAAAACTCAAGTGTCCAGCTCTCACCTTTGAGGCCCGCTGCCAAAGACGAAAGGAAGGAGCTCTTAGGGTTGACCTCTCCCAAGGAACCGATGTGCCTTGCAGACACGTGTGTGTGTCCGTTTCAGCTGCATCATGCTCTGTGGCTCCAAGTGTTTGTCGTACTGTACAAAGACATTCAAATTATCCAGAGTATTTTTATATAATGTGGGATGAATTAGGATTTAGAGTGCTATTGATGTTTCTGGGAACACGGTGTGTGGCTGGCTTAGCAAAGCCAAGAGCCTGTTGTGTGGACAGGGACAGCGTGTGGACATCGCTGCCTCAGTTTTCCTCTGAAGCTGGAGCTGTTGTCTCCAGCTCAGGGATAGACGGACAAGAGAAGCCTTCCCTGAATTCTCACGGCTGCTCGCTCCGCCATGGAGGCAAGATGTTGCCAAGTGGGGATCTGGGAACAGGATGCAGCAATGGGTTCATCAGACCTGAACGAGGGACGAAAGCTCTGACCTGAGAGCTCTGAAGATTGGGGGGAGGTTGAAGTTCTGGAAATCCTGTTCACAAAGAGGCTGAATTGAAGAACCTTGGGCCACACGATACTGAGCCTTTCCTTTCTCTTCTTGCTTCGAGCTCTGTAAGCCACTGTGGCATCGGGGCCTGCCAGCATCTTCAAGCCTGACTCCGTAATTATCCACAAATTCTCCATCCAATTCGAGGATTTGGCTCTATTATTTCTTCCATCGGTTTTGGGCATGCGATGATTGGGGATAGTTTGGGTCCTGCCTTCGTGAGCATCTAAAGCCACACACTCCGTTCTTTACAGAACGAAATCCAGGAACTATGATTTCATGGGTCTTAATTTTGATCTTAAAGGGTTATTTATCTCGTACGTGTGAGTTCAGTTCTAGGACGCTGCCCGTGGTCAACAGTGAAAAACATGGACTGTTCAATCTCGACCCTTTTCAATCTTGACCCTTTTAACCTGTCTTGGGAAGAAGCTTACATTTTAATTTAAAAGGAAGGTCAATTATATCCACGCATAAAAGAATTAGCAGAAGCTTTGTAAGTGATGTCATAGACACTAATAGGAGGGATCTGATCTTTGTTTTGTTACGGAGACTTTTGAAATGTGGAGCTCCCATGCAAATATGCTCTCTTTTTTCTGTTGTTCTGCTTTATCTGGTACATTTCTTGTATTTTCAGTATATATCTCATGCAGATTTTTTTCATGAACTATTTTGTGTGGACAGACAAAACGGGCACCAAGGGAAATCTTGCCAACGAAGAAGAAAATCCTACGCAAACATGACCGTTATGTACGATGTGGGTGCCAACTGCAAACTAAGATTTTAATCCTTAAAGCACAATGAAACTGAGTATGAATGTTTGATTTTTCAGTGAAGTAAGCGCCACTCTTTGAGGACTTCACGCTGCAGTCACCCCTATCCGCGGGCACGCACGTTTTCTCTCTCTTTGCAGCCCTCTTTGCTGTAAGATGGCTGTTCCTCCTTGATACGCTCACCTTGGAGCTGTACCCTGAGTTGGTATTTTGGTTCTGGTAACAATAAAGAGTTTTAAATTGTCAAGTAACTTCGGTGTCTTTTCTCCCTCTTCCTGCTGAACGCTGTCACTATAAAACTGTCCCCACATGACAGTGTGTATTTCCTTTCTGGGCAGCCAATTAGCAAAGGAAATTAAGCCATCCACCTTCAATTTATGTTCGTTGTTCCTTCACGGGCTCTTGGTCCCATTCCTGGATTCAGACGTGACCCAGAATAGCACTCAGCCTCCCTACTGGTCTTGTATTACACTTGTAATGCCCGTTCCCTGCACCGCATACAGCTTTCTGCCCAGCATCCCCTGTGCTGGGCTTACGTCAAGTCATCGGTAACAGATTTCATTCCCAAGAATAGAATTTGTTCTCATGACTCCCCATACATGTTGCTGCTCTGAAAACATTCGTCCCTTCATCTCAGTGCCAGGATAAAGACCTTAAAAGATGTATGTCAAGCCATCTTTCACAGACAAGGTGAATATAGGGGTGATTTACTAGGACTTCTCTGTTCCCTTCTCTATGATCTTACAGGCTTCTTGGTTCTTTTTTGCAACTATGCCTTATGATAAAGAGAGAAATCACCTAAGTCTGCAAGAGGTACATTATTTAAAACTGGTAGTATAAACGAAGAACATGAAAACAATGAAGTTCAAGAAAATTAAATCAAAGGAAGGACAGAGTTTATTTTCAACAAATGTTATAGATGTGTTACTTTATTATTACAGGATGCAACAGTCCACGGGCGGGGAAAACTTATCCACAACAATACTAAAATACCTTGAGGTTTGGCAGTGGATGGCCCAAGTACAGTGTCTTAGTTTGATTACGGTCAATGATTTCTGAGCATGCCGACTTCCCTACCCGTGTTCCAGCTTCTAGATATGTCAGGGAATCACTCTGTCTCCCATTCACTTAATTATTTCTCATTATTCCTTCAATCCAAGTAACAAACCTTGACACACGAACATAGACACCAGGCTTATTGGGGCGGGCACAGCCAAGACCCCACGAAGTGACTCCTTGTAAAATGTACTTGTCCTTCTCAAAGCAAACCAGAGGCCCTCCACTGTCACCCTATACAGAGAGGGGGAAAAAAAAAAAAAAAACATGTGAAGATCAAACCGCAAGGGAACACTCCTACATTGTTGATGGGAATGCAAGCTGGTGCAGCCACTCTGGAAAACAGTATGAAGGTTCTTCAAAAAGTTGAAAATAGAGCTGCCCTATGACCCAGCAATCGCACTACTGGGTATTCACACTAAAGATACAAACGTAGTGATCCGAAGGGGCACGTGCACCCAAATGTTCATAGCAGCAATGTCTACAACAGCCAAACTATGGAAAGAACCTAGATGTCCATGAACAGATGAATGGATAAAAAAGATGTGGTATATATCTACAATGGAATACTATGCAGCCATCAAAAGAAATGAAATCTTGCCATTTGCAATGACGTGGATGGAACTAGAGGGTACTATGCTGAGTGACATAAGTCAATCAGAGAAAGACAATTATCACAAGATCTCTTTGATTATGAGGAATTTGAGAGGCAGGGTGGGGGTTCGTTGGTGGGGGGGAAGAAGGGGAAAATGAAACAAGATGGGACCAAGGAGGGAGACAAACCATAAGAGACTCTTAAGCTCAGGAAACAAACTGAGGATTACTGGGTGGTGGGGGGCCAGGGATAGGGTGGTTGAGTTAAGGGTACCAGGGAGGGTATGTGCTACGGTGAGTGCTGTAAATTGAGTAAGACTGAGGAATCACAGACCTGTACCCCCAAAACAAATGCTGCATTGTATGTTAATTAACAAAACAGAAAAATAAAAATAAATAAATAAATAAACCACCATCCTTTTATTATGGAATGCCATCCTTCTGTTACCCAGATGTAACTTTACCCAATATTTGAACATTCTCTTCCAATTAGAAAGGAACTGATTAATACATTATTTGAATATCTACTATATTCAGTACTTAACAAAGTGTATTTATCAAAACCCCACACCATTTAGTGTTCCCAGGGAGAAACTCCCTTGTGAATGTTATACTCATCCCTTCCCGCATTGGGGTTTCTCTTAGGCAGATGAAACCCCCAAAGCAATTGCAAAGTGGTCTTTGTCTCACACTTTCCCTGGCCTCCCTGCTGGAAAGACCACCCCATGAGTCCCAGCTCCCCACAGGACCTGTGGGCTGCGGCAGTGATGGTACGTAACTCCTCCCTTACCATCGATCTGAACTTAGGGCCCAAGAAATCCCCTTCGGGGATCTCAATCCGGATGCAGGGACAGACCTAAAATCTTTCTGGGTAGCATCTGGACGGTGGCCTGCAGTTGGTAAAGCCTTCTGGAATTTGCCGTTCGAGGCTGAAATATCTAAGAGGCCAAGCCTGGAGACTAACATGGTGCTTACCTGACAACTGTCGGTGCCTCCAGCCAGATTCCCAGCACAGAGCTCTGTCGATTTGACTCTTCCGTTCAGATACTCATAGCGATTGCACACCTTGTTCTCAATCACAGGCAGCTGCGCTTCCTTGAGGAGCCCCGCGCCAAAGGTGCCTGTGTTTAAAAAGATTAAAGAAATGGTTATACGGGATCCCCAACATGACCTTCCAGAACAGCAGAGCAGCAGTGACAGATCTCGTTTGTCCACGAGGTTGTATAAAGCAAGAAGTCAGTTCCGGACACTACCGGAATGCTTTTCATTTTAACCTTGAAGGTACAGATATTACGTAAGATTTCATGTTCCCAAGACCTGGATTTAATAATCTGGAATTAATATTTCTTGATGGTGTCTGGGGATACGTGTTATTTTTGTTTAACTATGAAGAAGTATTTTGGGGGGCGCCTGGGTGGCTCAGTTGGTTAAGCATCTGCTCTCAGATCATGATCCCGGGGTCCTGGGATCGAGCCCCACATCAGCCTCCCTGCTCAGCGCTCCCCTTACTTGTGCTCTCTATCCCTCACTCTGTCAAATAAATAAATATTTTTTTTTAAAAGAAATATTTTTCAATATGTAAAGAGAGATTGAGAAATGTGTTACTATAACATCTATTCATTTTCAGTCTCTTTTAGATGATTTTTTCTTCTACTTATATCGCAAGATTTTATATCCTGATTGTTTTCACACAATGCTATATAGTAAGGGCCTTCTTAGAATGCTGCAATTTTCATAATCAGTATTTAATGGGGGAATGACTGCTTCAGGAGTGGGGTGGAAAGTGTTTTAAGGTTAGGAAAGTGTTCTGCAAACAGGGGTGGTGGTTGTACAACACTGAGACTATACTAAATGCCACTGAGCCATACAGGCAGTGCAGTTTGCCCAAGATCACCCAGCAGGTCTGCAGAGGAGCTGGGATTTGCACTTGGGTGTGTGATGTCATTGCCCAATTCTTCACTCCCCTACTCCCAGGCTCCTACAGTGCCTTCCAACTTTCCACGTCTTTGTTCATGCATTTTATTTATATTCCTTAATATTTTCTTAGCTCTGAGTTCCCATAAATTATATAGACATATTTAGGGCTCCCAGTGAACATTGCCAAAGTATTTCCTAAAAGGGTATGACAGCGTAAAATTTCACTAGGAAAAAAAAGGCCACATCACCCCGCCCATGTCTGAGTATTTAATATTTTTTAAATACCTGCTAATAGGTGGAAATTGTCCTAGTTCATTTCCTAATTTGCATTTCTGTCCAAATTAGGAAAAGTAAACATTCTCCTGTGTATTTAGTTTACTTGTGGTATTTGTTCTTTCAGGAAAAACTGCTTTTTTTTTTTTTCACTTTGGCAAATCAAAATGGAACACTTGCAAAATAGCCAGAGGAAATGCTACTTTCCCAGATAGACACCCCCCGGGCATATCTCCATGTTTTCACAAATAATCCCATTTTCCAATTTTGCAAGCCCGACTTTAATGCATTCTGCAAAAAAAAAAAATCTTTGCTAGCATGGAACGGCCAAGGGATAAGGTGCTATTTCTTCTCCAAAGACTTTGAATACATTTGGAAAGCTGTCTTCAGTTTGGAAAACTTGGCATTCAATCCGGAGTTGACAGAAGCATGTAGGAGGACCCCCATTTGGGAAGGAGAGGCTTGCCCTAGGGCCTGAGGAAGCACTGGGTTGGGGGTGCATGACTTGAGTAGATGCGTGCAGGGACCAGCCTTCTCAGAATCTTTTGCTGCGAGTTCATATATCCAAGTGTCTTGCTCCTGCATCTGCTTTCTGAGCAAGAAAATATCCTGATGCTGGGGACAAAATCCACCAGGAGTGGACAGGAAATGGATGTGGTCTGTGCGGAAGTGCTGCCATCGTGTGGCCACAGTGGACACAGCACCTCCAAGGGCTGCGGGGGGCGGGGCTGAAGGTGACCCCGGCGACGGAACCCTGATTTCAGGGCCGGTGGGGAGCAGGAAGCAGGGCCTCTGACAGCGCCCCGGACGGCTGATGAGGGGCTAACCTGAAGGAGCCTCTGGCCCTGGACGTTTACCTTGCTAGGAAATATCAAAGTCAGGGAAAGCATGCAGACCAAATGGGAGGACAGGCCGATTTTTACCTCACCGAGAGGCTAACACTGACCTGATGTGACTGACTATCGCCCAAAAGTCCTGACTTCTGTTTTGGGATTCCTCCCGGTTCAGTGAACGTACTGAGAACGGTCTTCTCCCCGTGGCTGTGAGGGTGAGGCCAGGGTCGATGGGGGAGCACAGTACAGGTCGGTAGTTTGCAAAATGTGGGTGGAACAGAAGGATGGCAGATGGGCTGTGAGGGCTCAGGCCCCCAGGGCTTCAAGGTCCAGCTACACACGGGCTGTGTGCGTGCGTGTGCTTCCCAGGACACTGCCCTGCCCGCCTTGGAGCCTCGGATCCCTCATTTGCAAAATGGGAACAAACATATCGAAGTCACAGGAGTTTGTGGTGTTTAAATTTGTTTTGAGTGTGAAACACTGGAATGGCCCGTCACCTCCACAGGGACAGCGCCATTTGCGATGTTCCCCTTCACTTCTTGATGCTCACAGCCCCTGAAGTGCAGAGAAGGGGTAGGGGAACGTGCAAAATCCGGGAGGTGAGGTTTTACAGATGTACGAAAAATGCGGAAAGGAGGAAGACAAATTTAAAGCGATTCAGACCATTAGTTTTACACCTTTTTTTAAAGCCACAAGACCTGTCTTGAAATGAAAGCGAATGCAAAAGAATAACATGCAAACCACAATTTGAAAACCCAGGTTTTACACACGACCTTCTTCCAGGCCAAACGGCACAAAGAGGTAAGGTGACGGGTCCGGTTTGCCCAGCGAGCGGCAGGGGCCGAACTACTTCTCAGGGCTCCCGACTCCCCTTCTATGCTCTCACCAACGTTTCTGAGAAGGCGAGGCAGAGATGGAAGACATCCTCACAACATTTCGAGGCCTGAGTCTGATGGGGTGTAGTTACCATGAGGGCCTAATGCAGAGAAGATGGGGTCCTCAAAACGTAATACGGGGTGCTAATACAGGACCATGCATGAAAGTTTCCCCTCTCATGTACACCCCAGCAACCAATACGAAAACCATCCTAGGGCCGGGACCCTTCTTCCTTTCCCCTAGCTGTCATTCTGTCCCACCACCGACAGCCTCTCCACACATATGACGGGCATGTGGGTATCGGGGGAGACGAGCTTCACAGGAATTCTTGTTTCACACTGTGTCTGAGAGCTCGGTATGGCTAACTTCACATGGAAAATAATCGAACGGCCTCAATTTGCAGGCTTGCTTCAGAACTTACATGGGGATGTGATATTAACATTGAATTTATGGGCCAACAGACTCAGAGAAACACTACCCCGTCCCTCACCCACGTCCCTTAATGACCAATTATGGAGACTTAGGCAGGACCCCAGCCGAAGTTAGGAGAGGCGGACCTCACCACTAGCAGACATTTGCACACACGGACATGTTCCCAAGGAAACTAAACCAGTTCCTGGGAGAGTCACGGGATTGGTCTCACCTTGGGTTTCTCCCCAGCCAGTGATGTAGCACAACGTCCGGTCGGCAACCACGTAATTGGCAGATGGCAGACAAGCTGGGATCACCTTTGAGGTGATGACGGCGGGGCTGAAAGAGAACGATCCAGGGTTCCAGGTGCCTGCCCCACCACGGCGCTTCTGCCACCCACCCGCTGGTCGCTCCCAACAGGTGCCCATGTTCAACAGGTGCCCATGTTCTCTGCGCCTTGTTGACTCACCCAAATGGATCTGTTCTCAAAACCGCTGTTCATTTAGCTTTCTCTACTGAGACCTGTTTCCAGATATCACTAACTTTATGTAACATAAGCAAATTCGCCATTTTGTCAGACTTAGTAAAATTCTATTTCAACAGGGAAAATTAAAACAAGGACAGGAAGAAGAATTCGCGTGTGTGAACTGCGTGTGGATGTCTCCGTGTGTGTTTGTACTGTTGCTTTTTAAGTGCCCTGAAATACATCATTTCATTTGATTTCCACCAAACACATTACCATCCTGAGAGAAGAACTGTCAACCGGAAGGACGTGAAGAATCCTCTGGTTATGAATGTGTATCTGCTGACTAGTGAACATTAAGCCAGCATTTCAGGAAGCGCTGAATCCCGATGAATGAATTCAGTTCCCGACGAACTGAATCCCGATGCCTTCCTTTCAAGAGCACAGCCAGAATGGGGCAGAATGGGACTGAGCCCAGATTTTCAGTTCCCCAAAGCCCTCGTGCCTTTCATGTCCCCCACCCCCACCCCTTCCCCACAACCCTGTGTCGTGCTGCTCTTCCTAACATAAACGAATGTCTTCGCTGATGTTGGGGTGAAGAGCACGGGTGAGCTCGGACCTGCTCAGCTTTATCAAGGCGATGTCCGCACGCGTGGGCTCCAGGAACAGCTTGGATGCCTCTATCTCCTGCACGTCTGATTCGAGATTGAGTTCTCGGTGTGCGCCCAGGATGATCTTGTATGAGGCAGGCCTTGAGGATCTAGGAAAAAGACAGTGACATTAGGAACAAAATAGCATGCCAGCCCCTTCATCAAGTGCCCTTCTGAGTCATAAACATGCCGTCGTCTCCCCACTTGGCTACCCACAATCAGTTTCCTCCGAGTAGAAAGAGAGAAGTTCACTGTTTACCTAAATCTGGCCATGAAGGAATGCTCTTGGGCCACTTTTGGCCTAACCACAGAGGAAGAATGAAATCAATAGTGAAGTCAGTACAAGGACAGACACCCATCTCAGGAGAACCAATGCCTGTCCCAATGAGCAAGTCTTCCTGCCGTTGACCCAGGCCTACAAACCTACCGAACTGGGTTTTCCTTCTTTGTTCTCTGTAGAAATGCTCCCCTCCTCCCTCATCCAATGGCCCTGGCAATTCTGCCTCAGCCTTCACATCTGTTCCTTGGTCCCGAGTGTCACTGCCATGGAGGGAAGGAGGAAGGGGAAGAGAAGGGAAGGCAAGGGAAGGGAAGGAAAGGGAGGAGGGATGGAGGAGAGTGAGAAAGGAGAAGGGGAGGGAGGCAGGGAGTCTTTTAAGACAAGTCCTCATATCCACTGTCCCCTAGACATACCTCTCCAGGCAGTGGGCAGCCGTCAGCACCCACTCTGGGGATATTAAAGTCCCTCCACAGAAGTGCTTTCCAAATCTAGAAGAAAAACATGCCAGAATTTTAGTTCAAACCTGATGGTATGTTGTACAGAAAGCCAGAAAGAAGAGTTCACTCGATTTTGATAATGTTGATGTTCCCAAAGGAAAAGGCTACTAGCCCATCATCAGGACGCCCAGAACTTTGAGTTGGACTTCAACAGTGGATCTTCCAGAAGGTCTCATCCTCACCACACTTTAGATGGTGGGGGAAGGCTCAGGCACAGCTTGTCCATAGGAGAGCAAAGTCACGTGGTGGAAACGGGATGCCCACGTCCACGGTTTGGACTTGCTGGCCTTCAACTCCAACAGAAGTGATCAGCTAAAGATCATCCCCCTGAGGCCTCTTTTATTTTTTTATGAAAAGACCTCTGCAAGGCTTGATGAGTCCTTCTTCAGGGAGCCAAATGTGACCCTAAACAGCTGTGATTCCTAGGAGCCTTCTCATTTTACCCTCTTGGTGTGAGCTGCCTTTCTGAATAAAGCCCATCGTTAACAACAGCAGGCAGGATAATTAGCAGTCAGGAGACAGAGAACAGCCCAGTTTGGGAAAGACAGAATCTGAAATACGTAAAAGGTGAAGGTTGTACAGCAAGGAGCTAACAAATGAGAAGGTAAAGAAAGGAAAGGCAACTCAACAAAACAAGGACAACTATAAAACCCTCCAGCATCTTCAACACTTCTCCAGCGATACTGGGACGTGCTGTCCATCACTCCATCTATAGATTTCAACAACAGCCACCCAGATCAAGGAAACTACTCCAAGGTGGGCTACTGTCAAGGTAAAGAACCTAGAAAAATATAATCTAAAAATTTTTTGTAGCCTTCCTTCCTCCTAAGATCGACCATAAAGGCAGGTACAGATCCCCGAGCTGTGCGGATTGGACGTAGAAAGGTTTTGCGGGGCTTACACAGAAGCATGAAACTAAGCATTTCTGGAAATACCGTTACCTTGTTCTAAGGCTGATTTGCCAGGGCCAGGAATGTGGGTTGGCCACGCACCCACCGACAACCCTTCCAGGACATTTCTTTGGCTCCACCTGGGGCTTCCCGCAATCGAATGAACCAGATGCTGCACCACGAAGTGGAAACAAGAGTCATATTTCAAGAAGGGAAAGCAATTCTGTCACACAACTCAAGAGAAATCAGTGGGCCACGGCCAAAGCACTGAGGTTTCGACATCTCAGAGCCCAAACTAAATAGCGAGATTGTAAGCACATTTAAGGACATTTTATTCTAAGTTTCAAAAGTGACAGTAGACAGCACAGAACCTTCTCCTTTCAGGAAAGTGTAAGGACTTCTGTATTATTTGCAGGGGAATGGGGAGGAGAGGGACTAAGCAGATTGGTAGAAATAGGTGGTAGAGTGGAAGCTTTGCTCAGAGGACCTGACTGATACCAATTATTATTGACTCGATGTGACAGATCTAGGTTCCCGTCTTCATCACCCTCCTCACCTTCTTTGTCATCATGATTGCCCCCTGAACCACATCAAGTTTACTGAAAATCAGAGTTGTCATCTCCGCTGAAAGGCACCATGGGTATTTTTTAATGTGAAGCTCTGTGTGTGCATATATGCACACGTGTGTGTTTGTGTGTGATTGTGTGGAACAGAGCTAACTGTCCTGAACGTCTCTCAGCCAGCTTCTGGACAGGACTTCCAGGAGCTTCCCAAGACTAACCCAATCCTCCGGGGGATGACTGACATTCACTTGTCCATATGCTCTACCTACCTCCTACCTTCCCACCTAGACAATAGGGGTCATGCCCCATCTTTGATACCCTGCACTAACGCCCAAACAGCTCCAGCCTCTAGAAGGCTAGAGTATCTGGTGGCGGCCAAGAGCTGCCCCCGGGGAAGTTACTGTTATTTCTCCTCCATGGGAATCGAAGAGTGTCAGCCCAGCTGTGGTGCCCGTGGCAGGAAGGTCAATCCTGTCAAGCAAGCAGCCTGTCCAACATGGAGAACCTGGCCACGATGAGGCAGCAAGGTGTTCCAGAAGGGGCAGAGCTGAGGACTGGGAGTGACCAGCTGAAGGGGAGGCACCAACCCCACTCAGGGCCTTTCAGATGAAAGGGCCTCCAAGAGAGCTTATACGGAAGAGAGAAAACAGCCACTCAAGAAGGATTCAGCGGTTAAACTCACCCTAAATCCAGACAAGGAGCCAAGTGAAATCTTGCCCATCACCCTGGCCTCCCCTTCCTCCCCACTGCTCTACCCAGGATGGCCCAAGTGCAAACCCTGCAAAGTGGCTCCTGTGCTCTCCCCCGCCGTACCCCAACTCCTCCCCGACCACCTCTGCTTGCTTGTCTACACCGCCTTTGCAGCTAAAGCTTCCCCCTCCCTCGCTCTAGCCCCTCCACATGGCAGACAAAAGCATCTGCAACCAAGCTGTGCAAAAGAGAAGTCCAGCCTTGTTTTCTGTAACCAAGACAAGTTCTCTTTGCAAAGAAGACAGGTCAGTAGAAAAGTAACACAGGGTCCAAATCGAAGCGGCTTACACTGTTCTCCAGAAGTACCCAGGGATTTGATATTCCGAACTTTTTTCCTTTTCCTGATCCAAGCTTCTTCCTCCCAGAAAATCTCAAGAGAAATGAGGAAAGAACCCAGACACGTTTTCTCTCAGTTCTATGGGTAAGGTATGGGTAACGAATACTAATCTTAGGGTAAAGGAGATTTGGGGCTTAGTAAAAACCGACATTGCTTCTCACTGAATCCTCAGGATGACAATTTGTAGGTTTACAACGTACATTATACACGCAGCAGATTCACGGTGTTTGCGAATTTTCTGACTTCTCAGGCGCTGAAAGGGAGAGCTTTCGATCCGGGGTGGGACTTCCGATTTGTTTCTCAGGCATCCCCCGCGGGGCACGGAGAGCTCAGTGAGAGCATCCCGAGGCCGACGGGGTCACCTGTTTGCTCTTTTGGAGGACTGTGTATTTACTTTATTTAAGGTGTCAGGGAAGGGGGACTCCCTAGTAACTGGAGCCACCAGGAGGACAGATCCAAGAGGCCTGTGAGGAAGAGAGGGCAGCCCAGCTGATGTGCTCAGTGTTCAGCCCTCCTTCTGCAAATCCGTATCCGGGAGGTGCTGCTGCATTTATGTGAGAAGTCATTTCCTTACACAGAGGAAGGCAACTTACCACACTGAGGGATATCACAGTAGTCAAAAAGCTTGCTCGGATTCATCGTGTAGCACCAAGGACCATTGACATCACCATCAGGATTACGGCAGTACTAGGGGGAAAAAAAAAAGACAGGGGTATAGGGCACCAGGCGCAGTGGGACAGAGAAGGGCAGAGAAGGTGCTCTGACAACATGTCCCTGCTGTCTTTAGAGGATGAAAGGTAGCGTCCCCAGTAGTTTGCCGTGGGGGGCAAAGTCACTCTTGCTTTTGACTCAGCTTGCTCAAAGAAGCTGTGGGTGACTCCCCTGGAAGGAGGGGTCCTGAGGGGCCCTGAGGGAGAGGTGACATAAAGGGGCCTCCCCTCCAGCAGCCTGGGTCAGGGGGCCTCTGGGAGAGCAAGCAAGAGAGGACCATGGGCCATGGCTGACTCGTCTTGTCCCCGGTTCACATCAGCCATCTACTCCCCAGTGACACCTGCTCGCTTCAGAAATTGTTCCCAAGAACTGTGTGCACTCCATGGGTCAAGCCACGGGAAGGCAGTGTCTCCCTTTTCCTTTCCTATACGTACCCCCAAAGTAAACCATCCCATAGCGTGTGTAAGATTAGCGGAAACCCTACCGCGTGGAGTCCGCATAGCCCATCCATATCCTTTTCTAGAAAAATTTGACTAAAAGGTCATGAAGGTCATCCTTGACTAAGAACGCAGAAGACAAACACTAGAAAGTAGAAACAGGCCACGGTACTAAAAATAAGCAGAGAATGCTCCAAACGCAAACAAAACGAGGAGCCCGAGGACAGCAGTCACAGGCACGGAGGTCTGCTGGCCGCGCAACCACAGTCGCCAAGCGGATGCCAGTTCCACGGACGCTTGTTCCCAAGCTCTCTCCCAATCCCCTCTGCCACCACCAAGGACTGGTCTGGGCTGACCTGCCGTGACACGGGGCCAATTCTGTTTGCAAAGATTGGTCAGGAAGAGGCAACATAGAGTTCCAGTCAAAGCGGCTTACATTTTTCTCCAGACCTGCCCGTGGGTTTGTTTCCGGAGTGAAAATATTGTGTCTGTGGGGCTCCTGGGCAGCCCACTCCTGGCAGGGGACGTCCAGAACCGTGGTAGCCTTCTTGCCCCGGTACCCTTTGCCGTTTCCAAACATGCAGTCTGTGGAAGGAAGGAGAACTGGGTGGCGACTTGTCTGACACAGACCAGGACGCTGGGGAGCCGCGGCAGCCACACTAGGGCTCTCAAATGACAGTCTCTGAGGTCACAGCCTGAGAGCACAAGTTACCAGAAACGCTACTGCCTGGGAAATAATCGCCAAGGCAAGATGTTAGCGTGGAAATTCTGACCAGGACACGAAGACAGTCACTTTGATAACGAGCTGAGTGGTAAGACAGAGCCCCCAGAGGAGTCGCCTCAAACAGACGCCGCTGGGACCTGCCGGGTGACCGCGAACACCTCACCCTCAACGTGGGTGGGTAAAAAGAGCAAATTGAAGAGAATTTTTATAAAAGATAGTATTTTGGCTAGAGCTGTGCTGTGAGTTTCCACCCTTTGGGGTAAAGGGGCTCATGGAGAGACGACTGGGATTCCTTCTCCAAGCCCATCCCTCGCCCCAACCTAGGGAAAGGGGGCTTCCCCAAGACCCCTCAGAGAACATGGTGCGGGTCCCCTAGGGGGACCCAGGGCACCAGTGCTCTGACGGCCATCTGGAAAATCCAAAATGCAAACGCTGGGTGGGCTAGCCTCTCTGCCAAGGGCGGGGGCTGTGCTGGGCAGCCTGCAACCCCGGAGCTTGCCAGGACTGGGGTAAGGGGGTTACCCGCATGCCAAATGTGGGGCAGGCACAGGGGAGAACCATGGCGGGTCATCCCAAGTCTTATCTAGGAGGGACACCGAGATGGGCACAGAGCCCCCAGGCTCACAAGGAGAGAGCAAAGAGATTCAGCACTTCAAAACCAAATCCAGCATTTCTAGTTCTCCACAGGGGAGGCAAGGATTTGATGTTCTAGCCATGCTGGCCCCCGCTGCCGTGACCAACCTCTCCCACCACTCAGGCTCAAATTGTAGCCATCGCTCAGAACCGGTTTGTTGTCAAGTCCTAAAAACGCAGCCCACCCAACGTGCCACCAGCCATCGCAGCTCTGGCTTCCCTGATGGCACCCTGAGGCTTGCCTCCACGTGGCAGACCCTCGGGGGGGCGGTGCTCTCCCTCCATAACGTGGTCCACCCCTTATCATCCTGATGCCCACGTGTCTACAGGTCTGGTCACGGACTTCCCACCTGACTCAGAAGGGTCATTTCCACTCGGAGCTTGGGGCACCGTCGGGGAGTTGGTGTCACTCTCTTCTGTGTCTAAGCACTTTTTCAAGTTACAGAACTCCCAGCGGACAGATGGGTCAGTGGTGTAACACCAGGGGCTTTTGTCACCGTCTGGATTTCTGCAGTAGTTCATGGTCAAGCCACTGTAAATTCCACAACACAGGCCATGAGAAGTGGAGAATCTTCTGGAGCATCCCTGTACCCGCACATTTTGTTATAACAGAGGGTTAATAAGTGAGTTGGAAATATGTCCATTAAAGAGACCACGGGTACCAATTTTTATATAATGTGACAAACACAGATGGTTCTCAGCTTCTAAACAACTGGGGACATTTAAAGCAGATTCTGATTTTTACTTAAAACATCAAAAGTAGTATGTGCTCCGTATAAAAACTGAGATAATATAAAAATGTGTAAATGAAAGTACCCAAATATCTTCCTTTCCCTGGGAGTGGGACATACATTCCCCAGGGATGACCAATATTGAATTTAAAGTGCACGTTTTACTTTTCTGTGCACCTTCATCTCTCTCTCTCGCTCTCTGTATGAGTACACAGAGCTGTGTAAGTTGGAATTAAAACTTATTTCCTATCACATGACAGTGTGATAGGTAGGATGTGTTTCTGAAGGACACCTTCCAGGGAGATGAGAGGATGGGGAGGGGGAGGGATGGGGGGAACACGGGAATCCAGCCTCCCCTCACTCCATACCCCGCGAGGAATGCAGATGACACTAGAGGAGGAATAATGGGAGATGTGTGGGTGCACAAGAGGGGCTGAGAGCTTACGGGAGACTTGCCTCTTCTAGAAACTCATATAAATAGACTCACACAGTGTATACTCTTGGGGCCCTGGCTTCTTTCCTCAGTGAGACTTCTGAGCTTCATCTGTGCTATTTGAGAGTATCAGTAGCTTGTTCTTTTTTATTGCTGAACAGTATTCCATTGTAGAATATACCCCCAACGACTGATTCACTTTCTTATTGATGGACCCTGAAATCAATCTTCAGTTTTGGGCTATTACGACTAAAGTTGCCATGAATATTCTGGAAGGTATTTTTGTGGACCCATGTTTTCATTTCCCCTAGGTCAATATTCAGGGACGGGACTGCAGGTATTTAAGGTAGAGCAAGTGTCTGCTTTTGGAATATTCTTTTCTCTACTTGCGTATCTTTCTGCCAGTACCTCTGTGTCTTGATTACTGTACTTTTATATTTAAGTCTTTGAATCAGGGTGGGTAAGTCCTCCCTGATAGATTGTTTTGGTGAGTCTAGGTCCTTTGCATATAGATTTTTTTTTTCCAAAAAGAAAAAAAGAAAAAAAAAGCTACAGGAATTTTGCTCAAATGTAGGCTAAATCTAAAATCCAATTTGGTAAGAATTTAAGAATTAGTATTGACTCTTTAAAGCCATAAACAGTTTATCTTTATTTAGATCTTTTAAATTTCTCTCAACAACATTTTGTAGTATGTAGCATGTAGTTCTTGTACACACTTTGTTAAATTTATCATTAAATATTTTGGTTTTGATACCACTGTCAATGATATTGTTTTAAAATTTTTCTTTTCTAACTAGTTATTTCTGGTGTACAGAAGTACAATAGATTTTTGTATATTGACATTGTATATCCTTTTGTATCTTTTGATTTTACAGAATTCACTTATTTGTCCTTAGGATTCTGTATCTATTAATGCAGTTGTCTATGAATAAAGATGTACTGATTCCTTTCTAAACTTCAGGCTCTTTATTTCTTTTCCTTGTTCCCAATCTTACAGAGAAAGTGTTAATCTTTCCTCATTAATATATTAGCTGGAAGATTTTTATAGATGGTGTTGATCAAACTGAGGAGATTCCCTTCTATTCCTAGTTTGCTAAGACTTTTTAAAATCATGGATGAGTGTTAAATTTTGTCTAATGTTCTTCTTTATCTATTAATATAACCATATGACTTGTCACTTTTATTCTGTTAACATGTTGTATTAAGTTGATTGTTGGTAAATGTTAAAACAACTCTGCATTCAATTCATTAATTTTTGTTAAGTTTTTTTTGTCTACATTCACAACAGAAAATACTCTAGTTTCTTTCAGTAATTCTTGTTTACTTTTTGTATCTCAGTTTTTTGGGCCTCACAAACTGAGTTGAGAAAATTTCCCTCCTCTTCTATTCTCTGTATTGTTCCCTTCTTAAATATTTGATAAAATTTAATAAAATTTGAAAATTCTACTGGGTCATGGAGCTTCTTGAACCTGTAAGTTTATAATTTTCTTCCTATTTGGAAAAATTTCTGCCATCATTGCTTCAAGTATTTTTTTCTGTTTCAGTTATTTTTTTCTCCTCCAGGGACTTGATTTAAACATGTGTTAGACCTTTTGATATTTTTCCAGAGATCCTTGAAGTTCTGTTTATCTTCTTTCAGTCTTTGTTGTGATTTTGTGCTGTAGGTTGTACAGCTTATACTGTATTATTTTCAAGTTAACCTTTTCTTCTATCATGTCTAACCTGATGGGAAGGCCATCCAGTGAATTTTTCATTTAATATATACTTTTTAAAATCCTGTCTTTTCCATTTGGCCATTTTACAGCTTTCTTTTCTCTTTAGAACATCCAATTTTCTCTTTTATGTTCATATTTTCCTTTAAATCCTTGAATATAATTATTATATCTTTTTAAATTTCTGGCTGCTAATTCCATCATTTCTATCATTTCTGAGTCTGCTTGTTTTGAGTGATTTTTCTCTTGGCTCTGGACACATTTAATGATCTTTGCACGTCTGGTAATTTTTAAATTTGTGCCAAACACTGTAGATGCCACATGACTGAGTGACTGGATTTTGTTGTTTTCCTCTAAAGAGAGTTGAGTTTATGTGTGACAAACAGTTAATTTACTTACAGATTATTCTGATCCTTTTAGGATTGCTTCTAAGCTTTGCTAGAAGCTGTTTCTAGAGTAGCCTTTATTTTAGGAATACATTAATTCTACTTCTGAAGTGTGACTCTTTAAAAGTCTCTACTGAATGCTTATGGTATCCCATGAGGTCTCTACTCTCTGTCAGAATCTCAAATCTCTGAACTCAGAGTCTCCCAATGCTGTGTAGGTTCTATAATCCCTGTTTATCTCACCACTCTCAGTTGTTCTCTCCTCAGTAACTGTTCTTTGTCCTGTGAACCTTGTGGAATCTCTCCCTGTGTGTGTGTGTGTACCTTTATATTCAGCCAAGGATTTAAGAAGAGCTGTGCATATTTTTTGAGCTCCTTCTCTGCACAGATGCTTTCTTCTTATTATTTATTATTATTACCCAGCCTACAAAATCTCAGCTGCCTCAGTAAGCCCAATTACTAATTTGCTACTAGTAATTTATTTCTCCTTCTAAAAGTTCTCAGGCCTGTGATACCTGTTGTCCATCATATGGACAGCTTATCCCCTACATTTTATAAATGTTTATGGCAGAAATGCTGGTCTTTGTCCATCTACCTGTCCAGTTTGCCTATCAGCATGTGTGTACTTCCTGACACTCATCTGCCCTCCTGCTTTTGCTCTTCATGTCCTGGCAACTCATACCACTGCCAACAACTCATGCTCAAGACCCATGTGTCAATACAACTTAAGTGAAATGTACTAGATGATATACATTTTTTTCAGATACATATATAT
The DNA here is from genome assembly GCF_010015895.1 of Lontra canadensis. Lineage (NCBI taxonomy): Eukaryota > Metazoa > Chordata > Mammalia > Carnivora > Mustelidae > Lontra > Lontra canadensis. Next base: position 525,551 of record NW_022631091.1, read on the forward strand.
ATATATATATACACACACACACACATATATACA